>NC_090445.1:443317883-443620913 GCF_031143425.1 Pleurodeles waltl | reverse complement strand
CACACCCATAGAAAACTCAGCCACATTGGTCAGTTCGAAATACACACACCTGATACACATACTAACACCACTCCCACACACCCAACACAATATAAAACACACACCCACAAGCCCCTACGACCTGAAATCAGTGACGAAGGCTAGAGACAGAGCACAGAATAGAGAATCCCACAACACAGAGGCACACAACACCATCACCCACACAGAATCCACGCACCAAACACCACACACCACCACACGCACCACACTCATCACCACAAACGCCACCCCACACCTCAACCACACCACCCCATGGCACCCCAAAGACACCCCAGGTTCAGTGACGCCGAACTCAGGGTCATGGTGGAGGAAATAGTCCGTGTAGAGCCCCAGCTCTTCGGGGCATAGGTGCAGCACACCACAATTGCCAGGAAGATGGAGCTATGGCAAAGGATAGTGGACAGGGTCAACGCGGTGGGACAGCATCCACGCAATCGGGAGGACATCAGGAAGAGATGGAACGACCTACGGGGGAAGGTGCGTTCCATGGTATCAAGGCACAACATAGCGGTGCAGAAGACTGGCGGCGGACCCCCACCTACTCCCCCCGAATTTACCGCGTGGGAGGCGGAAGTCTTGCACATCCTGCATCCTGAGGGCCTCGCTGGAGTAGGCGGAGGAATGGACTCTGGTAAGGCAAATCTTCACTACTGCTTCCCACCCCCACCCCACCTGAATGCCAAATCATACCCCCACCCTCACCCCCTCCCCCATCACACCAACCCCTAGCAAAAGCCTCACCATCACAACCCACCCATCCCAACACCAAGCCCTGCATGCGACCCCAAAGCATGGACACCCATCACCAAAGCATGCCCACTGCACACACACATCACCCCCCACAAGCCACCCTCACAAGAGCCCCCACAAGGAAATGCCTGCACATGGGTACACGGACACCCACCCATCACACAAAATCCCACACACAGAAGCAATAACCATACCTTTATACCCCTGCAGGACCCGAACGCCACCACACCGCCACGGAGGGTCCAGAGATGTCCATCCCACCCCCAGAAGAGGCCCCCAGCGATGACAGCAGCTCTGTCTCCCTGGAGCCAGACGACCAGCCCGGCCCATCGGGGACCTCTGGACAGTCGGTTCCCCACAGACAGCCACAGGCTACACCAGACCCAACCCCCTCTGGGAACACCAGCACAGCTCCCACCCAGCGGGCCCATGCCTCTGTCTCCAGGGCACGTAAATCAGCGGTGTGTCCACCACTACAGGGCACCCAGGTTGACCCACCACCCCAACAACAACAGGGACCTGGGGGCAGTGGTAGTGGGCACACCGGCCAGGGGACAGAGGCCCAGGAACACAGGGGAACTGGGAGGGCTGCTGTGCGACAGGGGGGGGACAGGCCCGGGGAACCGACTCTCCAAGAGGCCCTCTCCTCCATCATGGGAGCATACCACCGCTCCCAGGAGACGATGGCGACGGTACTGGCCCGGTTCCAGGAGATCCAGGAACTGCAGGAGGAACGGTACATGGGGTTCAGGGAGGAACTGAGGAACATCGGTTCCGCAATGGGGACCATCATCCTCGCCCTTACCCAGATCGTCACCACATTGCGGGACCATGTGGCACCCCAAAGGGCCACTGTCACTAGCCCAGGCCAGGAACAGCCTACCACCTCCGCCGGCGCCAGTGGACAGGAGGCCCCCACACAACGACAGGCCACCAGAACCCCACCTCCTGCAGAAGAAGAACCACCCAGCAAGCGGAACCTGAGATCTCACAAGAAGACAGAGTAGGATTGCAAGACCCCCGCCAGCCTAAGATACCCCCTGATGTCATCCCACTGTCCCACATTGTCACCCTGTCCAACCTTGAACTGCCCCTGCTCCATCCTTCCACAGGCATATGGACAATGCACCTGTGCGACTGAGAACTGGACTCTGCCATGGACATTACTCCACCCCCACTCATCCCCGCTTCCCAATCATTTACCTATATCTAGCACTGTAAATCAATCACTTATTCCACTTAAATAAACAGGAGTCTGCTTGTATTCTTAACAAATGTATTACACATAACGGTTCAATAATGTCCAGTTACTTTGTGATGACAACATACCAATTTCAATAAGCTTTAGTCCATGGGCAAACAAAGCTGAAGTCAGGCAGTGGGTCACACAGCTCTGAAAAGGGAAGGGAAAGTCACAAATCAGTTAACAGGAACAGGGGGGAAACACAGACAGTGGAGACGCAAGAGGCCTTAAGTAAATGTAAATTGGGGTGGCTGTTTCTTACCTGTGTGCTACTGAAAGTATTGTTGTATGACTGTATCCCTGTTGTCCGTGTCGTCCCCGTCGTCCTCCTGCTCTTCACTCTCCACAGGCTCCACAGCTGCAACAACACCACCATCTGGACCATCCTCCTGCAGAAAAGGCACCTGGCGTCGCAATGCAAGATTGTGAAGCATACAGCAGGCCACGATGATCTGGCACACCTTCTTTGGTGAGTACATGAGGGATCCCCCTGTCATATGCAGGCACCTAAACCTGGCCTTCAGGACCCCGAAGGTCCTTTCTATGATCCTCCTAGTTCGCCCATGGGCCTCATTGTACCGTTCCTCTGCCCTTGTCCTGGGATTCCTCACTGGGGTCAGTAGCCACGACAGGTTGGGGTAACCAGAGTCACCAATTAGCCACACACGATGTCTCTGTAGCTGTTCCATCACATAAGGGATGCTGCTATTTCGCATGACATACGCGTCATGCACTGACCCAGGGAACTTGCCATTTACATGGGAGATGTACTGGTCAGCCAAACAGACCACCTGGACATTCATCGAATGATAACTTTTTCTGTTTCGGTACACCTGCTCACTGTCTTTGGGGGGAACCAAAGCCACATGGGTCCCATCAATGGCCCCAATGATGTTGGGGATATATCCAAGGGCATAGAAATCACCCTTCACTGTAGCCAATTCGCCCACCTCAGGGAAAATAATGTAGCTCCGCATGTATTTCATCAGGGCAGACAACACTCTGGACAAAACCTTAGAAAACATAGGCTGAGACATCCGAGATGATATGGCCACTGTTGTCTGAAACGACCCACTTGCCAAAAAATGGAGTACTGACAGAACCTGCACCAGAGGGGGAATCCCTGTGGATTGGCGGATGGGGGACATCAGGTCTGGCTCCAGCTGGGCACATAGTTCATGTATAGTTGCTCTGTCAAGCCGGTATGTAAGTATGATATGTCGTTCTTCCATTGTCGACAGGTCCACCAGCGGTCGGTACACAGGAGGATTCATCCTTCTCCTCGCAAGTCCCAGCGGACGGTGCCTAGGAAGGACAACATGGAGCACAGAGTCAAGCAACCCACAGGTTCGTTCACACAGCTTGCACAGTACACGAATCGCTATGCATGGAACGGCTTGTATGAGTGGCAATGCAAGGCCTAGGCCTGTGTGACGCAGTAGAAATCATGCCATGTGGGCCCTTGAAATGGCGGCTGCCTGACCTGTGAAGTGTGACAGTGGGATGTGAGGTCACTGCGCTGGCGTGGCACACCGTGGCGGTAGGCGGTCGAAGACCGCGGCGCAAAGCAGCATTGATTAACATTGAACCCTATGGGTCTCAGGAGCCAATGACGATGTGCGATGGCGGTCGCTGTACGCACCGCCGCGGGCGTGACCGCCATTTTCTATCTGATTAATCACTCGAGACCTGATCATCCACAGGAGAGGACCTATACTGCAAGTGCTGCTGTGACATCGGTCTGGGAGATACAATGGCTGCTGCGACTGGGGAAAGGGCCCCTGCCTTCACTTACGAAGAATTGGAGAAACTTGTTGATGGGGTCCTCCCCCACTATGCGCTACTCTACGGTCCTCCAGACCAACAGGTTAGTACACAGGGTGCACGCTGAATGGGCTATGCCTGTGTTGAGTGGGGTGTATGTAAGATGGTGGGGAAGGGAGCGAATGAGGAGTGCAACGCACGACAGATGGGAACATGTGCCACATGGCAAGGTTGGGGAGGGGGGGCCACTCACATCCACCATGCAGAAAAGTGATGATATTTCCTTTCCCACCCTGTACATGTCAAATAGGTCAGCGCCCATCAGAAGATCGACATTTGTCGTGCCATCGCCAAGGACGTCCGGGCCCTGGGGGTCCACAACAGACGGGGCACCCACTGCCGAAAGAGGTGGGAGGACATCTGCCGCGGGACCAGAAAGACCGCCGAGTCTCTGCTGGGGATGGCCTCCCAACGTAGGAGGGGTGCCAGCCGCCAATTGACCCCCCTGATGTCCCGGATCCTGGCGGTGGCCTACCCCGATTTGGATGGGCGCGTGAGGACATCACAGCAGACACAATGGGGTGAGTATCAGCACATTCTGCTATCTTTGCGCGCAGTGGAGGTGTCTGGGTTGGGGAGGAGGGCTGTGGGTAACTCAAGGCCAGGGCGCTTTCTGTAGGCTAGTCCCCTCCGTTAGCCATGGCCCTGTGCCCCCGCCCCCCACCTCTGTAGGGTGCCAAGTACAGCTATCCATGGTCCTGCATCACCCATGTGTGCATTTGTCGTCCATAGACCTGTAGGCCTAGTCACAAGAACTGAGTAGTGTACCCCGATTGCGCAGCCTAGTGCAGGGGGCTTCTGTGTCTGTCCTCTCCGCCAATGGTGTTGCCAATGCATGCACTCAACCTGTCTTCATTTCTCCCCCCCCACCCATTTTCTTTTTCTTCCTGTGCATGTGTGCATTAGCATCATCAGGCGGAGGAGAAGTGGCATCGGCGCACAAGGGAGCTGCATCTCACATGGCCCCGGAGGGCCATGCAACCGACTCCGAGTTCAGCAGTGAGACGGAGGGCGAGGGGAGCTCCACAACGGGGACCCGTGGAGACGTCAGCGACACCGACACGTCCTCGGAAGGGAGCTCCCTTGCGGTGGCGGCAACATCCGTGCCCACCGCAACTACAGGTACAGCCGCCACCCAGCGCACCAGCTCCGCCCTCCAAGCAGCCCCTCAGCGTTCGCCCCGTGCCCGCTCGCACACCAAGGCGGGCATCTCCTTCGCCCCAGGCACCTCAGGCCCTGCCCCAGTTACCCCTGCTGCCCTCAGTGAGGAGGTCATTGACCTCCTCCGGACGCTCATTGTTGGGCAGTCTACCCTTTTGAATGCCATCCAGGGGGTGGAAAGGGAGGTGCATCGGAGCAATGCATACCTGGAGGGCATTCATTCGGGTCAGGCTGCCCATCAGCGATCGTTCAACGCTCTGGCCTCAGCACTGACGGCAGCCATTGTCCCTGTCTCCAGCCTCCCTCTTCTAACTCCCTCCACGCAGTCCCAGTCTCCTGTTCCTCAGCCTATCCCATCCACACCATCAGACCAGTCTGCACACACCTCAACACCCAAGGGCAGCTCATCCAGACATAAGCACCACAGATCCCACAAGCATTCACACAAACAACATCCAGATGCAGACATGCCAACAGTCACTACCACCTCTGTGTCCCCCTCCTCCTCGTCTCCCTCCCCCCTCCCTGTGACGTCTCCACTCACACCTGCATGCACACCACCATCAGCCAGTACTTCCATCACCAGCACACCCTCCATTACAGTCAGCACAAGTGCAGTCACCACCCCCACTGCCATTTACACGTCCCCTGTGTCCTCTCCCACTGTGTCTGTCACCCCCTCTTCCAAACCACACAAACGCAGGCAGCCACCCACCCAACAGCCATCCACCTCACGACAGCCTCCAGCCCAAGCACCTGCACCCAAAGACAGCACACTTGACTCTCCTACAACCACATCCTCTTCCTCCATTCCCATACCCACTGCACCTACCCTTCCCATTGCTCCTAAAAAACTTTTCCTCTCCAAAATTAACCTCTTTGCATCACCTGACCCACCCCCTCCATCTGGTAAGAGTCCAAAGAGCACCTCAGCCACCACCAGCCCTGCATCTAGTATCACCATAGTGCAGGGCTATTGGAGTCCACCAGCTCCTAGGGAAGGAACATCGGCCTGCAGCAAGGGGACAGCCAGCCCACCCCCTGGGAAGAGGACAAGAAAGATTAAGGGCCGGATCGAAAAGCCTGAGACGGCTGCCACCAAGGAGAGTGGTCTTGCCACGTCACCTGCCACATCATCTAAGGGAGGCAAGGGCCAGAGAGCTGCAGCGAAGGAGGGCAAGGGCAGCAGGGTGGAGAAGACATGCAGCAGCCGAGCGCACCAGGAGGGCCCCACCAGCCCCATACCGGGTGTGACGGACGACACCCAGGGGCACAAGACTCCATCACAGGAGGGCCCCTCTACCGCAAGGTCGGAGGGCGACTAAGCGGGGAGTCTTGGCCAGGTCTGGCTCCCTTGAAAGACAGGACAAGCACCGCTGAAGAGGGCCCCGCCAAGACAGGCACCGCTGAACAGGGCCCCGCCGTGAAGAGCACCGCTGAAGAGGGCCCCGCCAAGACAGGCACCGCTGAACAGGGCCCCGCCGTGAAGAGCACCGCTGAAGAGGGCCCCGCCAAGACAGGCACCGCTGAACAGGGCCCCGCCGTGAGGAGCACCGCTGAAGAGGGCCCCGCCAAGACAGGCACCGCTGAAGAGGGCCCCGCCGTGAAGAGCACCGCTGAAGAGGGCCCCGCCAAGACAGGCACCGCTGAACAGGGCCCCGCCGTGAAGAGCACCGCTGAAGAGGGCCCGCCAAGACAGGCACCGCTGAACAGGGCCCCACCGTGAAGAGCACCGCTGAAGAGGGCCCCGCCGTGAGGAGCACCGCTGAAGAGGGCCCCGCCAAGACAGGCACCGCTGAACAGGGCCCCGCCGTGAAGAGCACTGCTGAAGAGGGCCCCGCCAAGACAGGTACCGCTGAACAGGGCCCCGCCTTGAAGAGCACCGCTGAAGAGGGCCCCGCCACGACAGGCACCGCTGAACAGGGCCCCGCCGTGAAGAGCACCGCTGAAGAGGGCTCCGCCGTGAAGAGCACCGCTGAAGAGGGCCCCGCCAAGACAGGCACCGCTGAAGAGGGCCCCGCCGTGAAGAGCACCGCTGAAGAGGGCCCCGCCAAGACAGGCACCGCTGAACAGGGCCCCGCCGTGAGGAGCACCGCTGTAGAGGGCCCTGCCAAGACAGGCACCGCTGAACAGGGCCTCGCCAAGACAGGCACCGCTGAACAGGGCCCCGCCGTGAAGAGCACCGCTAAAGAGGGCCCCGCCGTCTCAAGCACCGCTCTGCTGGGGCCTTCATCTCAAGCACCGCTCCGCTGGGCCCTTCATCTCAAGCACCGCTCCGCTGGGCCCTTCATCTCAAGCACCGCTCCGCTGGGCCCTTCATCTCAAGCACCGCTCCGCTGGGCCCTTCATCTCAAGCACCGCTCCGCTGGACCCTTCCTGTCAAGCACCGCTCCGCTGGGGCCTTCCTGTCAAGCACCGCTCCGCTGGAGCCTTCCTGTCAAGCACCGCTCCGCTGGGGCCTTCCTCTCAAGCACCGCTCCGCTGGGCCCTTCATCTCAAGCACCGCTCCGCTGGGCACCGCCATCTCAAGCACCGCTCCGCTGGGCCCTTCCTGTCAAGCACCGCTCCGCTGGGGCCTTCCTCTCAAGCACCGCTCCGCTGGGCCCTTCCTCTCAAGCACCGCTCCACTGGGCCCTTCATCTCAAGCACCGCTCCGCTGGGCCCTTCATCTCAAGCACCGCTCCGCTGGGCCCTTCATCTCAAGCACCGCTCCGCTGGGCCCTTCCTGTCAAGCACCGCTCCGCTGGGGCCTTCCTCTCAAGCACCGCTCCGCTGGGCCCTCCATCTCAAGCACCGCTCCGCTGGGCCCTTCATCTCAAGCACCGCTCCGCTGGGCCCTTCATCTCAAGCACCGCTCCGCTGGGCCCTTCATCTCAAGCACCGCTCCGCTGGGGCCTTCCTCTCAAGCACCGCTCCGCTGGGCCCTTCATCTCAAGCACCGCTCCGCTGGGCCCTTCATCTCAAGCACCGCTCCGCTGGGCACAGCCGTCTCAAGCACCGCTCCTCTGGGGCCTTCCTCTCAAGCACCGCTCCGCTGGGCACCGCTGTCTCAAGCACCGCTCCGCTGGGCACCGCCGTCTCAAGCACCGCTGGTCCATTGACAGTGCCGGTTCTGTGTCGAGCAGGTGTTCACGAAGCACTCTGGGCACCATGCCTCCTCCAATACCAGTGGAGTCGGTTATCCATCTGATGGACTGTGGCTTTGCACTCCCCAGGATGGTACAGTGGGCATGGAGGCCCCTCGTGGATCTGGCGTCGTGGACTCATGTGGCTGAGGTGCCCCCCCTTTCCCTCCCCCCTGAGGTGCCTGTTGTTTTATCATCTGATGCCCCTGCAGTGTTCTCTCCAATGGTATCCGGTCTCCTGTGTGGGCTTTGCCCATGTGTTTGTACACATTGGCCCACGGACTATGGATATTGAACGGACTGTGCAGGACTTATTGACTATGTTTATACTTTGCACTATGTTCGTTATTTCTCTTGTATATTTCATATGGCATATTTACCATTACTTCAATGAACCTATTTTATACATAAATTTTAAACTTCATTTGAATTATGTCTTTGCATTCTTCCGGGGGGTTTGGGGGGTGTCACTCTGACTTGTTGCTCTGCATTGCTGTGTAGGTATTGGGGGGGTGGGTTGGGGGGTGGGTGTATCGCGTATGTGTGTGCCCGTAAGCTTTCCTCCTCCCCCCTCCCCTGTGTCGTAGGTGCAGTACTCACCGTTGTCGTCTGCGCCGGCGTTCGTACTCCTGGTAGATGAGCAGGTAGACAATAGCCGGTAGGATGTGTAATTTGGGCTCCATGCTGTCCTCCTTCCTCGTGGAGTGTGTATAGGTGAGCGTTTTCCCGTTCATAGTCTGTTTCCGCCGTGTTTTTATCGGCGGGGCTCCCGCCCCGGAAAAGGTGGCGGATTGGTGAGCTGTGATAGGGTGGGCGGTACATTGTCTGCCGACTGCCTGTTGGCGGTGACCGCCGCGCTGTTTGTCGGTCCCGCCGTGGCGGTCGGAGTGTTAATGTGGCGGGCTGTGTTGGCGGTTCCCGCCAGGGTCAGAATTCCATTTTTTGGACCGCCTGCCTGTTGGCGGGTTGGCCGCCGCTTTATCACCGACCGCCAGGGTTAGAATGACCCCCTTAGTAGCTTGGTCACATAGCAGAAACTGTACAATACATGCCTTTGTTTGTTGGATGCCATCTCTGTAGGGTAGACCCATATGTCCAAAGGAGTGTTCTGTAGTACAGGTACATGGCACACAATCCCACCCCCTGAAGTGGCACAAGTCTGCATTTGTTATTCCACATGTCCGTACATGGATAGTGAATACACTTTCTGTACCCAGCATGCCAGCCCCTTCATTGTTACTCATGTGTAATGTTTCAGTTTGTACTCTGGCAGTTGGCTGTAGGGACGACATGCAGTGAGCCATTCTCACAGAGTGTGAATGTGTTGGTCCATTCATGCCTAAAGAGGTTATCCTTCAGAAGCAACATAGGTTTGTTGTTTTTTTATAGTGGCTCACATCACAGCACTGTATGCTAGAGCATGGGCTACCTGATGTCAGTAAGCTTGCTAAGTCAGTGTAGGCCATCATCAGGGTAATGGGTTAATCTGCAGATGAATATATATATATATATATATGTGTGTAGTCATGTCCCTGTACTTATTGGCTTGTGTGCGTCACACTTGGGGAGTACTGACATATAGAAAACTCCTAGCTTGATCTTACTGACATGTATGTGACTCAACCATTTGTGATGAAGATTGTGATCATGACCTCTTGATTTGTTTTTTTGCATCCATGCTGGGCAATGTCCATCAAAAGAAGGCACTATGGAGAGCCATTGCCCTAAAGATGAAGACCCTGGGGGTCCAGAGCCAGCGAAGCACCCACTGCAGGAAAAGGTGGGGGGGCCTGAAACGCTGGGCCAGGAAAATCACTGAGGTACAGCTAGGGATGTCATCTCAATGTAGGCGCGGTACCTGTCGGACCATGAACCCCCTAATGGCTCTCATTCTGACTGTGGTCTATCCAGAGCTTGATTGGCGTTTAAGGGCAGCACAGCAACCACAATGGGGTGAGTACAGGGTATACTCCTGCCTGTCACATTGCCAAGTTAATGTGTTCTAACTGCCCTCTTGACAATTAGGGATGATCCATGTGTAACACAGTAGGTGAGTGAGTGTTTGTGTAGACATGGCATGTGTTGTATACTGATGTGCCTTGCCTATTGGCCCAGGGCACAACTGTGTACAATTCACAAACCACTTGCTCTCCAGGGACGACATACGGCTATATACAGAGAACTATCATGTACTGCTGCTGTAGTGTATGTAAAATCTATGCAAAAGACCTGTACTCCTCAATGTTACTGGTAAAAGGTAAGTAAGTGAGGATCATTGTCTTCAGCCATGAGTCTGGGTACATAAGTATATTGCCATCTACCACCCAGAGGCTAGTTGTCTTCAGCGTATGATGAGTGCTGGTGCCTCAATGCAGTTTGTAATGTGAAGATGGCCATCACACATGTAACAGAGCCTACATTGTACTTTGTGTGCAGCTACCGATGTATACTTTGGTAAGTGGTGAATGTCCTTTGACATGATTTATGGGCCAGCACTGTAGCCAACATTCCTTGTGCCTGCATGTCAGCATATGACCCTTTTTCTTTTGGAAAACATTCGTAAGCTGCTGTATCATGCATGTTCTACCTGTGTTGGTCCGATGATGTTTGTATTCCCTCACATATATGTGCATGGCAAACTGTGTGTGGACTAAGCCATTTACAATGGGGTACATTTCATGTTGTGCCACCTACAGGAGTGTGCCACTATTGTTTATTGGCTGTCAAATTCCCTTGTGCATTATAGCATGTCATTTGGCATGTACAACTGCAGTATCAATGAGGGACATGACAGGAAGGCCTAGAGTTTTGAGAAATAATGTGCATTTCTATGCCTTTGATATAGCCGCATGTAGCAAAGTGCAATGCAATGTGTAATAGGTGAGGTTTACGACCTGACTGTTGCATCATGGAAATACTTGCAATTCTTTTGAAATCACGTGTGTTTGGGTACAAGCATTCATCCATAGACAGACACCTGGGTCTGTATGACCATAATGGAGACAATGATGTAGCTTCCAATTGGGCAACATGTTGAGGGCCTTCGACAAGTTTTTGCAAATGTCTGGGCCTCTCCAGCATCCAAGGGACTAACGGCATCTATTGATGTGTATGTCATTGTAAGGGGTGCCAGGCATTAGTGGTGATTACCCTGAGCTTACTGAGTCATTGTCTTATGGATTTTGGGGACATCTCTCCCTGACATATAGCACACGATGTCTACAGTGTCCATCACTATGCCACATGTGTGGCCTATCTAAGCTACATTAGTACCACCTCCATTACTCTATTGGGACGAATATTACTTGGTAAAGTGCACATTTTTGTTATGTGTGTGTGTGACATGAGTATGTCCATGTCACCTTCTCCAGGCTATTCTACTTTTGTCATCAACATGGCAGGACATTGGAGCATCGTTCCTTATTGTATGGTCATTATGGGGGTCATTCTGACCCTGGCGGTCAGTGATAAAGCGGCGTCCAACCCGCCAACAGGCAGGCGGTCAAAAAAATGGAATTCTGACCCTGGCGGGAACCGCCAACACAGCCCGCCACTTTAACACTCCGACCGCCACGGCGGGACAGACAAACAGCGCGGCGGACACCACCAACAGGCAGGCGGCAGACAATGTACCGCCCACCCTATCACAACTCACCAATCTGCCACCTTTTCCGGGGCGGGAGCCCCGCCGATAAAAACACGGCGGAAACAGACTACAAATGGGAAAACGCTGTGAGTACTGCACCTACGACACAGGCGAGGGGGGAGGAGGAAAGCTTACGGGCACACACATGCGCCATACACCCACCCCCCCACCACAAATACCTACACCCCAATGCCGAGCAACAAGTCAGAGTGACACCACACAAACCCCCCGGAATAATGCAAAGACACAATTAAAAAGATCTATAAAATATATGTAGAAATAGCTCCATTGAAGGTATGGGAAATATGCCATATAAAAGATACAAAAATAAGGAATGAACATATTCCACAATATATACATAGGCAAAAAGTCCTGCACATTCCGTCAAAGTTCCATAGTCGTGGGCCAATGTGCACAAACACATTGGCAAAGCCCACACAGGAGACCAGATACCATTGGAGAGAACACTGCTGGGGCATCAGATGATAAAACTACAGGCACCTCAGGGGGAAGAGAAGGGGGGCACCTCAGCCACATGAGTCCACAACGCCAGATCCACGAGGGGCCTCCATGCCCACTGTCCCATCCTGGGGAGTGCAAAGCCACAGTCTCACAAGTCTCTACAGTGGGTGGGTTGCCCACTGTGCCATCCTGGGGAGTGCAAAGCCACAGTCTCTCAAGTCTCTACAGTGTGTGGCTTGCCCACTGTTCCATCCTGGGAAGTGGCAAGCCACAGCCCATCAGATGGATTACCGACTCCACTGTTAATGGAGGAGGCATGGTGCCCAGAGTGCTTCGTCAAGCCCTGCTCGGCACAGAACCGGCACTGTCAATGGGCCAGCGGTGCTTGAGACGGTGTTGCCCAGCGGAGCGGTGCTTGACAGGAAGGGCCCAGCAGAGCGGTGCTTGAGATGAAGGGCCCAGCGGAGCGGTGCTTGAGATGGCGGTGGCCAGCGGAGCGGTGCTTGAGATGAAGGGCCCAGCGGAGCGGCGCTTGACAGGAAGGGCCCAGCGGAGCGGTGCTTGAGATGAAGGGCCCAGCGGAGCGGTGCTTGAGACGGCATTGCCCAGCGGAGCGGTGCTTGAGATGAAGGGCCCAGCGGAGCGGTGCTTGAGATGAAGGGCCCAGCGGAGCGGTGCTTGAGATGAAGGGCCCAGCGGAGCTGTGCTTGAGATGAAGGGCCCAGCGGAGCGGTGCTTGAGATGAAGGGCCCAGCGGAGTGGTGCTTGAGATGAAGGGCCCAGCGGAGCGGTGCTTGAGATGAAGGGCCCAGCGGAGCGGTGCTTGACAGGAAGGGCCCAGCGGAGCGGTGCTTGAGATGAAGGGCCCAGTGGAGCGGTGCTTGAGACGGCGGTGGCCAGCGGAGTGGTGCTTGAGATGAAGGGCCCAGCGGAGCGGCGCTTGACAGGAAGGGCCCAGCGGAGCGGTGTTTGAGATGAAGGGCCCAGCGGAGCGGTGCTTGAGACGGCGTTGCCCAGCGGAGCGGTGCTTGAGATGAACGGCCCAGCGGAGCGGTGCTTGAGATGAAGGGCCCAGCGGAGCGGTGCTTGAGATGAAGGGCCCAGCGGAGCGGTGCTTGAGATGAAGGGCCAAGCGGAGCGGTGCTTGAGATGAAGGGCCCAGCGGAGCAGTGCTTGACAGGAAGGGCCCAGCGGAGCGGTGCTTGAGATGAAGGGCCCAGCGGAGCGATGCTTGACAGGAAGGGCCCAGCGGAGCGGTGCTTGAGATGAAGGGCCCAGCGGAGCGGTGCTTGACAGGAAGGGCCCAGCGGAGCGGTGCTTGAGATGAAGGGCCCAGCGGAGCGGTGCTTGAGATGAAGGGCCCAGCGGAGCGGTGCTTGACAGGAAGGGCCCAGCGGAGCGGTGCTTGACAGGAAGGGCCCAGCGGAGCGGTGCTTGAGATGAAGGGCCCAGCGGAGCGGTGCTTGAGATGAAGGGCCCAGCGGAGCAGTGCTTGAGATGAAGGGCCCAGCGGAGCGGGGCTTGACAGGAAGGGCCCAGCGGAGCGGTGCTTGAGATGAAGGGCCCAGCGGAGCGGTGCTTGAGATGAAGGGCCCAGCGGAGCGGCGCTTGACAGGAAGGGCCCAGCGGAGCGGTGCTTGAGATGAAGGGCCCAGCGGAGCGGTGCTTGAGACGGCGTTGCCCAGCTGAGCGGTGCTTGAGATGAAGGGCCCAGCGGAGCGGTGCTTGACTGGAAGGGCCCCTGTTCATCGGTGCTTGTCCCGGCGGGGCCCGTTCAGCGGTGCTTGTCCCAGAGGGGCCCGTTCCGCGGTTCTTGTCCCGGCGGGGCCCGTTCAGCGGTGCTCCTCCCGGCGGGGCCCTGTTCACCGGTGCTCCTCCCGGCGGGGCCCTGTTCAGCGGTGCTCCTCCCGGCGGGGCCCGTTCAGCGGTTCTTGTCCCGGCGGGGCCCGTTCAGCGGTGCTCCTCCCGCGGGGCCCTGTTCAGCGGTGCTCCTCCCGGCGGGGCCCTGTTCAGCGGTGCTTGTCCTGTGTGTCTAGGGAGCCAGACCTGGGCAAGACTTCCCGCTCATTCACCATCCGAACTTGCGGTCGCGGCGCCCTCCTGTGATGGAGTCCTGGGCCCGTGGGTGTCGTCCGTCACACCCGGAATGGGGCTGGTGGGGCCCTCCTGGGCAGCTCGCCTGCTGCCTGACTTCTCCGCCCTGCTGCCCTTGCCGTCCTTCGCTGAAGGTCTGTGGCCCTTGCCTCCCTTGGATGATGTGGCAGGTGACGGGGCAAGGCTACTGTCCTTGGTGGCAGCCGTCTCAGTCTTGTCGCGCCGGGCCTTTTTCTTTTTTGTCCTCTTCCCAGGGGGGGGGGCTGGCTGTCCCCTTGCTGCTGGCCGATGTTCCTGCCATAGGATCTGGTGGACTCCAATAGCCCTGCACTTTGGTCACAGTAGATGCAGGGCTGGTGGTGGCTGAGGTGCTTTTTTTACTCTTACCAGATGGAGGGGGTGGGTCAGTGATTGGAACGAACTCAAGGTTGGAAAGGAAAAGGACTTTGGAAGGACAGGGACGGGTAGGTGTAGTGGGTTTGGGAGTGGAGGAAGAGGAAGAGGATGTGGTTGTAGGAGAGTCAAGTGTGCTGTCTTTGGGTGCAGGTGCCTGTGACGGAGGCTGTCGTGAGGTGGATGGCTGTTGGGTGGGTGGCTGCCTGCGTTTGTGTGCTTTGGAAGAGGGGGTGACAGACACACTGGGAGAGGACACAGGGGATGTGTAAATGGCAGTGGGGGTGGTGACTGCACGTGTGCGGACTGTAATGGAGGGTGTGCTGGTGATGGAAGTACTGGCTGATGGTGGTGTGCATGCAGGAGTGAGTGGAGACGTCACAGGGAGGGAGGAGGGAGATGAGGAGGTGGGGGACACAGAGGTGGTAGTGACTGTTGGCATGTCTGCATCTGGATGTTGCTTGTGTGAATGCTTGTGTGATCTGTGGTGCTTATGTCTGGATGAGCTGCCCTTGGGTGTAGAGGTGTGTGCAGGCTGGTCTGATGGTGTGGATGGGATAGGCAGAGGAACAGGAGACTGGGACTGGGTGGAGGGAGTCAGAAGAGGGAGGCTGGAGACAGGGACAATGGCTGCCGTCAGTGCTGAGGCCAGAGCGTTGAACGATCGCTGATGGGCAGCCTGACCCGAATGAATGCCCTCCAGGTATGCATTGCTCCGATGCACCTCCCTTTCTACACCCTGGATGGCATTCAAAAGGGTAGACTGCCCAACAATGAGTGTCCTGAGGAGGTCAATGACCTCCTCACTGAGGGCAGCAGGGGTAACTGGGGCAGGGCCTGAGGTGCCTGGGGCGAAGGAGATGCCCGCCTTCCTGGGCGAGCGGCCATGGAGCGAAGGCTGAGGGGCTGCTGGGAGGGCGGGGCTGGTGCGCTGGGTGGCGGCTGTACCTGTTGTGGCGGTGGGCACGGATGTTGCCGCCACCGCTAGGGAGCTCCCTTCCGAGGACGTGTCGGTGTCGCTGACGTCTCCACGGGTCCCCGTTGTGGAGCTCCACTCGCCCTCCGTCTCACTGGTGTACTCGGAGTCTGTTGGATGGCCCTCCGGGGCCATGTGAGATGCAGCTCCCTCGTGCGCCGATGCCACTTCTCCTCCACCTAATGATGCTAATGCACAAATGAACAGGAAGACAAAGAAAATGGGGGGGGGGAGAAATGAAGACAGGTTGAGTGCATGCATTGGCAACACCGTTGTCGGAGAGGACAGACACAGAAGCCCCCTGAACTAGGCCGCGCAATGGGGGTGCACTACTCAGTTATTGTGACTAGGCCTACAGGTCTATAGACGACAAATGCACACATGGGTGAGGCCGGACCATGGATAGCTGTACTTGGCACCCTACAGAGGTGGGGGGCGGGGCACAGGGCTGTGTCTAACGGAGGGGCCTAGCCTACAGAATGCGCCCTGGCCTGGAGATACCCACAGCCCTCCTCCCCCACCCAGACACCTTCACTGCGCGCAAAGATAGCAGAATGTGCTGATACTCACCCCCTTGTGTCTGCTGTGATGTCCTCACGCGCCCATCCAAATCGGGGTAGGCCACCGCCAGGATCCGGGACATCAGAGGGGTCAATTGGCGGCTGGCACCCCTCCTACGTTGGGAGGCCATCCCCAGCAGAGACTCGGCGGTCTTTCTGGTCCCGCGGCAGATGTCCTCCCACCTCTTTCGGCAGTGGGTGCCCCGTCTGTTGTGGACCCCCAGGGCCCGGACGTCCTTGGCGATGGCACGACAAATGTCGATCTTCTGATGGGCGCTGACCTATTTGACATGTACAGGGTGGGAAAGGAAATATCATCACTTTTCTGCATGGTGGATGTGAGTGGCCCCCCCTCCCCAACCTTGCCATGTGGCACATGCTCTCATCTTTCGTGCGTTGCACTCCTCATTCGCTCCCCTCCCCACCATCTTACATACACCCCACTCAACACAGGCATAGCCCATTCAACGTGCACCCTGTGTACTAACCTGTTGGTCTGGAGGACCGTAGAGTAGCGCATACTGGGGGAGGACCCCATCAACAAGTTTCTCCAATTCTTCGGAAGTGAAGGCAGGGGCCCTTTCCCCAGTCGCAGCAGCCATTGTATCTCCCAGACCGAGGTCACAGCAGCACTTGCAGTATAGGTCCTCTCCTGTGGATGATCAGGTCTTGAGTGATTAATCAGATAGAAAATGGCGGTCACGCCCGCGGCGGTGCATACCGCGACCGCCGGCGCACATCGTCATTGGCTCCTGAGACCCATAGGGTTCAATGTTAACCAATGCTGCTTTGCGCCGCGGTCTTCGACCGCCTCCCGCCACGGTGTGCCACGCCAGCGTGTACCGACCGCTGGTGGACCTGTCGACAATGGAAGAACGACATATCATAGTTACATACCGGCTTGACAGAGCAACTTATACATGAACTATGTGCCCAGCTGGAGTCAGACCTGATGTCCCCCATCCGCCAACCCACAGGGATTCCCCCTCTGGTGCAGGTTCTGTCAGTACTCCATTTTTTGGCAAGTGGGTCTTTTCAGACAACAGTGGCCATATCATCTGGGATGTCTCAGCCTATGTTTTCTAAGGTTTTGTCCAGAGTGTTGTCTGCCCTGATGAAATACATGCGGAGCTACATTATTTTCCCTGAGGTGGCCAAATTGGCTACAGTGAAGGGTGATTTCTATGCCCTTGGACATTTCCCCAACATCATTGGTGCCATTGATGGGACCCATGTGGCTTTGGTTCCCCCCAAAGAAAGTGAGCAGGTGTACCGAAACAGAAAAAGTTATCATTCGATGAATGTCCAGGTGATCTGTTTGGCTGACCAGTACATCTCCCATGTAAATGCCAAGTTCCCTGGGTCAGTGCATGACGCGTATGTCATGCGAAATAGCAGCATCCCTTATGTGATGGAACAGCTACAGAGACACCGTGTGTGGCTAATTGGTGACTCTGGTTACCCCAACCTGTCGTGGCTACTGACCCCAGTGAGGAATCCCCGGACCAGGGCAGAGGAACAGTACAATGAGGCCCATGGGCGATCTAGGAGGATCATAGAAAGGACCTTCGGGGTCCTGAAGGCCAGGTTTAGGTGCCTGCATATGACAGGGGGATCCCTCATGTACTCACCAAAGAAGGTGTGCCAGATCATCGTGGCCTGCTGTATGCTTCACAATCTTGCATTGCGACGCCAGGTGCCTTTTCTGCAGGAGGATGGTCCAGATGGTGGTGTTGTACCAGCTGTGGAGCCTGTGGAGAGTGAAGAGGAGGAAGATGACGGGGACGACACGGACAACAGGGAGACAGTCATACAACAATACTTTCAGTAGCACACAGGTAAGAATCAGCCACCCCATTTTACATTTACTTAAGGCCTCATGCGTCTCCACTGTCTGTGTTTCCCCCCAGTTCCTGTTAACTGATTTGTGACTTTCCCTTCCCTTTTCAGAGCTGTATGACCCACTGCCTGACTTCAGCTTTGTTTGCCCATGGACTAAAGCTTATTGAAATTGGTATGTTGTCATCACAAAGTAACTGGACATTATAGCACCGTTATGTGTAATACATTTGTTAAGAATACAAGCAGACTCCTGTTTTTTTAAGTGGAATAAGTGATTTATTTTAAGTGCTACATATAGGTACATGATTGGGAAACGGTGATGGGTGGGGGTGGAGTAATGTCCATGGCAGAGTCCAGTTATCAGTCGCACAGGTGCATTGTCCATATGCCTGGGGAAGGATGGAGCAGGGGCAGTTCAAGGTTGGACAGGGTGACAATGTGGGACAGTGGGATGACATCAGGGGGTATCTTAGGCTGGCGGGGGTCTTGCAATCCTACTCTGTCTTCTTGTGAGATCTCAGGTTCCGCTTGCGGGGTGGTTCTTCTTCTGCAGGAGGTGGGGTTCTGGTGGCCTGTCGTTGTGTGGGGGCCTCCTGTCCACTAGCGCCGGCGGAGGTGGTAGGCTGTTCCTGGCCTGGGCTAGTGACAGGGGCCCTTTGGGGTGCCACATGGTCCCGCAATGTGGTGACGATCTGGGTAAGGGCCACGACGATGGTCCCCATTGCGGAACCGATGTTCCTCAGTTCCTCCCTGAACCCCATGTACCGTTCCTCCTGCAGTTCCTGGATCTCCTGGAACCGGGCCAGTACCGTCGCCATCGTCTTCTGGGAGCGGTGGTATGCTCCCATGATGGAGGAGAGGGCCTCTTGGAGAGTCGGTTCCCCGGGCCTGTCCCCCCCCTGTCACACAGCAGCCCTCCCAGTTCCCCTGTGTTCCTGGGCCTCTGTCCCCTGGACGGTGTGCCCACTACCACTGCCCCCAGGTCCCTGTTGTTGTTGGGGTGGTGGGTCAACCTGGGTGCCCTGTAGTGGTGGACACACCGCTGATTTACGTGTCCTGGAGACAGAGGCATGGGCCCGCTGGGTGGGAGCTGTGCTGGTGTTCCCAGAGGGGGTTGGGTCTGGTGTAGCCTGTGGCTGTCTGTGGGGAACCGACTGTCCAGAGGTCCCCGATGGGCCGGGCTGGTCGTCTGGCTCCAGGGAGACAGAGCTGCTGTCATCGCTGGGGGCCTCTTCTGGGGGTGGGATGGACATCTCTGGACCCTCCGTGGCGGTGTGGTGGCGTTCGGGTCCTGCAGGGGTATAAAGGTATGGTTATTGCTTCTGTGTGTGGCATTTCGTGTGATGGGTGGGTGTCCGTGTACCGATGTGCAGGCATTTCCTTGTGGGGGCATTTGTGAGGGTGGCTTGTGGGGGTGATGTGTGTGTGCAGTGGGCATGCTTTGGTGATGGGTGTCCATGCTTTGTGGTCGCATGCAGGGCTTGGTGTTGGGATGGGTGGGTTGTGATGGTGAGCCTTTTGCTAGGGGTTGGTGTGATGGGGGAGGGGGTGAGGGTGGGGGTATGATTTGGCATGCAAGTGGGGTGGGGGTGGGAAGCAGTAGTGAAGATTTGCCTTACCAGAGTCCATTCCTCCGCCTACTCCTGCGAGGCCCTCAGGATGCAGGATGTGCAAGACTTCCTCCTCCCACGCGGTAAATTCTGGGGGAGTAGGTGGGGGTCCGCCGCCAGTCTTCTGCACCGCAATGTTGTGCCTTGATACCATGGAACGCACCTTCCCCCGTAGGTCGTTCCATCTCTTCCTGATGTCCTCCCGATTGCGTGGATGCTGTCCCACCGCGTTGACCCTGTCCACTATCCTTTGCCATAGCTCCATCTTCCTGGCAATTGTGGTGTGCTGCACCTGTGCCCCGAAGAGCTGGGGCTCTACACTGACTATTTCCTCCACCATGACCCTGAGTTCGGCGTCACTGAACCTGGGGTGTCTTTGGGGTGCCATGGGGTGGTGTGGTTGAGGTGTGGGGTGGCATTTGTGGTGATGAGTGTGGTGCGTGTGGTGGTATGTGGTGTTTGGTTCGTGGATTCTGTGTGGGTGATGGTGTTGTGTGCCTCTGTGTTGTGGGATTGTCTATTCTGTGCTCTCTCTCTAGCCTTCGTCAATGATTTCGGGTCGTAGGGGCTTGTGGGTGATGTGGGTGTGTGTTTTATATTGTGTTGGGTGTGTGGGAGTGGTGTTAGTATGTGTATCAGGTGTGTGTATTTCAAAATGACCAATGTGGCTGAGTTTTCTATGTGTGTGTGTATTTTGAGCGCGGCGGTGTGTACCGCCAATGGAATACCGCGTTTGAAAGACCGCCGCGTGGATTTGTGGGTCGGAATGGTATGGGCGTATTTCTGTTGGCGTGACGGTGGAGGTTTGGTCATCGCCATTTTTTCGCTGACCTTTGGTGTGGCGGACTTTTGTGGATGTCGGGTTTTTGGCGGTTTGCCAGTTGCGGGTCAGAATGACCGTGGTGGTTTACCGCGGCCGCGGCGGTGTTATGGCGGTCTTCTGACCGGCGGTAAGCGCCTTTTACCGCTGAGGTCAGAATGACCCCCTATGTATCTTAAAAATAGATGTGTGCATGACCTTGTGTGGGATCTATGTGAATGCATTGGACATTGGCCTACTATTGTATGACATCAGGTAACTGAGGCCTGCTCCATGGGGCAAAGCTTTGAGGGTGATGAGGTCTCCAACTTGTTGAATGGCTACTGTGATTGCACAACTTCAGCCATGCAATTCTAGTGGGGTGAGATCCTGAGTTTCCAGTGGGCAACTGTTGACAGTTCATATGGCATTCATGCATACGGTATGGCACATGTGTGGGCCACTTAGGTGGAGTTTGTTGCTGGGGCATACTTGATATCATGGTAATGTTTGCTAACCCTACGATGACCCTATTTCTCTGTGTGTTTGCAGCATCAGCACCAGTAAGCAAAGGAGATGGGGCAAAGCCAAGTGGGGAAGCATCTGGCCACAGGACCTAGGGTCAAAACACCACCGACACAGAGGGACCCAGTGGCCTGAAGGGCGAGTGAACTGCCTCAGGGGGAGACCGGAATGTCCTCTTCATCATCAGATTTTCCCTCCAGTGGACACTCCCTAGTGGTGGCGGACCCATCAGGACATCCCCTGGACCATCTTTGTCCGCCATCCCCTGTTCTATCACCACCCTCCCTGTTGATCCCCACCCACTTGGCTGTGCCTGCTCACCCAAGAGGGTGGGCATCTCCTCTACTGCAGGCAGCTCCGCCCCAGCCCCTGTTACTCCTGCTGCCCTCAGTGAGGAGGCTACTGACCTTCTACTTCCCTCTTCCAAATACAAATCCCTCCTTCCCCTACCTACCCAAAGCACTCAGACCGTTACACATTCATCCACCTGAACACACAAGAGCAGCACACACAGACACAAACATTACAAAACACACTGGCACGCAAGCAAACAACAGACACCCACAGAAACAAAAGTCATCACTTGCCCAGATACCTCCACCATCCCCAGCATTACACACAGAAATTCAAGCATACCCACACGCACCACCACAACAGTCAGTAACACACCCACCACACCTAGCAAACATGCAGACACCACACCGACACCCAGACATCCACCACAAGCATTATACCCGCAGACACCACCCAAACAGACACAGATATCGACCACATCCAGCATACCCGCAGACACCACCCCAATAGACACACAGACACATCCACAACTCCATCCCCCAGCACATCCACCTCCCAGCCTCCCAAGACACACAAACGCGCTCACTCACCCACGCAACAGACACCACCCAAACAAAAGCATACCTCTCAGAAGCATGCACCCATGACATCCACTTGGACACAGCAGACAACCACTCCCTCAACCTCCAGATCGCCACCCCTTCTAATGACCATCCCGTATTCCTAAGAACTTTTTTTGTTTGACCTTGCCCTGTCTCCTGCTCCCACCACCTCAGTCCCAAATCCAAGAGGTCCCCACCCACCTCCCAGCCCCTCCTTTGCACCTCCAAGGCCTCCCCTGTAAGCACCAATACTCCTACCTCCCCGAAGAAGCCAACCCCTCCCTAGAAGCAGTCCGCTCTTGCCAAACCCAAGACCAAAACCCCCTTTCCCAAATCCGACCCCCCCACCTAAGAAGGATCCCTCAGGTGCTTGCCTGCCCACTTGATGCCCTTCCTGAAGATGTTCCCTGACAGTTGGGAGTCGAGTGATGTGTGGGTGCACACCCTAATGGACTGTCCAACGGCCTTGGACTTTTCGAGTATTGATTTAAAAGAACCCAAACAGTTGTTTGTTGGAATAGATTTGTCCTGCATTTCCTTTTCTGCTTTTATGTTGTTCCTGAGTGACTTGTGTTATGTGCCTACTGAGGTGTGTTTCAGCCTGCTTGCTGATTCATTTGCTGTTGTTTGCAGTATCTGAGTTTGTGGGCAGTGCTGGGGTCCCCCAAGATAAGGGTATATGTTGACTGTATGGATATGTGGGTGTAAATGCAATGGTGGTGTCATGGCTTTGTGTACTGTTTAGTATGGTAAGTATTTCATCTTTTGTTGTCCAATGTGAGCATGTATGGTGTTAGACGGGTCCCCCTGTTATGGATTTAGCTATTCATCTGATGTGGGTCAGCTTGAATTTTGTTGGTGCAGACATAGGCCCTCATTATGACATTGGCGGTAAATCCCACTTACCACCACGCTGACTGCCGCCAACATACCGCGGCGGCGGCGCCTATCCGTTCTCCATATTATGACACACACACACCAATCCGTTACTATTCAGCCACACACACAAGTCCGCCACACCAAAGGTCAGTGTTAAACTGGTGGTATCAAAACCCACACTGTTATGCCAACATAAAAACTCCCATCACATTATGACACACGAATCACCACGACGGACATTCAATGGCGGTAAACCATTGGTGGTACATACCGCTGCGCTCAAAATACACATACTCAAACAAAACAACACCACATTGGACAATTCAAACTACGCACACCTGACACCCAGACACACACCACACCACTATAAAACACCCACCCACATGACCCACAACCCTTTACGACTACAAATCATTGCCATGAGATAGACACTACGACCACAGACAAGACCAGAGACACACACCACCATCACCTATAGACCACCCACTCACCTTACAACACACATCCCAACACATCACCCTACACACCCTCACCCACAACACCCATGGCACCAAAAAGACACCCCTGATTCTCTGAGGAGGAGCTAAGGGTCATGGTGGAGGGAAATCATCAGGGTAGAGCCTCCGCTATTTGGAGCTCAGGTGCAGCAGATATCCATTGCTAGGAAGATGGAGCTATGGCGGAGGATCGTGGACAGGGTCAATGCCGTGGGACAGCACCCCAGAACAAAAGGGATGATATCAGGAAGAGGTGGAATGACCTACAGGGGAAGGTATGTTCCATTGCAGCAAGACACCAACTCGCAGTACAGAGGACTGGCGGTGGAACCCCATCTTTTCCCCCACAACTCACAACATAGGAGGAGCAAGTCTTGGCAATCATGCACCCTGAGGGCCTGGCCGGAGTAGGAGGAGGACTGGACTCTGGTAAGTCAACTCTGTATTATTATCACCCCCCCTCCGGCATGCCATCACATACCCCCACCCTCACCCTCACTCCCATCACTCCATCACATCCCACACATCCCACCATCACATCTCACTCATCCCAATGCCAAGCCCTGCATGCCATACCAATGCATGGACACCACTCACAGACCTGCATGGACACCTATCACTAAAGCATGCACACTTGAGAGAATCAGCTAGCCCACCACATACCAACTCACACAAGTGAAAGCTGCCAGGGCAATACAAACAATGAGAGCAACCCACCCATGCACAATATGTCACACACAGAAACAATAACACTGCATTTACATCCCCACAGGTATCCCAGACAATGTCAGTGGAGAAGAGGTGCCAGCAATATCGAGTCCCTCCACAGAATAGGCCTACATTGATGACAGCAACTCTGGTCGCCTGGATCGGGCCGACCAACCTGGCCCATCAGGGACCTCTGGACAGTCAGTTATACAGACACAGTCACACACCACCACAGAGCCTCCCCCCTCAGAAAACACCACCACAGCACCCACCCAGCGTACCCATGCCTCTGTCCCCATGACACGTCAGTCAGCAGTGTGTCCACCACTACAGGGACCCCAGGGCACACCTCATACCCAAGACAATCAGGGACCTGGGGTCAGTGGCAATGGGTACACGGGGACAGAGGAAAAGAACAACAGGGACACTGGGAGGACTGCTGTGCGCCAGGGGGTGGCCATGCCCAGGCAACCGACTCTCCGGGGGGCACTCACCGAGATTCTGGGAGCATACCAACATTCCCAGGATAAGCTGGGCCAGACCCTGGCCAACGTGCAGGAGAACAGGCGGCTGCAGGAGGGACAGTACCAGGGGATCAGGGAGGACTTGCAGGCCATTAACACCTCCCTGGTCTCCATTGCAGAGGTGCTGACAGACATGGCAAACATTATAAGGGAGGCAGCCTCACAACAGCGGGCACCTGCTACTAGCCAGACACCTGAACTGCCTTCCACCTCCGCTGACGCTAGTGGACAATAGGCCCCGCCACAGGACCAACAGGCCACCAGCACCCTCCCCCTGCAGAAGGAGAACCACCTTGCAAGCGTTCCCGGTGATCCAGGCAGAAGCCAGAGACTATTGCCAAGACCCCCGCCAGGAAATGGGACTCTCCTGATTGTCACCCTTGTGTCCCACTCCATGTCCCCCTAGACAATGCATCTGTGCTACAAATAGACTGGAACAATACCCTGGACATTCCTCCATCATCACCCCATCCCATTGAGCTCCCCCTCTTCTTATTAGCACTTCAATAAACACACTTTGAAAAAATACAAGTATGGAGTATGTCAAATGATTTAAGTATGTATTTGTTTAACAAGATTGAAACATTGAAAATCAACTGTACAGTAATGTTCACATAGGATGGACCTTTAGTTGGCTGCAGTGAACACACCAGGAGTGATAGTGGGGCACCAACATCTGCAAAAAGAGTTGCCAAAGGGTACAGTGAGTGGACATAGAGTTGGGAAATCACAGCCTGCCAGTGACAATGTGAAACAAAAACAATTACAATGAAATGTGATTTTACACTGTCTTACCTGTGTGTCATGGAAGTATTGACGAATCACTGCAGTTCTGTTGTCCTCATCCTCATCCTCTGCCTCCTCATCTTCACTGTCCACAGGGTCCACTGCTGCCACACGGCCATCTCCAGGCTCCTCTTTCTGCAGAAAAGGCACATGGTGTCGCAAGGCAAGTGTAAGGAAATGCCTCCTTGGCATGGTTACCCCCTGACTTTTTGCCTTTGCTGATGCTATGTTTTGAATTGAAAGTGTGCTGAGGCCTGCTAACCAGCCCCCAGCACCAGTGTTCTTTCCCTAACCTGTACTTTTGTTTTCACAATTGGCACACCCTGGCATCCAGGTAAGTCCCTTGTAACTGGTACCCCTGGTACCAAGGGCCCTGATGCCAGGGAAGGTGTCTAAGGGCTGCAGCATATCTTATGCCACCCTGGGGACCCCTCACTCAGCACAGACACACTGCTAGCCAGCTTGTGTGTGCTGGTGAGGACAAAACGAGTAAGTCGACATGGCACTCCCCTCAGGGTGCCATGCCAACCTCACACTGCCTATGCAGTATAGATAAGTCACCCCTCTAGCAGGCCTTACAGCCCTAAGGCAGGGTGCACTATACCATAGCTGAGGGCACCAGTGCATGAGCACTGTGCCCCTACAGTGTCTAAGCAAAACCTTAGACATTGTAAGTGCAGGGTAGCCATAAGTGTATATGGTCTGGGAGTCTGTCAAACACGAACTCCACAGCACCATAATGGCTACACTGAAAACTGGGAAGTTTGGTATCAAACTTCTCAGCACAATAAATGCACACTGATGCCAGTGTACATTTTATTGTGAAATACACCCCAGAGGATACCTTAGAGGTGCCCCCTGAAACCTTAACCAACTACCTGTGTAGGCTGACTGGTTTTAGCAGCCTGCCACACTCGAGACATGTTGCTGGCCACATGGGGAGAGTGCCTTTGTCACTCTGTGGCCAGTAACAAAGCCTGCACTGGGTGGAGATGCTATCACCTCCCCCAGGCAGGAGCTGTAACACCTGGCGGTGAGCCTCAAAGGCTCACCCCCTTTGTTCCAGCACCACAGGGCACTTCAGCTAGTGGAGTTGCCTGCCCCCTCCGGCCACGGCCCCACTTTTGGCGGCAAGGCCGGAGGAAATAATGAGAAAAACAAGGAGGAGTCACTGGCCAGTCAGGACAACCCCTAAGGTGTCCTGAGCTGAAGTGACTCTAACTTTTAGAAATCCTCCATCTTGCAGATGGAGGATTCCCCCAATAGGGATAGGAATGTGACCCCCTCCCCTTGGGAGGAGGCACAAAGAGGGTGTACCCACCCTCAGGGCTAGTAGCCATTGGCTACTAACCCCCCAGACCTAAACACGCCCTTAAATTTAGTATTTAAGGGCTCCCCTGAACCTAAGAATTTAGATTCCTGCAACTTAAAGAAGAAGAGGACTGCTGAGCTGAAAAACCCTGCAGAGAAGAAGAAGACACCAACTGCTTTGGCCCCAGCCCTACCGGCCTGTCTCCCTCCTTCAGAAGAAAACTGCTCCAGCGACGCTTTCCCTGGGACCAGCGACCTCTGAATCTTCAGAGGACTGCCCTGCTTCCAAAAGACCAAGAAACTCCCGAGAACAGCGGCCCTGTTCAACAAAGACTGCAACTTTGTATCCAGAGGAGCAGATTTAAAGACCCCTGCAATCCCCGCAAGAAGCGTGAGACTTGCAACACTGCACCCGGCGACCCCGACTCGACTGGTGAAGAAACAACACCTCAGGGAGGACCCTCCGGCGACTCCGAGACTGTGAGTAACCAAAGTTGCCCCCCCTGAGCCCCCACAGCGACGCCTGCAGAGGGAATCCCGAGGCTCCCCCTGACCGCGACTGTCTGACTCTGAAATCCCGACGCCTGGAAAAGACCCTGCACCCGCAGCCCCCAGGACCTGAAGGATCGAAACTGCAGGCAAGGAATGACCCCCAGGAGGCCCTCTCCCTTGCCCAGGTGGTGGCTACCCCGAGGAGCCCCCCCTTGCCTGCCTGCACCGCTGAAGAGACCCCTTGGTCTCTCATTGAAATCTATTGGAAACCTGACGCTTGTTTGCACACTGCACCCGGCCGCCCCCGCGCTGCTGAGGGTGTACTTTTGGTGTGGACTTGTGACCCCCCCCGGTGCCCTACAAAACCCCCCTGGTCTGCCCTCCGAAGACGCGGGTACTTACCTGCTGGCAGACTGGAACCGGGGCACCCCCTTCTCCATTGAAGCCTATGCATTTTGGGCACCACTTTGAACTCTGCACCTGACCGGCCCTGAGCTGCTGGTGTGGTAACTTTGGGGTTGCTCTGAACCCCCAACGGTGGGCTACTTTGGACCCCAAACTGAACCCCGTAGGTGGTTTACTTACCTGCAAAAACTAACATTACTTTACCTCCCCCAGGAACTGTTGAAAATTGCACTGTCCACTTTTGAAATAGCTATATGTGTTTTATGTAAAAAGTATATATGCTATTGTGATTATTCAAAGTTACTAAAGTACTTACCTGCAATACCTTTCAAATGAGATATTACATGTAGAATTTGAACCTGTGGTTCTTAAAATAAACTAAGAAAATATATTTTTCTATATAAAAACCTATTGGCCTGGAATTGTCTCTGAGTGTGTGTTCCTCATTTATTGCCTGTGTGTATGTACAACAAATGCTTAACACTACTCCTTTGATAAGCCTACTGCTCGACCACACTACCACAAAATAGAGCATTAGTATTATCTCTTTTTGCCACTATCTTACCTCTAAGGGGAACCCTTGGACTCTGTGCATACTATTCCTTACTTTGAAATAGTGCATACAGAGCCAACTTCCTACAGCAAGGTTATGCAACATGCAGCATGCCACGATTATCTGGCAGACCTTCTTGGGTGAGTAGCACAGGGATCTACCTGTTAGATGGAGGCACCGAAACCTGACCTTCAGGAGGCCAAAGGCAAACATTATAAGGGAGGCAACCTCACAACAGCGGGCCCCTGCCACTAGCCAGACATCTGAACTGCTGTTCACCCATGTGCCTCATTGTAATGTTCCTCTGCTCTTGTCCTGGGATTCCTCACAAGGGTCAGTAGCCATGATAGGTTGGGTAACCAAAGTCACCTGAAAATATTGAGGGACAACATTTAGCCACACACTAGCAATATGGCCCACACCATACCCATACACCAACATCCACTAGGTGGGAACCAGGGCTCACCTATTAGCCACACCCTGTGACTCTGTAGTTGTCCCATCACATTTGGGATGCTGCTATTCCTCAGGATAAAGACATCATGCACAGACCCAGAATACTTAGCAGTGACGTGGGAGATGTACCGGTCCGCCAGGCACATCATCTGGACATTCACTAAGTGAAAACTCTTTCGATTTCTGAACATCTGTTCATTGCTCCAATGATGTTGGGGATATGTCCCACTGCATAGAAGTCAGCCTTCATTGTGGCCAAATCCTCCACCTGGGGAAAACTGTAGCTGCACATGTATTTCATCAGGGAAGCCAGCACTCTTGTTAGCACTATTGAGAACATTGGCTGTGACATTCCTGCTGCCAAGCCCACTGTCACTTGGAAAGAACCAGTTGCCAAGAAATGGAGCACATATAGGACTTGCACAAGAGGGGGGATCCCAGTGGGGTGACGGATAGCAGATATAAGGTCAGGCTCCAGTTGGGCACACAGCTCCGTGATTGTGGCCCTGTCAAGTCTGTAGGTGTGGATAATGTGCCTGTCCTCCATTGTTGCCAAGTCTACCAGGGGTCTGTACACGGGGGTATGTCTCCATCTCCTATTCATCCTTAGTGGTAGAAATCTATGGGGCAAAATAGTGAGGAGTCGGTCACAAACTGTACATTGTAGTCACAACAGTACAAGGCATGATGTTAATTTGAAATGTATAAGTGGCATTTGTCCTGTACGTCCAATTCTGAACTGTGATGCAGTTATAATCCAGGGCCTGCCACCCCTTGAAATGGCGTCCGCCTGTCCCGTGTGGAGGGACAGGTGGAAATGAGGTAATTCCGCTGACGTTGGGCACTGTTGCGGAAGGCGGTCGCTAACCGCCGTACAATGCCTCATTGGATAATATTGGCCCCTATGGAGTACAGTGGCTAATGGTGATGTGTGGTCACGGTATGCACCACCCCGAATGTCACCGCCATTTTCAATTTGTTCACTCACTTGTTACCTGACCTTCAACAGGAGAGGACCTACACTGCATGTGCTGTTGTGACCTGTGTCTGGAACCTACCATGGTGCGTGTGACTGGGGAAAGTGCCTCTGCCTTCACCTCAGCGGAGTAGGAGAGACTGGTGGATGGAGTCCTACCCAATGACGGACTGCTGTATGGGCCTCCAGACCAACAGGTGAGTACACTCTGAGCACAATGCCTGGGGCATGAATGCATGGAGTGGTATGTGTGAATGCCCCGTGTAGGGGGGGTTGGTGGACGCCCCCTGGGCGGCGTGCAGTTTGTGAGCTGGGCCATGTCTGTGCAAATGGGGAAGGGAAGGGGTATGGTGGGCCATGAGTGTAAAAGGCAGGACAGTCTGAATAATACCTTTCCCTGTGTGTATTTCCTCTGCAGGTCAGCGACCATCAAAAGAAGGGTATATGGTGTGCCATCGCCAAGGACGTGTGGACCCTGGGGGTCTACGGTAGGCGGAGCACCCACTGTCGGAAACGGTGGGAGGACCTGAGATGCTGGGCACGGAAGATGGCGGAGGCCCAGCTGGGGATGGCCTCCCAACGAGGAAGGGGTGCCGGTCGAACCCTGACCCCCTCTTATGGCCCGCATACTGGCAGTGGCCTATCCAGAGCTGGATGGGCGCTTGAGGGCATCACAGCAGCCACAAGGGGGTGAGTACAGTGGCCATCATTACTACTAACGCCTGGTGGGGTGGGTGGGGGATCCAGGTGGGGGATGTGTGCCAGTAGGTGCCCCTAGTCTACGCCTGACATTTCAGAGTAGGTCCCATGTTGTGCAGGATCCTGATGTGAAATTACTGCTACCTAGCTTGTACGCATCCACTACTGGGCAGGGCTGTGTGGGTCCCAGGTATGCTGCAGTTGGCTGTATGTGTCTCTCCCCATGCCCTGGTGACTAGCATTGTTACTGGTAGTGCAATTCATAGTGCGTAGGCCTGTTCCCTGTGTGTGAGGGTGCTGTGTACGCCAACTGTGGTGTTTGACCCAGTGTAGCCTTAGTCTCTCCCCCCTTTTTGTTTTGTCATCCTGTCCTTATGTGCATTAGCATCATCTGGCGGAGGAGCAGAGGCACCAGCGATGGAGGGAGCTGCATCCCACAGGACCCAGGAGGCAGAGTCCACCTATGGTGAGGGCACCAGTGGGACGGAGGGCGAGGGGAGCACCACGGCGGAGACTGGAGGGGACAGTTCGGACACAGATACCTCCTCCGATGGAAGCTCCCTGGTGGTGGCGGACACCTCTGTTCCCACCCCAGCTATAGGTATAGCCACCTACCCCGTACCAAGCACCGCCCTCCCAGCAGCCCCTCATCGAGTTGCCCATGCCCGCTCCCCCAGGGGGGTGGGCATCTCCTTCGCCCCAGTGAGCCCTGCTACCCTGCATGAGGAGGCTATTGACCTCCCGAGATCCATATCTGTTGGGCAGTCAACCATTGTGAATGCCATCCAGGGGCTGGCAGCCCAAATGCACCAGACTAATGGATTTCTGGAGGCATTCACACTGGCTTGGCGGCCCAACAAAGACCAATCCAGGCTCTGGCCTCCTCTCTGATGGCAGCCATTATCCCTGTTTCCACCCTCCCCCTCCAACTTCCTCTTCCCAATCCCATCCCCCTCGACCCCAACCTATCCCAAGCACTCAGGCATATGAGCATGCACACAGGACAACACACGAGTGGCACAGGCAAACACAAGCACCACACTTCATCCCACAGGCACTCACACAAACACCATCCAGTTGCAGACATACCAACATCCACTGCCTCCACTGTGTCCCCATCCTCCTCCTCCTCCACCTCCCTCCCAGTTGCGTCTACACTCACACCTGCATGCACTACAACATCATCCACTAACAGCATCACCACCACACCCAGCAGAACACACGCCTCACTTGCAGACACCACTATAACAGCCATGCACACATCCCCTGTGTCCTCTCCCACTGTGTCTGTCACCACCCCTCCCAAGGTACACAAATGCAAGCACTCAGACACCCAACAGCCACCCACCTCACAGCAGCATCCAGCCCATGCACCTGCACCCAAACACAAAAGACAGATACCTCCCACAACCACTCCCTCTTCCTCCACTCCCAAACCTTCTCCCTCTTCCCACCCCAATAGCAGCTTTTCCTATCCACCATTGGCACCTCACACCCCCATCTTTCATGTCTGGCCAGACTGGCTAAAACCCAGGCAAGCACCTCAGCCACCCGGTCCACGGACCCAATAGTGTCCACAGCAACTTGTGGTGGTAAAGGATCCAGGGCACCGGGCAGCCTCACAGAAAGGGTGCCTGCCCCAACTGCTAGCCGGAAGGGCAAGGAGCCCTCCCCAGCTGCTGCCCTGAAGGGCAAGGAACCATCCACAGCTGCTGCCAGGAAGGGCAAGGAGCCATCCCCAGCTGCTGCCAGGAAGGGCAAGGAGCCATCTCCAGCTGCTGCCAGGAAGGGCAAGGAGCCGTCCCCAGCTGCTGCCAGGAAGGCCAAGGGGCCTGCACCTGCAGGCAGGAAGGACAAGGAAGGACAAGGGGCCTGGTGCTGAGACTCAGTCAGAGCCTCCACCACCAACCATGGTTGTGCAGCCGTCCAAGGCTGCAGGGGATGGGCAGGAGCTTCCCCCCACAACCACCAGCAGCAGCAGCACCACCACCACCACCAGTAGGCAGCCATCCGAGGATGCAGGGGATGGGCTGGAGCTTCCCCCCACAACCAGCTGCAGCAGCAGCACCAGCACCAACACCCCCACCAGCAGTAGGCAGCCATCCAAGACTGCAGGGGATGGGATGGTGCCGCCCCCCACCATTACCAGCAGCAGCAGCACCACCAGTGGGCAGCCATCCGAGGATGCAGAGGATGGGCAGGAGCTTACCCCACCACAACCACCACCAGCAGCAGCACCACTGCCACCACTGAGCAACTGTCCCAGCCGGCGGACATTCTGTAGACCTGCCTCCATGGGCTGCTGTGCGGCCTGCCCCCTGCAAATCCTGTGGGTATGACACCCAGCTGAGAGACTGTGACCTTGCACTCCGCAAGATCTGCATCACGGGGCACGATGACAGAACCAGTGGGGAAAACACCCACTCACCCCATCCTCCCCAGGATGAAGATCACAGGGCACAATGCCTCCTTCAGAACCAGTGGGCAAGACACCCACTCACCCCATCCTCCCCAAGATTAAGATCACAGGGCTTGCTACCCCCTCCAGAACCAGTGGAGAAGACACCCACGTGACAGACTGTGGCCTTGCACTACCCATGACCAAGCATGGGGCATGTTGCCCCCTCCAGAACCAGTGGGTATGGCACCCACTCACCCATCCTCACCAGGAACAAGAGCACAGGGTATGATGCCCCCTCCAGAACCAGTGGATAAATCACCCACTTGATAGACTGTGGCCTTGCACTCCCCAGGACCAGGCACAGGGCATGTTGCCCCATCCAGGACCAGTGGTGTTGTTCCATCTGCCTGCTGAGGTGCCCCTCCATTTCCCGTCCCCCTGAGGTGCCTGTCTATTTTCCAACTGATGCCCCTGCAGTGTTCTCTCGTGTTGTTGCAGGAGACATGTTGGGCCTTGAAATTTGTCATGTGGCCCTGTGCCCACGCACATTGAGGACTGGGAAGTGTCCCTTGAATTGTACATGTGTATATACTTTTACATTGGATGTTCATAATCTTACTGTATTTATATTATAACACTCACTTTCATCTATTCGTGTTGTCCTTGCATAGTATGTTCAATTCAGCTACCTTTGTTTGCATTAGACTATTTATGTGGCATTTTGCTGTGTGTACCTTGTAGCTAGTTCATATAGAGTTATGCCCCATGCAGTTGGATGTCCTTTGTTGACTAGCACTTCCACACTGTGCAAATAAGCATGTCATTTGAGTCTAGAGATACCTGAGGGACCAGTTTCTGTGAAATGTTGGCTAATGGGCAGCTGCAAGGTGATATGTGTCCCAGTGCAGCCTCCTTCCCTGGGTGTTTCTCCTGACCTCATTCCTATTGTGCAGTTATTGTTTGCATACTGAGGTTTGTATATTTGCCTTTCTTACAAAAGTGCATCCCATTGTCCTTCCATTGTGTTGTAATGTGGGTGACGTGTGTGTCAAATGCATGGCTGTTTACTGGGAGTGTTGTTTGTGTTCCATGCCACATCCACACATATGTGTGTCCATGGCATATGAGGAATGTGAGTGTGTGAGTTGTATTTGTAGCTGTGATGTTGGTGTATTGTTGGTGTGTGTTTGGTGTTGTGTGCTACAATATTGTGTACACTTCACTGTCCCTGTGCCTGAGATAAGTGGATGAGTGTTTTTATGTAGTGCTGCGGTGCAGTGTGAGTGACCTACCCAAATGGACGTACTGTGAATGTGCATGTGTCCTTTGTGTATGATTCCGACCTGGGACACAGTGACAAGTATACTTGGGGTCCGTAGTGTGACCCCCATGTCATATGGATGACGGTGCAATGATCTGCTGGTATGGTTAATAGCACAGGTAGGTGTGTGTACTTACGGTCGGCTGCATGCATGGCAGAGTGGAATTCGGGCTCCTTCGATAACCTGCGACAGGACGTGTGTGATGGGCTCCATGGCGGCACCAGACGTGTAAGGCTGCCTGCATATGAGCGTCTCCCTTTATAGTCCCCATTTCTGACTGCTGAGACATGGCAGTCACATTGGCGGTGTGCAAACTCATAATGTGTCCGGAGGAAACACCGGTTCTACCAGCCTGTTTGTGCTGCCTTGTGACCGTTGTGGTCTGTGCTGTCCGGCGGTGCCGGATGGATGGCGGAGGGCTTTGCTCCATAGGCCACCGTGATGTAATATGGCGGTCCTACCGCTAACCCAACAGCAGTCGGATCTCCAACACCAGTTGCTACCCCAACAGCAGCCGTGGCTCGCCAACAACGCCATGGCGATCCACGGACAGCCAAACTCATAATGAGGCCCTATGTTTTTTTTTTTTAAATACATGCATAGTCTTTAGGCCTGCTTAACAAATGTATATATTACTTACTGTTTTATATATATATATATATATATATATATATATATATATATATATATATACTATGCAATGACCTATGAACATGTTCAGCATAGATTAATATATATACATATATATTATTCTATGCTTAACAGGTCATTGCATAGTTTCTATATAAGTTGTTTGATTGGATGCTTATGCGTCTGTTTTATTTATCTATCACAATAGGTAAATATTATCAGAACTTTTTATCTACAAGCACTTCACTGTTGAAATATCAAGGGAAATATTAAAACAAACATTGTTATTGAAAAAATACACAAATAAATTACCTTCAAATACTCAGCACTTGAAAGTCTGTGTTTATATAATACAACTTCAAATCTTAACATATTTTCTTCCCTATATATAAGTTCCCTTTCTATGTAATCATAAATCTATTTATTTATTAATGTACTCCTTCTGTGCAGGAGAAAAGGAATCACTCTCTCCAGTGCACTACTCTGTCTCATCCCATACCTCTTCACTCTCTGACTCATGCCAAACCTCATTCTACTACTAGAACAACATTCTACTACTACAAAAGAACCTTTTCTTGACTCTTCCCTCCAAGCTCATCGCAAACCTCACTTTACTGTTATGGGCTCCGAAACAATCCTACTAAATTCTTCCTTCATGTATCTTGCCTTTGACTCATCCCAAACCTCATTTTTCTACTATGATCTCTCTAATCCCTTTCTCCAGGCTCTTCCGTCCTCCATCTCTCTTTTTACTCATACCAAACCTCATCTCACTACTATGATCTCCTAATTAACCTTTTTCTAGATTCTCCCCTCTTCTTTCCCTCCTTTATTCTATTCAATCCAACTAACAGCCTCATATTTCCACCCCTTTACATTAACTCATATTTCCCCATACTAATCCACCACTAATTATTTTGGGTTCAGGACTAGTGTGCTACTTGCCAAAAAGTGCTTCAACGCATCGTCAGGGCTAGTAAGTGCTACATAAATGCAATTACAACTACAAAAAGCAATAGGAGGATTTCACTTGATTCAATTAGGCAAAAAGAATTGACAGGATCCAACAAGACAAGAGTACATTCAATATAGAATCAGTGTATCCCTATTTGGGATCTGATTTTTATACATTGTCAGGCAATCAGTATGAACCAAGGACGGGAACTTTATCAGAGTCATCAGTCAGCTCGGATGATCAAGTACTGGCTGGTCAAAGCTCAGGAGATCTGACTGGGTCAAATAGGTACCCTAGGACATTTTTGGGAACACGGACGGAGGAGACGGAGACCAAGAGGGAGAGGCAGAGGAGAGGGGAAGGGGATGACAAGGCAACAATTACCAATCAAGGAATCAGTTTTATTGTTGGTAGAAATCGAAAGTATACAGACACCATGGTTGATTAACAGTCCTGATGATACGAAATCCCCTATTTTCAACATAACTTAATATGTCCTTACTCCTGATGAGACCAATGTAGAGGATTAGGATTTGTAAAAAACAAATAAATCTGACTTTTTCAGATTAAAGGGTGGACTATACTGGTGCTTTAAAATATCAGATTTTAATATTTTTTTAGGGACAGGCAATTTACTGTGACTGATAAGAGGACAAGTATAAGCTTACCTTCCCTGTTTGAACCTCTTAATCATCTCATGAGCCCTGAAATCTTAGCCTTTGAAAACATGAACAGGAGAAAGAACTTAAGAAACAAAGAAGATTTATTCCATGCAATATCCCTAACTGAGTGAATGATGCATTAAACTCCTTGGCTAAAAATTCTGATATAACTATAAAACTAGCCAATGGGAAGGTGCCATCATCATTCAAGATACACAAGATTATGATAGGGAGGTGTATAGACAATTTTCAGACATTAGACACTATCAGAGGGCACTAATGGACCTTCTAAAAAGATTGAAAAGGAAATTCTGAGTATTACAGTTAGCTCACTTAGAAGGGACACAATTGATGAAAAGGAATATGTATATCTAAATAAATCGTACCCCTGTACACCAGTGATTTACACTGTGCTGGAAATAGATAAAAGTATATTCAACCCTCCAGGCCGTTCGATTGTATCGGGGTGTGGCTTAGTATTGGGACCCATCTGTAGATTAATTGATTTGTACATTAAAGATGAAGTTCCCAAGCTACAGTCCTTTGTACAAGACAGTATGCAATTCATCAACAATATTGGGGGTCAGAGTTTCGAAACAAAGGAGGTTATATTAGTGACCATTAGTGACCCTAGATGTAGAATCCCTCTACACCAACATTCTCCAAGAAGAGGCAATTGACGTAATAGGAGAATGTGTAAAACCGGAAGGTAGGGATGTTACACTCTGTAATTTTATTATTGCCCTCACATGTGTGGCACACAAAAGAAACTAGTTTATGTTTAGAAATACATTGTTCAAAAAAAGGGAGTTGCTATGGGAGCTTGTTTTGCCCCAGATCTAGCGATTCTGTTTGTATGCAGATTCGAAAGGAGGGCCATATGCAGTCTCAGCAATCCCTTCTTCTCCAAGATTAGGAAATGGATGCACTAAATAGGCAACATTTGTTTGATTTGGCGTGGTAGTGAGGAAGAACTTTGCCATTTTATAAGATGGCTGAATTATCAGAGTCAAGATTTACACTTCACAGTTAATTATAGTCATACAGAGATCAACTATCTTGGCCTTCTGAATAAACACCGAGATGGTCATCTGTACACCACACTATATAAAAAACCCACTGGCACTAATTCCTTGGTTAGGTATAACAACCACCATTCCTGGGGGGCAACCTACCATATGGTCAATTTTTGAAACTATGTGGAAGCTGCAAATTTGAGGGGGGATTTTATAGCGAGCACAACTACTAAAAACTAAACTTTTGTAGAGAGGTTGTCCAAACAAAATTATGACCAGGCTTTGAAAAGGGCTTGGTTCTGTCCAAGAGAGTGCTTATTGACGCTCAGAGTAAGGGAGATGTCTGATGAGAAAATAATAATGGTGAGTACCTTCTCACCAGCAAGTAATGAAGTGAAAAAAATCATCAAAAACAATTGGCAACTAGTACAAAACACTTGCAAAGAGGTACCTTTATTTGAGTACAAGAGAAATAAGAATATTAGGGATTATGTAGTAAGAGCACATAAAGATAACCATAAGAAATACAACATAAGAACAATATGAGGGCTTCCTAGAGTAAAAGGCCATTACAAATTTGGTGGTTGCTCAGTATGCAAACTCACATCTCACACTACTACACTGGAAGCTTATGACAGAGTTTTTTGCTTATGGTCTTTTTCTTACATTATCAGAGGTCCATGTATGAAAGTGTATGTTAGTCAAACCACACAAATGGTAAAACAACGGATCGCTCAACACAGGAGCAGAATTAAAAATGTAAAGTGGAGGGAGCATCACTGGAAGGACATTTTATGGAGCACAACACAACGACGATGAAATACATTGGCAGATGTGGCACCATTGGTATGACATTTTATGGAGCATCAACACACCAAAGATAAAATACAGTGGCAGAAGTTGTTTCTATGGGCAGCTGAAGACGCAATATTGAAGGACTTTTAAATAGACAACAATGTAAATGGATGGGCACGTTCAACAGTACCCACAATGGATTGAACAATGTTAATGATTTCAGGAATCGTTCAATGATGCCATAATGAATGACTGTTTTGTCAGGAATATATATGGTCTCCAACAGCCAGATGTGATTATTGTCAAGAGAAGACGGTAATCAGTCTTCAGTGATCTCAAGAAAAAAGGCATGTATACCATAAGGGCCATGTTTATGGCCTGGTTTGCTTCACTCTTACACTACGCAATGTAGTGCAAGAGAGACGCAAACCTTAAGTGAGATTTATGAAGCTACACAAGGACAGCGGGCATGGCACTCTGTAGCTTCATACATCTCAAGTAATGTAACGCAACGCAAATTCTACGTTACAGTACTCTGTGCCAGGGAGGCGTTTCCATGGGTGTTGATTCAGTGTTCACATGCAAAACCCATGGGTTTTGATGCATTCCCAGATTTACAAGAACTTGCAAACCTGAGAATTTGCCAAAAAGATACTCCTTCCCAGGAGAGGCATAACATAGAGGAATATGTTTATTTCTCCTCAGTTTTCCTCTTGCAGCACACATAGAAAGAATAAATGTCTCTTAGGAATGTTTTTGTGCAGGAAGGTGTGCCATCCTGCACAAAAACAATCCTGAATGCAGCGCTGGCATCCTTGCACCGTGGTGCAAGGGTGTCTGCATTGACGCAAGGCTGCCAAAAGAGCAACAGCACAGGGAAAGGGACAGGAATGTCCCATATTCTTTTAAATACTGCTCATTCCTGCCCTTTCCCTGTGACACAGGGCAGTGCAGCAAGGTGGCTTGTGGCGATACAGTGTGCCACAAAGCCCATAAATACGGGCCTAAGATTATTTCATAATATGTGTATGGGTATTCTTCAAGTTGGTCAAGAGTAGATTGCATGATTGGAATTTATTGATATGTACCATATTTCTAGAAATACTCTGGATATCAGTACATCTTAATCTATTTTAATATCCTTTCTCCCTTCCCTTCCTCCAACCCCCGGAGTTCTACTTTGGTAGAAAAAGATAATTAACCTCAGAATTGTCTCACAATAATACTAGATGGATACGGTATCACGAATATCATGAGATCATCAATAGCAGTTCCCCCAATATAGCAATGGAGGTTTTGTGGTCTTGTTGTTTGATAGACACAAGGGTGGATAAGTCAGCAGTGTCTTCCCTTGTTGCACGCTGAGAGATTATGACGGCAGATTGTGAAGCAAATGGTTTCACTGCTGACTATAAGGTTTATATTCCTTTCCATTTGATAGATGACAGACTAAATTTTTCACTTAACAAGATTATCAATGTTGAATTGTGTTGATGTGAAATATTAGGATTAAGAAGGAATTCAACACAATAGGTGGCTGTCATTTACTTTGTTTTCACTGTCTCAGTTGAATGAGATACTACCAATTAATATCCCACTATATAGAGTCCATTACAGTCAGAGAATGCTTATCTCACATTATTGCTATCTTCTGGGGGCAGGAGGAGTATCACTGGTGGCTTTTTTAGTTCATGCAATTAAACATTTTAAAGTGAGTATAGGTGGTAGTTGGCATGTCATGTGTTCATGGACTTTAGGCAGTATATCTTTAAGGATTTTTGTTCTAGGTTCCTGGGAGCTAGTGCTTGCCTCTCTTATATCCTGCAACACCTCACTGACTTCTACTTCCATTATATTTGGGGATGGCTCTGCTCTCTTACGTGAATTACATCACCCTTAGTAGCTGTCCTCCTATAATATACATTAGAATAATATTTGATACACTTCCAATTTATATTTTCTGCTGATCTACTTCGTCTTTAGATGCAGCCCATTTTATTGAGTAATTACTTTCCTTTCTGCAAAGTTATGAATTTTGCTGCCTCTATCACAGTATGTGAAAGTATTTAAATTGTATAAATACATACAACATTTAAAAGTTTGCACATTTGTTATTTACTTATAAAATTATGCAACTACTTCTACTTTGTATCCTTACATGTATTTTCCATTTAGATGATTCACACAGTTTTCTAGCTTTTACATTGGGGTTGTTCTAATGTGGAGGATGTGCTTTCTTTTCTGTTGGATAAAACTAAAAATGTGAGTTTTTATTTTAAATCTTAATTAATTTTCTGGTAGTTTGTAGAGGTTCGGGTTGTTAGTTTTATTTTTACTTCTTATTGGGATGAGTTTATAGTTTTTTAAATTAATTTATGTATACTTACTTTCTTATATCTTTTTGCTGGTTTGAGATAGTTGTTTTTTCTGGCGTTTTTTTCTGGTGTTTTTTCTGTTTATTGTTTTTCCAGGTCATAGTTTTTCTTTTAGGAAGTCTACGTGAAGAGATAGAAGATGCAGGCTGTTTTATTAATTATTTGCTATTTTACATTTTTAAGTTTATTTACAAGAATGTTGTAGGTTAATGTAAGTTTTACTTACTTTGTTAGGTCGTTGTTGAGATTTTATATATATATATATATATATCTATATATATATATATATATATATATATATATATATATATATATATATATGTATATATATATATAGATATATATATATATATATATACACTTCTTTAATGGTCTGGAATCCAGTACAGTTTCCTTGTCTTGCAGCATTTGACATTTTTGAAGTATATAGTTCTTTAAATTTATGTGCCTTTTATATTGTTGATTTAATTGTTGGTTGACTTTACTGGTTAAAGGTGTTAATACTTCTATTTTCTTGGTTGGTTCAGTTTTAGTTTGAATTTTTATCAGTTATACCCTTCTATGTAAATGCTAATTTAGTTTTTATTTTTACTGTTTGATATATAGTTTGATAGTTCTGAGTATAAATGTATTTACATATGTGCATTAATATTTAGGTTGTTGTCTAGATGTTTGTAGTTAAAGGTATTTTTTGGTATTTAATTTGTATGCTTTTAGTTATGTAATTTATTGATGGCACATATTTTGGTGATGTAATATAATCATATTTAATTTAAACATGTGTATAAAATGTTTTAGGTTTATTTAAAAAAATAGTTTTAGTTAAAAGGTGTTTTTATATTTTTTTAATAATAAAGAAATTATTTTGGCAATATTATTATAGTCCAGATTGTGTAACTATATTTTTGTTTCTGATATTTGCATTTTTGATATAAGGAAAATGGATATTTTTAACAACATTATTCTTGTTTTCACTTGGTCAGTATATAAACTCAATATCTTAGTTTTTTGATATTGTATGCAGTGATATTTTGTCAGTGATCCCATTCTTGAGACAGCTCATTCTGGTCCTTTAGGCATCAGTGCTACGAAATGGACAATAAAGGGTAATTTTTGGTGGCCTGGCATGGTGGAGATGTGGATAATCTGGCGAGAAATTGTGTGCAATGTGCTGGAAGTGACAAACATTTTGTCACTGCGGTACCTGTGCCTACCCTGACTCCCTCTCCTGACAAATTAGGGCAGAAGGTAGTTGTCAGTTTGTTAGGACTTTTTCATGTGCTACCTTAACAATTACGTTATTTCATTGTTTTGATTGATCATTTGTACCATTGAGCCGGAAGTGAAAAGGATATTTGAACCGACTATGGGCAATGCAATTTGTTTTTTGAAGACGTTTTTGCTTGGGAAGATGTACCAAGTGAGGTATTGAAGGATAATGGAGTTCAATTCACTTCGGTTCACATGACTGAGTTTCTTAAGAAATGAGGCAAAAAACACCTTTGTATTACCTTGTAAAATCTTTAATTCAATGGTAAGGTGGAAAGGTTTAATAAGGTCCTGATGGAATGTATTCAGAGTGCTCTTAGTTCAAAGACAGACTGTGCTGAAGCTATTAGGGCGACATTGTGGGCATATTGGGCCAGATGTATCAAAAAAGCCTTTTGCAATTCGGTAATAGCGATTTTTAAGAAATCGCTATTTCTGATTCGCAAAATGCTATGTATCATATTTGCGATTCGGTAATAGCGATTTCTTAAAAATTGCAAATGCTATTACCGAATCGCAAATTGCGATACCGGCCCCATTCACACCTATGGGCCTGTTGGCCCATATTTGCGATTTTTTGCATTTCCCAATTTGCGAATTCCTAACTGGAATTCGCAAATTTGGGAAATGCAAACCCCAGGGTGCTGGGGGCCTAAGGCCCCCTCTGCTGCACCCCAAGATTTTTTTAAGGACATGTACGGCACACACATGCCAAAGGGGCATGAGTGCATTACATGTCAATTTTGAAAATGCATTTTTAATGCATTTTTCAAATTTGCACATGGTTACCACCAAGTTCAACTTCGTGGTAATAGCGATTCCTTAATGACAATTTCACATTAAGGAATTGCTTGTTACATGTGGTTTAGAAATCGCAAATAAGGATTCCTTATTTGCGATTTCCTATTTCTTATGCAATTTGCGATTCTCTGAACGGGCTTGCAAATTTAAGGAATTGCTATTCTAGCGATTCCTTAAATTTGCATTGCGAATGCCTTTCATAAATACTGAAAGGCATTTTTGCATTCGCAAACGGCCATTCGCACCGTTTGCGAATGCAAAAATGGACGATACATCTGGCCCATTGTTCTACACCTGATTCAGTCACAGGTGTGATTTCTTTTGAATTGATGAAGGGGGACGAAGAGCAGTTTTGTGTCCTATGCCATTTCGATAGTTGATTTCAATAAAAAAAGAGGTTAGTGTTCAGAATTCCAATTTGCATGCAAAAAACAAGAGTGATGCAAGCAATTCCACATGCATTGGTCCTGAGGTCCTGCCACAGACAGCGGTGAGTTCCAAGTTGTGTGCCGGAGATTGAATTTGTGTGAAAGATCCTCTATTGTTGAAAAAGGAATTATCTAAATTCAGGAAACTTATGCAGATTAGTGAAGTGCATGGTAATTCTATTACACTACTTGTGGTCAGTGGCAGAATGCTTCACGTGTTGCTAAATGTAATTGTGAATGTTACAATTATTCCCTTTGTAATGATGATGGGGGTTTAGATAACAAAGTTTCAGGTGGAAGTGATGTGAGCAATGGTGAAGTAGTTCCACGTCACAGGAATGAGTGGGTAAAGAGGATGCTGCTCAAACGTTTGTGTTTTTTTGTGTTCTGAATTGTTCTTTGTGTTACCATAGATGTGTGTATTTTTTTGTTTGATTGTATAAGGTTAGTTTTTCCTGGTTTGTTTTGCATGTTTCGTGAGGAAGGTAGTTGTGTGGAATTGTGCACATGTGTTTGGTATCTGTTGTTAGTGTGTGATGTAATGTATAGAATTATATTCCATTGGTTACTACCGTATTCTGTATTAGAACGTTTTACTGGAGCTTGTATATAACGCTCATTTGTGGATTGTTCTCTGGGCTTTTTTACAGTACTTCTACTTATTTGGTACTATATATGAAAAACCTTGTTTTTTCACTTCCTATGCTCCTGTCGTCTTTTCATTACCTTTAATATTTTTGGGTGTTTGGGGCTACAGAAGTTGAAAGATGGCTTAAGTGCAGCACTGGCGGTTGAACAATACGTTGGATGCATCTTCATTAGAGATCAGGAAGTAGCGGTCTAGTGCGAGCAGACAACTTTCCTGTGCCCGTCGAGAACGACTTTAGTCAATGGTTTCCACCGGAATTAGTAGAAAGCAATGTGTGAGTAATATGAGCAGTTTAACAGAAGGTCAAATAGGGTTTGTTATCTTTCTATGCATCTCCCCACCACTTATTTCTGCGACGACAAGCATTTGCCCATTCTTTCTTTTCCACCATGTCTCTTTCCTTTACGATTCTGCACCAACGGCTTTTATTTTGTCTACCTTTGCTGTCTCTTTCTCTCTCTGCAGGCATCAGAGAGCTCTGTCTGCTTTCCATCGCCAGCTTCCCTTCTCCTCTCACAGAGATGTTATACCTGTCTCTTCATCTTTCCCCAGCACACCAGGACTGCCAAGATGTCCCCATCTGGAAGGCTTGTGGGTAGACTAAGCAGCTCATGGAACGTCTACTGGTAGCCCTTGGCCGCTGATAACCAAAGAGATTACCTCATTAATTCTGTGACTCTTTATCCACACCTCCGTCTTGGATTCTCAGCCTTCCTTTGTTTCTCCTTTTGAGGTCGAAGCCTACCAGACAGCACAGCTGTCTGGTTTGCTAACAACATCTTGGGGATATATGGAAAGCTTCCCCGGGAATGCATTTCATCCACTGCTTACCACTGGCTTGTGGTTTGTAACTCACATTTACTTGCTTTCTGTTTGATGGCTTTATTTTTGTTTTAGGCTGTCCAGCTTGATTCTGTCCCTTCCTTTGCTCAAATCCTATTTACTGTATTCTTCTACCAGTACTGAATTTCTAAAAACAGGTCTTTAAATCTTGTTCAGATTTTGTCACATCACGCCATGCATACTCCACTTTACACCAGTCCACTCTACTTTGCACCAATACATGGCACTGTACTCTACTCTTCACCACTCCACACTATGCCACTCCACGCCACTCACACTGTGTCACTGCACTCTGCTCTGCACCACTCCACTCTACGCCACTTTACTGGATGCCTCCCTACTCTACACTGCTCTACTCTATGCCAGTGCACTCTACTCCGCACTACTCTACAATGCATCACTGCAATCTATGCCAATCTACTCCTAGCCACTATAATCTACTCTGCACCACTGCAGTCTCTGGCACTGCACTCTATGACACTCTACTCTAAGCCACTGCACTCTACGTTGCTCTATTCCATTATGTGCTATTCCACTCTATGCCACTCCACTCTACACCACTGCAGTCTACCCTGCACTACTGCACTCTGTGGCACTGCACTCTACGTCAATGCACTCTATGCCACTTTACTCAAAACCAATACACTCAAAGCCACTACACTCTATGCCAATATGTTCTGCACCACTACACTGTATGTCACCACACTCTACTCTGCAACACTCTACTCTATGCCACTGCACTCTGTCAATCCGCTTTATGCCACTCTTCACCAATGCACTCTATGTTACTTTACTCTGCACCACTCTACACCATTGCACTCTGTCTCTTTTCTCTGTACCACTCTACAACACTGCATTCTATACTAATGCACTCTATGCCACTCTACTCTACACTGCTGCATTGCACACCACTATAATGTACTCTGCAACACTCTACTCTACACCACTGCACTTTACACCAATGCACTTTAAACCTACACCATTGCACTTGTTGTCACTTTGCACAATTCTACACCACTGCACTCTACACTAACACACTCTACACCACTCTACTCTACTCCACTGCACTCTACAACACTATACCTTACAAGACTACACTCTCCACCACTGAACTCTATGCCATGCTACTCTGCACCACTGCACTCTATGCAACTGCACTCTACTCTGCACCATTCAACTCTACACTACTCTACTGCACTCTATGCTAATGCACTTTCTACACTCTGCTCTATATCACTCCATGACACTTCATGCCACTCCACTCTATAACACTCTACTCCAGTAAGACACTCTATGCCACCCAACTCTACTCCACTTACAAACTTCTATTATATGACACTCTACTTCCTCCACGACAGTCTACGACACTCTACACCACTCCACTCTATGCTACTCCATGACACTCCACTTTACTCCTCTCCACGCCACTCAAATCTACTCAACACCACTCTACGCCACTTCACAACTCTCCACACCACTCCATAATACTGTACTGTACTCAACTTTATGACACTTCACTCACTACTTAACCTCACTAACCTTTAGCCATGCTGAAGAGCAACCACACTGTTGTACAACATGGCTACAATATACTGGCAAAGCCAATGGCCATTGCATAGGTGAGACCAGTTGCTTTGCCACGCTAACGCGTTCTGAAACTTGCACTGTCCCTGCTGCCCCAAACACTGCGCTACCACTGTCCATCACCATGGACGTAGCAACCATTGGTGCAGCAGGTGCAGTGTCACCAGGTCACAGAGCCCGGAGGGCCTCATTGTGCTCTGATAATTGCTGTATATACTACCCCAGCAGCAGTTAAAGGGGGCTTTTTCTGTTTGCACCAAGGCTCATGGCATCCTTGCTATGCTAATTTCTTTTACTTCACTTTGCTGGTGGCCTCTGCTAGACCCCTTACGGCGCTATATGCCACCCAAGAAACAACAAAACAATAAATCAAGCCGAGAAAACAAAAAAGGCTTTCCAGGTGACCTTCGAGCTGTCGGTATGTCTGCAATGCGCGTCGAGTGCTTAAAAGGCAAGTCCCCCCAGGACTGCTGCGAATGCTGGCAGAGATCTTCTTAGTGGGGTGGCTTTTGGTCAAGGAGTGCAAGTATGTGGTGCTGCTGGAGACTGAAAGAGCAAAGGACATAAAAACAAGACAAAGCCTCATGGGCAAGGAATGCTAGGCATGCCGATATTGCTTCACTGGGTTTAAAGAAAAGAAGATGTGATCAGTGATTAACCATCCTTTCTTCTCCAGGAGGGCCATTGTCGAGAAAGAATTAACATGAAGGTCAGGCGAGCATGCCATGAGCAATGCATCAAGGGAAGTAATCGACAGTAGAAATAAAGCTGTGTTGCTTTATTAAACTCATCCAGTCTGATCATTATGTCGTTGCTCATTAAACAGGAACCATTCAAGTTCTCAAGCTCTGCTGCTGAACAACTGAGGGAGGTAAAAAGATATGACCAAGATCAGACATTTAGCAAACAGCCAAGGTTAACATACTCAAAGTTGAACCCTGTAACTGTCTGATCCACTATGTCTGTTCTCTTCTCAGACAATATAAGGTATGAATATTTGAAGATTTACATGTATATGCAAGCTACAAAGTAGCAACGCACGGTACAATAGGAGGGATATGGCAAAGGAGACAAGGAGATGGTAGAACGGGATGATTAGCGATGCTCTCTGGAACCTTCATGAGGTAGAGAGTTTACACAGCCACAAGGTGTTTTGAAGAGAAGAGACTAGATTTTTCCTGAGGTGGAAGAGAGACGTTGCTTGCAGATTTCGACTGGGATAGAATGTCATATTCTTGCATGTCATCAGACAATGTGGCATCTTTTTTTTAATCTTTTTTGTATTTTTTGATTTTGAGTCTGGGAAGCTGCTCCATAACTTCCATAGTCCTCGGAGGTCGTTCTTACGAGGTCTATAGCATTACTTTTCAGTAGCACAGAAGGTAGAGACTTGTTCAAGATAGGATAGTAAGCGAGTAGCAAAACCCAGTGCTGTAACAGCCAGACCCGTTTTCCCAACATCAGATCATTTTGGAAATTGCAGTTCAACCAAACTTTTACCGTAGGATAAGCTTCTCAATAGTGAGTGGTGGTGTAAAAGTCGTAGATGGTATGGGAGCCAAATCTTCCCCTAGGAGAGCCCTCGCGAATTATTAAAGTACAGACTGAAGCCCTGTTCGAGATTATCATACTGACTACAAAATCCTTCACACTTTAGCTTCTAAGTAATCAGTAGCCCGCAGCAACAACTTCGCATATTTTTTTATTTAAAAACTTAGAGACATTCTGATCTCTGATCTCACAGTCATCTTCCTCCCCGATTTCCAAAGTAAAACTCTCTAAACCCCTTATGTACGCCATTCCAGGTTCTATTAGCACATCTCTTTGGTACACCTCCTTGTTTAGCGGTGTCTCTACCTCCTAGGAGAGCAACATTTAGTTTATTATATTGATGAATTCTCTGTTAATTGTGCAAGTGGCAAGCTATATTTGTCTTTTGAGTTTGCTACATCTTCAAAAGATTAAGGGGGTCATTACGACCCTGGCGGTAATGGACCGCCAGGGCCGGGGACCGCGGATGCACCGCCAACAGGCTGGTGGTGCATCCAGGCCAATTCTGACCTCGGCGGTAAAGCCGCGGTCAGAAAAGGGAAACCGGCGGTTTCCCACCGGTTTTCCCCTGGCCTGAGGAATCCTCCATGGCGGCGCTGATTCCGACCCCCTTACCGCCAGCCTGGTTCTGGCGGTTTTGACCGCCAGAACCTGGTTGGCGGTAACGGGTGTCGTGGGGCCCCTGGGGGCCCCTGCAGTGCCCATGCCAATGGCATGGGCACTGCAGGGGCCCCCTAACAGGGCCCCACCAAGATTTTCAGTGTCTGCATAGAAGACACTGAAAATCGCGACGGGTGCAACTGCACCCGTCGCACCCTTTCCACTCCGCCGGCTCGGCATCCTCGTGGAAGGGGGTTTCCCGCTGGGCTGGCGGGCGGCCTTCTGGCGGTCGCCCGCCAGCCAAGCGGGAAACTCAGAATTACCGCGGCGGTCTTTTGACCGCGCAGCGGTATTCTGACGGCTGTACTTTGGAGGGCGGCCTCCGCCGCCCGCCAAAGTCAGAATGAGGCCCTATGTCCAAACACATTTAACCTAACCCATGGCATTTACAGTATAAACCTTATTATGATACCGGAGGTCTTTACCGGTAAGTACCCATTAGACGGTATTAGACCGAGGAGATAATGACCCCTTTTAGTGCACTGGTGTCTACACTCACTGTGTACGCCCTAGTAACGCAGGGCTGCACAATTGATTAAGAAAGCATTGACAAAGTCAGTAGGTCTTGTCCAGGAGAGAGCTTTTGACTTAGTCAATGTTTTTTTTTTAGTCGTGTTGTACAGCAGCGTGGCTGAATGTTTTTTTAAAGAAAACTATATGATATGTAAGTGGTTTTTTTTTGTTTTTATGTCGAGCGCGCAAGCACTCTGACCTGTTGTTATGTGTCTGTGGGCTTTTAACCATGCCCACCACAAGCCCATCACAATCACTCCTTCGTGGGCTTGCCTTTCAAAAATCCTTTGTTATCACTGGTAAATACGTTATGTTTGTCCCTCCTTGAATCTGTTTGGTTAACGCCTTGGATATCGACCCTGTTACATGGATAATTGCACTATTGCTGATATGTTTGACTGCTCATGGCGGCCATGGCGCTTTGAATCGACTTGCTTATGTTAACTGTTTTACTTTACGGGGGCAGCACAGACAGAAGGTATGGGAAAAAAGTGCTATGATGCGGCCAGCACATGGCTGCATCATCAAGCTTTTTTGTTTGTTTATTGCAGTAGGGGAGGTTGGTGGGAGCACTGTAGGATGATGGCAACTCGAGGGGGGGGCAAACAAACAACAGAAGGAGGGAGGGCTGAGGTGAGCTGACATCAACAGAGGGTGGGAGGGAGGGGCTGGGGGAATTGACAACAAAAGAGAGAGGGAGAGACTTGGTCAAGCTGACAACAACGGACGGTGGGAAGGAGTGGTTGGGAGCAAGCAGACCTGAAACGGCGGGAGGGAGGGGCAAGCGAAGGCCGGCAGAGGGGCGGTAAGAGGTAGGAAAGAGGAGAGGGGAAATACACACAGGAGACAGCACAAAAAGATGCACTCCTATAGAGTACTTAAACCCAAATAAAAAAGTAGCCCCCATCAAAATGAGCAGTGGAAGGATACAAGTAATGTATCCATGATCCAGGGGAGGAACAAACACAAGAACAGGAAGGAAGCCTATACTAGCTGACCAATAAGAAGGAAGGAAAGAAGAGTGACAGTAAAGCCAACCAGTGGTAAGTAATGGGCACCCGCCAACCCCACTGATAGAAAACAATAACTCAGATTTAAGAAAAATAATGCACAACTGAGCTAGTGCTGTTGTGCGTTAAAAAATGTAATGCCGGCTAATGACATTTCTTAGCAACATCGCTGGGTCGTATTTAGAAAACAATGCACCATGGCGCAAAGGAAAGGTTAGCATTAAAAAAATGATGCTAACCTTTGTGACATGTCGTAAGGAAAAACAACTCTAATGCTGCAAAGGTGGCATAAGCATGATTAGTGGCACTTTTTTAACGCTAATCGTGTTAGCGCCATATTTGCGGCATTAGCGTAAAAAAAAAGCTTGTGAGCAAAAAAAAGACTGGAGCCAAGATGGAAAATGCAGGCCAGAAGAGACCCCAGAGAGATCCCAATTAGCCCAGTACAAGCAAGGATGGACCAGGAAATTCCCTGGAGAAGGAGAAAAGGAAGGGGATGTGTTGCATTAGTGAGGAGGAGAATGAAATCTTGGTCAGAGAGGTGACAGAGCACCAACACCAGCTCTTCATCACCTCCAACTTGACAATAGGTAGGAAGGAGGCCATATAGCAGGCAATAGTAGATAAAGTCAACACTGTGGCAGAGGTGAAGAGGACTGTCACTGATTTCAAGAAACACTGGCATGATTGCAGGCGCGGACCTAAAGAGAAACTCCAGGAACTGAAAGGCAGCACTGCAGATTGGAGGTGGAAGGTCAGCATCCCAGGAGGACCTGGATGACCTGGAGGAGATGGTGGCAGCGGTCATCCCGGAGGAGCTGGTCACCAGAATCGCAGAACAGGACAGTACAGACTTCCAAGACCTACCACAATTGCACAGTAAGTTGCAGTGGGGGGCAATCTGGAAATTAACAAATGGCAGAAGGGGGAAGCACATAGGACACACTGAATGCATGCAAAAGGGTTGCATTGGGACACATAGGCGGTCATTACAACATTGGCGGTAAAAGCCGCTTACTGCCGTGCAGAAGACCGCCAACACACCGCCGCGCCCGCGGAAGTCCGCCACAGCTACTATGACCCACAGCACGGAATCCACCAAAATTCAGACACCCACACAAGTCCGCCACACCAAAGGTCAGTGATAAACTGGCGAAAACAAAACCTCCACCATCACGCCAACAGAAATACGCCCACACTATCACAACACACGAATCCACCCAGCGGTCTTTCAACCGCGGTATTCCATTGGCGGTACACACAGCTGCGCTCAAAATACACACACACATACAAAACACAGCCACATTGGACAATTCAAAATACACATACCTGATACACATACACACACCACTTCCACAAACCCAATACAATATAAAACACACACCCACATCACCCACAAACCCCTACGACCACAATTGAGAAAGAAGCACAGAGAGAGACACCACCATCAACAATACTAGCATCCACAGGCACACCAGCCCATCACCCACATAACTTCCACGCACCTCACACAACACCACACTACATATCAGCACACTTATCACCACACACCCCACCCCACACATCACCCACACCACCCTATGGCACGGCAAAGACACCCCAGGTTCTCGGAGGGTGAGCTCAGGGTCATGGTGGAGGAAATCATCCGGTTAAAGCCACAGCTATTCGGATCACAGGTGCAGCACACTTCCATTGCAAGGAAGATGGAGCTATGGCGAAGAATAGTGGACAGGGTCAACGCAGTGGGACAGCACCCAAGAAATTGGGATGACATTAGGAAGAGGTGGAACGACCTACGGGGGAGGGTGCGTTCTGTGGTCTCAAGACACCACCTTGCGGTTCAGCTGACTGGCGGCGGACCCCCGCCTCCTCCCCCAGAACTAACAACATGGGAGGAGCAGGTCTTGGCGATTCTGCATCCTGAGGGCCTCGCAGGAGTAGTTGGTGGAATGGACTCTGGTAAGTCAAATCTTAACTATTACATCCCCCACCCTACCTGCATGCCATCACATACCCACACCCTCACCCCCATCACTCCAAATCCTCGCAAATGTCCCAACATCACAAACCACACATCCCAACACCAAGCCCTGCATGCAACACCAAAGCATGGACACCCATCACCAAAGCATGCCCACTGCACAAACCCATACACCCCCCTAAACCATCATCACACAAGGTCCCACACAGGAATGCAAGCACTGGGGAACACGGTCACCCACCCATTGCACACCATGGCACACACAGATGTAAAAAACATCCTTTTATACCCATGTAAGACCCCTACCCAACGTCACCGGACAGGAGGGTCCACACATGTCCACACCACCAACAGAAGAGGCCCACAGTGATGACAGCAGCTCTGTCCAACTGGATCTAGATGACCAGCCCGTCCCATTGGGGACCTCGGGACAGTCGGTTCCCATCACACACTCACAGGCCACTACAGAGCTTCCCCCCTCTGGAAACACCAACACAGCACCCACCCAGCGGGCCCATACCTCTGTCCCCAGGACACGTCAAGCAGCATTGTGTCTACCACTACAGGGAACCCAGGCTAACCCACCACCCCAACAACAACAGGGACCTGGGGGCAGTGGCAGTGGGCACACGGTCCAGGGGACGGAGGCCCAGGAACACAGGGGAACTGTCAGGACTGCTGTGCGACAGGGGGAGGAAGGGCCAAGGGAACCCACTCTCCACGAGGCCCTCTCCAACATCATGGGAGCCTACCACCACTCCCAGGAGACGATGGCAACGGTACTGGTCAAGTTTCAGGAGACCCAGCGCCTGCAGGAAGAACAGTATTTGGGCTTCAGGGAGGAACTCAGAGCCATCAATTCCACCCTGGGCACCATTGTAGGGGTGCTGAAGGAAGTACTCAACACCAGGAGGGACACTGTGACACTATAAGGGGCCCCTGACACTAGCCTGGATGATGAACTGCCCACCACCTCCGCCGATGCTAGTGGACAGGAGGCACCGCCACAGGACCCCCACACCAGCACCCCACCCCCTGCAGAGGGAGAACCACCCTGCAAACGGTCCCTGAGATCCAAGGCAAAGACAGAGAACGATGCCAAGACCCCCGCCAAGAAATGAGACCACCTGAATGTCATCCTTCTGTCCCACTTTGTCACCCTGTCCATCCTTAAACTGACCCAGCTCCACTTCCTATGCCCATTAGGGCAATGCTCCTGTGAGACTAATAGACTGGACTCTGCCATGAACATACCTCCACCATCACCCCTCACCATTATACAACCCCTCCAATATTGAGCACTTAAATAAACACCCTTGAAGCACAAAACAATCTGGAGTCAGTCTGTGATTTCGAAATTGTGTATTAGCAATTACTGTGGCAAAAAGCTCTTTCAATTGTAATGTCAACATACCTATGTCACATTGCTCTAGTCCATGAAGAATCAAAGCAGATGTCACACAGTGGGACCCACATCTGTGAAATCGTAAGGGAAAGTGACAAATCAGTGACCATACACTGGGTGAAAACGACAGACAGTAGAGAGGTAGTAGTGTTAAAGTACATGTAGTAGGCAGGTTTGTATTCTTACCTGTGTCTCACTGGAAATATTGCAGGATCACCGAGTCCCTGTTGTCGATGTCCTCTTCTTCTGCTTCCTCGTCGTCACTGTCCACAGCCTCCACAGCTGCAACAACACCGCCATCTGGTCCATCCTCCTGCAGAAAAGGCACCTGTCGTCGCAAAGCTAAGTTGTGAAGCATACAGCAGGCCACGATGATCTGGCACACCTTCTTTGGTGAGTAGAATAGGGATCCACCTGTCATATGGAGGCACCTGAACCTGGCCTTCAGGAGGCCGAAGGTCAGCTCGATTATCTGCTGTGTTCGCCCATGGGCCTCATTGTAGCGTTCCTCTGCCCTTGTCCTGGGATTCCTCACTGGGGTCAGTAGCCATGAAAGGTTGGGGTAACCAGAGTCACCTGCAAATGGCGAGGGACAACTGTTAGACACACACTATCCTGTAGGGATAACCCCAGACCCAGACAACCATTCCCACTGTCTTGCTTCCAGGTGTTCACCTAATAGCCACACACGGTGCCTCTGGAGTTGACCCATCACATAAGGGATGCTGCTATTCCGCAGGATGTAGGCGTCATGCACTGAGCCAGGGAACTTGGCATTCACATGGGAGATGTACTGGTCTGCCAAACATACCATCTGCACATTTATCGAATGATAACTCTTCCGGTTTCTGTACACCTGTTCACTCCTGCGGGGGGGACCAATCCCACATGTGTCCCATCAATGGCACCTATGATGTTGGGGATATGTCCCAGGGCATAGAAATCACCTTTCACTGTAGGCAAATCCTCCACCTGAGGGAAAACGATGTAGCTCCGCATGTGTTTCAGCAGGGTAGACAACACTCTGGACAACACGTTGGAAAACATAGGCTGGGACATCCCTGATGCTATGGCCACTGTTGTTTGAAATGACCCACTTGCTAGGAAATGGAGTACTGACAGCACCTGCACTTGAGGGGGGATTCCTGTGGGATGGCGAATAGCTGACATCAGGTCTGGCTCCAGCTGGGTACACAGTTCCTGGATTGTGGCACAGTCAAGCCTGTATGTGATGATCACATGTCTTTCCCCCATCGTCGACAGGTCCGCCAGCGGTCTGTACACCGGAGGATGCCGCCATCTCCTCACATGTCCCAGCGGACGGTGCCTATGAAGGACAACAGCGAGCACAGAGTCAACCAACTCAGAGGTACGTACCCACAGCTTACACAGAACACGAATCATAATCCGAAAAGTGGCCTCTATGTGTGTTGAGTCTAGGCCTAGGTATGTGTGACACAGTTAAAAATGAAGCCATGTGGGCCCCTAAAATGGCAGCTGCCTGACCTCTAAAGTGGGACAATGGGATGTGAGGTAACTGCGCTGGCGTTGTACACCATCGCAGTAGGCGGTCGAAGACAGTGGCGCAATGCTGCATTGGTTAACATTGGACCCTATGGGTCCCAATAGCCAATGACGATGCACGTGGGCGGTGACGGTACTCAGCGCCGCGGACGTGACCGCCATTTTCTATCTGTTCAATCACTCAATACCTGATATTCGACAGGAAAGGACCTACACTGCAAGTGCTGCTGTGACCTCGGTCTGGAAGAGACAATGGCTCGAGTGTCTGGAGAAAGGGCCCCTGCCTTCACATCGGAGGAGTTGGAGAAACTCGTGGACGGGGTCCTCCCCCAGTACACGCTACTCTACGGTCCTCCAGACAAACAGGTAAATACACTGGGAGCATGCTGTATGGGCTATGCCTGTGTGGGGTGGGGTGGATGTAAGAAGGGGGGGGAGAGTGCGGCGTGCATGAAATGACGGTGAGTGCATGTGCCACATGGCAAGGGTGGGGATTGGGGCCAATGACTGTGACGGTGCAGTTGGTAATAAGTTTCTCTTCCCCCTATACAATTAATGTAGGTCAGCGCCCACCAGAAAAAGATATTTGGCATGCCATCGCCAAGGACGTCCGGACCCTGGGGGTCTACCACAGACAGAGCACCCGCTGCCGGAAAAGATGGGAGGACATTCGCCGCTGGAGCAAGAAGACGGCGGAGGCTCAGCTGGGGATGGCCTCCCAACGTGGGAGGGGTTTCCGTCGCACCATGACCCCCCTGATGTTCAGGATCCTGGCGGTGGCGTACCCGGAGTTGGATGGGCGCTTGAGGGCATCACAGCAGCCACAAGGGGGTGAGTACACTCTCATCCTGCTGATTCAGCGCGCAGTGGAGGTGTCTGGGTGGGGGAGGTGGGCTGTGGGTTTTCCTAGGCCAGGGCTAGTTTAGTAGGCAAGGTCCCTCCTTAAGGGAGGCCATGTGGCACCCCACCTCTGTAGAGTGCCAAGTACACCTAGTCAGGCCCCTATGTCATCCATGTGTGCAGATGTCATCCATAGCCTAGTAGGCCATTTCCCAGGGATTGAACAGTGGAGCCCAAGAGCGCGGCGTAGTGCAGGGGGCTTGTGTGTCTGTCGTGTCCGCCAACGGTAGCGGTAATGCATGCACTCAACATGTCTTTCTTCTGTCGCCCCCCCCTTTTTGTGGTCTCCCTGTTCTTGTGTGCATTAGCATCATCAGGCGGAGGAGCAGTAGCACCGGAGCACGAGGGAACTGCATCCCACATGTCCATGGAGGGCGAGACTACGGATTCGGAGTTCACCAGTGGGACGGAGGGTGAGGGGAGCTCCACAGCGGGGACAGGAGATGACACCAGCGACACGGGCTCGTCCTCTGATGGGAGCTCCCTTGTGGTGGTGGCAACATCTGTGCCCCCCACATCTACAGGTACAGCCGCCACCCCCCCTACCAGCACCGCCCTCCCGGCAGCCCCTCAGCCTTTGCCCCATGCCCGCTCACCCAGGATGGTGGGCATTACCTTAGCCCCAGGCACCTCAGCCCCTGCCCCTGTTACCCCTGCTGCCTTCAGTGAGGAGGCCATTGACCTCCTCAGGTCCCTCACTGTTGGGCAGTCTACCATTTTGAATGCCATCCAGGGTGTCGAAAGGCAGTTGCAACAAACCAATGCATTCCTGGAGGGCATTCATTGTGGTCAGGCGGCCCTTCAGCGAGCTTTTCAGACTCTGGCCTCAGCACTGATGGCAGCCATTGTCCCCGTCTCTAGCCTCCCCCCTCCAACTTCCTCTACTCAATCCCCTGTACCCCAGCCTATCCCAAGCACACCTTCAGACCAGCATGCACACACCTCAACGCACAAGGGAAGCTCTGGCAAACATAAGCACCACACATCCCACAGGCACTCACGCAAGCATCACACATATGCAGACACACCAACATCCACTGCCTCCACTGTGTCCCCCTCCTCCTCGTCTCCCTCCTCCCTCCCTGTTTCATCTACACTCACACCTGCATGCACTACATCTACAGCCACTACTGCCATCACCTGCACACCCGCCACCACACCCCGCTCACGTGCAGTCACCACCCCCACTACCGTTCACACGTCCCCTGTGTTCTCTCCCAGTGTGTCTGTGACGCCACCTCCCAAGATACACAAACGCAGGCACACACCCACCCAACAGCCATCCACCTCACGACAGCCTCCAGCGCATGCACCTTCACCCAAAGTCACCAAACCAACACCTCCTACAACTACAACCTCTTCCTCAACTCCCAAACCCCCTCCAGCTACCTGTCCCAGTGTTTCCAAAAAACTTTTCCTGTCCAACCTTGACCTCTTTCCCACACCTCCCCCACCCCGTCCGTCTCCTAGGGGCCGACTCTCCAGGCCCCAACCTAGCACCTCAGCCACAACATCTCCAGGACCAGTGGTGCCTGTAGTCACCGGAATCTGGAGTGCACCGGCCACCAGGGCAGCCAGTGTGGCATGGAGCCACAGCACCGACAGTCCCTCACCTGTCAAGCATCAGAAGTTGGCCAATGCCCGGCTGGAGAGGGGGAAGACTCCAGCCACCAAAGCCGCTCCCAGGGGTCCCGGTGGGAGTCAGCTGCGACACCTTCCAAGGTGGGGAAGGGCCATAAGAAACCAGGAAAGTCTGGGAAGAGCAGCACGGCGGAGGAGACCGCCATCATCCCCGCTGCCCAGGAGGCCACCGCCATCATCCCCGCTGCCCAGGAGGCCACCGCCATCATCCCCGCTGGGACAGAGAGGACCGCCAGCACAAGCCCCACTGGGAAAGAGAGGACCGCCAGCACAAGCCCTGCTGGGACAGAGAGGACCGCCAGCAGCTGAGTCACTGCAAAGGAGCCCGCCGCCTCAAGCACCGCTGAACAGGGCACCGCCGCTCCAAGCACCGCTGAACAGGGCACCGGCGCTCCAAGCACCGCTGAACAGGGCACCACCGCTCCAAGCACCGCTGTACAGGGCACCGACGCCTCAAGCACCGCTGAACAGGGCACCGCCGCTTCAAGCACTGCTGAACAGGGCACCGCCGCTCCAAGCACCGCTGAAAAGGGTACCGTCACCTCAAGCACCGCTGAACAGGGCACCGCAGCCACAAGCACCACTGGCCCATGAGCGCCAAGGGCACTGACGCTACTGAGTCCGTCACGAGCAGGATGAAGCACTCTGAGCACCATGCCCCCTCCAGAACCAGTGGAGAGATACATCCACTACCTCTGTCCTTAGCAGGATGAAGCACTCTGGGCACAAGGCCACCTCCAGAACCAGTGGAGAGATACATCCACTACCTCTGTCCTTAGCAGGATGAAGAACTCTGGACACAAGGACCCTCCAGAACCAGTGGAGAGATACATCCACTACCTCTGTCCTTAGCAGGATGAAGCACTCTGTGCACAAGGCCCCCTCCAGAACCAGTGGAGAGATGCATCCACTACCTCCGTCCGTAGCAGGATGAAGCACTCTGGGCACCATGCCCCCTCCAGAACCAGGGGAGAGATACATCCACTACCTCTGTCCTTAGCAGGATGAAGCACTCTGGGCACAAGGCCCCCTCCAGAACCGGTGGAGAAAGGCATCCACTTGAGAGGCTGTGGCTTTGCACTTCCCAGGATGGAACAGTGGGCAACCCACCCACTGGAGAGACTTGAGAGACTGTGGCTTTGCACTCCCCAGGATGGAACAGTGGGCAACCCACCCACTGAAGAGACTTGTGAGACTGTGGCTTTGCACTCCCCAGGATGGAACAGTGGGCAACCCACCCTCTGTATAGACTTGAGAGGCTGTGGCTTTGCACTCCCCAGGATGGAACAGTGGGTAACCCACCCACTGTAGAGACTTGAGAGACTGGCTTTGCACTCCCCAGGATGGAACAGCTTGAGAGACTGTGGCTTTGCACTCCCCAGGATGGAACAGTGGGCATGTGGCCCCCTCGTGGAATTGGCGTTGTGCACTCAACCGGCTGAGGTGCCCCCCCTTCCCCCTGAGGTGCCTGTTTTCTTGCTCTCTGATGCTCCTGCAGTGTTCTCTCCGTCATGGTCGAAGATCTTGTGTGGGCCTCGCCCATACCTTGAGGGTCCAGTGTTCCACGGACTTCATTGGAGCACTACCTGGACTACTAAGCTTGGTGTATATTTTGTTTATGGTGTATGTATATATTTTTGCGTACTTGATTTTAATATCTTACAATGGTTACACTCATTTGCTTTTGTCTTTGCATTCTTCCGGGGGGGTTAGGGGTGTAACTATAATGTATAATTATGTATTAGTGTGTGTGTTGTAGTGGGTGATGGTGGGGGTGGGGGTGTTGCGTGTGTGTGTCCCTGTTTTTTCCCTCCCCACTCCCCTGTGTCATAGGTGCAGTACGTATCGTCAGAGCAACCGGAGGGGCAGGAGCCCAGTGTCCAATTAGAAGGGCAGGAGCCCTTTAAATTTTCCTCGCGCTCCCGCCGTCGCGGGAAGCGCGTATCGTCAGAGCAACCGGAGGGGCAGGAGCCCAGTGTCCAATTAGAAGGGCAGGAGCCCTTTAAATTTTCCTCGCACTCCCGCCGTCGCGGGAAGCGCGTATCGTCAGAGCAACCGGAGGGGCAGGAGCCCAGTGTCCAATTAGAAGGGCAGGAGCCCTTTAAATTTTCCTCGCGCTCCTGCCGTCGCGGGAAGCGCGTATCGTCAGAGCAACCGGAGGAGCAGGAGCCCAGTGTCCAATTAGAAGGGCAGGAGCCCTTTAAATTTTCCTCGCGCTCCCGCCGCGCGGGACGCGCGCGGGCGGCGCCCGGGCGAAGCCCGGGCCAAGGGCGGGCCCGTCCTTGCCCGTCATTGCCAGGAAGAGCCAGGGCAGGGCCACCCCCCTGACATTTTGTAATAGGTAAAGGCTGCCTGAAGGAAGCACCATATGGTGCTGTGGGTGGAGTGAGGCACCCAGAAAGATCTCCAACAGTTCGGAACTCCAATGCCCTAAACAGGTTCCACAGATGCAGGACTTGGGCAGTGGCTGACAACTATCTACCTACCCGGACACCTTCTCAAACATAGGTGAACAGCCCTTCATGCCTCTTCATGCCTCTTAGGCATCTCAGCACTCCCTAACATAAACCTCAGCAGAGCTAAACAGGGTGAGGAAAAGAGAGGGAGAGTGCTCACAGGAAATAGATTGTTAAACTTTTGCACAGGATCTGAGTGTCCTACCAAAACAAGATGGGTAGACGGAAGGGAGGGATACCTTTGGAAGAAGCAGGCAACAACAAGACCTTAGACGGCTTCATCCAAAAAGCGGTAGGGGCACTAGAAAAAGAAATTGAACTGGTCGAGCGCCGTCTAACTGCTCCCCCATCTTTCTTTTCACCAGCTTCCCAGTCCCCCTCTGCAGAACCACCAACACCAACCACCCTCACAATTCAAACACTCAACGCAGAGCCCTTGGACAGAACCATACATTCTTCGGGATCTACCCAGCCTATGCCAAACAGGCCTACACCCTCCCCAAATCATGGCACAAAGGGCAAAAGGAAACGGGGGGAGACGAATCTAAAGAACAAACGGGCCCGTGTCCTGGACCCCTCTGTCCATGCCGTGCCTACCAGATCTAAGGATCATATACCTGCCCAAACTACCAACTATGGCAATCTGGATATTACTTCTATCACAGACCTTATTAAAGATGAGTTTCTAAAACAACTACATCCTATAACAATCCGTCTATCAGCCATCGAGGAGAAACTCGATGCCCTCATTAAACCCAGCCAGCCAATCCCCCCTTCCCCATCGGGTTTGCACTGCTTGCGACAACACCCTATCCTTGGCCCCCCTGTCAATGATGCCAGTAGTCCCCTTCTCCCACCACCTATGGTTCACAAGCCAAAACCACCTTGCTCTGACTCACTACATCAACCAGCGAAGCTCTATACACCTAGTCTGGCTAATCTCCCTAAAATGTGGTACCCAAAGAGCGATTCCTTTTACCTAAGGCGGACTGGTGAAATTGCCCCTTCCACAAACACGGGCGCCAATCTCCATAGAACCCACCCAAATATCCCAGTAGATCGGATGCGCAGGGACCCAGGAACTAACATGGGAACTTTACATCTACCACCAGAAGCCTGCCCCTACGTGCTTGTTATTACGAATGTCCCTAAGCTCAAGTCCATCATCCCAGAATCATTTACAGAACTGAAAAATAAGGTTATTCATTGGTTGCATAAACATGCTAGATTCGCATTCCATATGATACCCTCAATATTAATGGTGAGGAGGGTGGGTTGGGTGGGTCCACTCAAAAACCCTGGTACTGGGGACTGTATTGTTATTAACTTTAATGCGCCTTCCCTTGTCGAACAGCTTTCCCTAAATGCATGTCATCCTAACCCCCTAGGGGGGGCCACTTCACTTTGCAGGCTTCAGGCCTTTTACCCCCATAAAGCTGCACCAGGCTTCAAGGGGGTGACAATGACATCCAGAGATTTTCCTAGGGCTCAGATGCCAACTGATTTCCAGCCAAGTTGCAATGCTGCCTCGCCCACACTCTCCGAAAACGATTGACTATTACACATGACTTTTCCTAATTCCCGAGGTTCAAGCAACTGGAACAAAAACTATCCTATAGCTGGGAAAAATGAAACTTATAAAACAGGGCAAATCAACAGTGGGGCCGAATATACCCCCATTAGCAACACTAGTGAGTCTACTCTAACTCCCGCTCTCGCCCAGTCAGACTATCTTAAATGTTCTAAAATCCATATCGGGGGAACAGATAAGGAGCGCAGGGCGATTGAGATTAACTTAGCTACAGACCCACTAGATCACAGCAAACCCGCAGACCCACCTCTACTCCAGGTATTTGAATGGCTTAGGCCACCCCCCGACCTAGATGGGGCTGGAAGCACCCTAGACACGACTGAGAAGGGCACAATGCTTCCCCACGGTACCCTAGCCCCAAGAGAGAATCCTGTGGCTGAAGCTCCCCATAACAAACCAGATGGCTTAGATACCATCCTCAGTTGGAACATTGCCGGGTTGGAGAGTAAAATGAACAACCCTGAATGGGGAAAATTTATAGACAAACATAAAATATGTCTCTTCCAAGAAACATGGGCGCTGGAGCCTAAATATAGAATCGGTTACAAAAGCTACTGGGTTCCAGCAAATAAGGCGAATTCAGGGAGACCCTCAGGTGGCCTGCTAATATGGCTCAGCTGTTCTCTCAAATGTCAAATTGAACCAATTGACTTGGGCTGCCCTGATCTAATGGGTCTATCAATACCATCCCTTAGAGAGAAACCACTTTTAATAATTAACATCTATAATAGGAGCCTGGGCAATAAATATGAGTCCAACGCACTGACTATTTTAGACAATTTTCTCACTGATAAATCACCCTCTCATTTTATTCTCATTGCCGGAGATTTTAACACCACTTTTGAACCCTACTCGCTGGCCCAGGAACTATATAAAGATGAAGATGCTCACTGGGGCATCCCCCAGCTGGTGTCAAGCAAAAGACCTAAAATCAACAGACTATCATACCAGCTCATGGACATTACATTGGCACACGGCCTCCGGGCTTGCAATGGCCGTTCCCGCTCGGATCTTAACCTTCACCCCACATTTAGGCGTGGGTTGCAGAAGAGCCAGATTGATTACATCTTGCTCGACATCCGCCTTTGGGGCCACATGGTCGATATGAACATCACAGAACATGAGGAAAGCGACCATGAACCATTGATTTTATCTCTCAGGAACCTACTACCCCTACTTGAAGCCTCCTGCCCCAAGTCCTATGGACAGCAGCACGCACTGACCAACAACAGGCGAAATGTTAGATGGAAATCCCTGAACACTGACATAACCACTTTGGCAAAAGTGTACAGGCAGCTGGCGGATCATATGGAATATATACTTCAACCCACGAAAGATAGTGGTGGGCTTATAGCAGCCCACACACTGTTTTTTAACTCTCTAAAAACCCTACTTACTAAAGAGTCGGCAACAGAGCCTAAACAGAACTCTAACGCAAGATGGTTCAACACTGCATGCAGAGAAGCACAGCATAAGTTGCTGAGAGCCCTAAGAGGTGGCCAGATGGATTATATAAGGGAAGCTAGAAAAGACTACAAAAAGGAACAAGGTAGAGCCCGTAGGAAATGGGATGAATCAAGATGGGTCCTCCTCCTGGAATCTGCTAAAACAAACGACACCACGAAATTTTGGAAATTGGTAGCTGATGCCAGCAATGAACCACACCGTTCGCCTGGTGCCTCAATACTCCCTGCAGAATGGTCCGACCATTTTTCCCAATTATACCTGGGGACCACCGATGCTGCTTCCCGGGATCTGATCCATATCATGACCACGAGACCCCCAAAATTGAATTCACTTTGGCAGATACCAAGGCTGCGATTGCCTCAATGAAATGGGGAAAGGCCCCCGGCCTTGATAAAATACCAGGAGACCTTTACAAGACGAATCCAGATGTATGGGCCCCATACTTAAACCTCATTTCCAATGAGATAGCTGCTGGAGCACCTGTTCCGAGCTCCTGGTTGGGAGCAGAGATAGTCCCCATTTTTAAGAAAGGCGACCCCTCTAACCCTGCCAACTATCGCCCAATCTCCTTACTCGACAACTTCCAAAAAATCTTTGCAAAGCAAATTTTGTCCTGTCTAGAAGACTGGATTTTAGAAACAAATGCCATCTCTGATCTACAAGCAGGGTTCAGACCAGCAGTCAGTACTATAGATCAGGTGCTAAGATTTTTAACAATAAAATGGAAAACTGTAGAAATAGGAAGGGGTAACCTTTACGTAGTTTTTATCGATCTCAGAGCCGCGTTCGACCTGGTCCCCAGAAACCAGTTATGGCTGACGCTAGCCAATATGGGTGTCCCACATGGCCTTCTGAAACTTATTACCCGCCTACATGAAAATACCTATGCCCAAATCAGGAACGGCAAGAAGGGTGATCTCACAGAACCAGTGGCTATTGAGAGGGGAGTTAGACAGGGGTGCGTCCTGGCCCCAACTCTCTTTCTATTATACATAAACAACTGTATCAAGTACTTAGTAAACTGCACAAATGATTCTCCCAAGCAGGCTGGAACCAAAGTCCCCTGCCTACTCTACGCAGATGACACTATTCTTTTGTCTAAATCACCCATGGGAATTCAAAACTTGGTAAACCAGTTTGGTGTATACTGCAGAAACTATGGATTGGACATAAACCATAAGAAAACTAAACTTATGATATACAGCGCCCCGAACAAGAAGCTCAGCGCAAACATAAAGATGGATTTAACTCCCCTGGAGAGAGTAATGGAATATGACTACTTGGGCATTAGACTATCTGACAAGGGCAGCTGGGAGCCAGCCATAAGGAAAGGGGCACTAACAATTAGCCAAAGATGTGGAGTAATAGGACGCAAAGCTAGTACTGCCACAAGCCCCCCTCTGATCCTTATCTCTGAAATATATAAAGCACAAATCCGTGCTGCGGCCCTATATGGAGCAGAACTTTGGGGATTACACAGACAGATGGATACTCTCCAAATCAAAGAAAATAACTTCCTTAGACACATATCTAGACTGGGGAGGGGCACGCCAATGCTCCCCCTCAGACTGGACCTGGGCTTAAATAGTATCAAAGACATAGCATATCTAAGACCACTCCTGTATTGGGTCAGACTATGGAAAACAGATGAACTTGAACCCTACAGGGCAGCAGTCAAAGAACTATTACCACCTCATCACGGATGGGAAAAAGTACGGTGGCTTAGGGAGATGAAAGCGGCATGGGCCAAATTGAGTCTATCCCAGTACTGGGAGAACCCCGAGATGATTCCTGGCAGTGCTAAACGCCTGATCAAAGAACATTATTGGGCAAAAATCAACGAGGAATCTCTCGGTCCAAATGGGTCAGGTCGGCTGACAGCAGAATTCCTGCTGGTCAAACACGTTCCCTTCCCTGAAAGCTCCCTGGATCTACCCATACCAGCCCGTGCTCGCTCTCTATTACTCCAGCTCAGGTACGGGACATTGGCGGTCAATAGCTACACGGCTGGTTGGTCGACTAACAGTTCCCCATCGGACAAATGCATAAATTGTCACTTATGCAAGGAAACTGCTGAACACGTCCTATTTTTTTGCCCTCTGTACAAAGGTCCCCGAGGGAAGTGGATTATTCCCTTGTGCAGAACACTCCAACCACTATCCCGCAACAGTCTATTCAGAATATGTAAATACGACACTTCCATACTGATAATCAGCGCTGTTTCTAAATATCTGGCAGCAGCATGGAAAATTCGTAATAGGACTATTTTAGATTTTAACTCACTGTTTGAAGAGCTGTCTAGAAAATAGTAAATCAGCATCCTGTTATATTAGCCTTGGGCTCTAATTGTAAACCGCGACTTATTGAGCCCAAAAGACCGTATCTCTGAATAAGTGCTACATTGAGTTATTTTAACTAAAGTGTTTTATAAATTTAAAATTATACTTAATTTTATAATTGTCAAGATGCAATTTATTGGATTAATTAACCCAAAAGAACTAATTAACCTAGAGCATCATCTGCCACTGTCTGACTTCTTAAATTTTTAATCGGTTTTACTGTCTGGAGTTTCAATGCCTGATTTTATATAGAGATGTGCTACACAACAGTTTTTACGTTATTGTTATTTTACTGTTCAGGGTTATGTACAGGGTAAGATCCAAAGACTATTCCGAGCACCTCCTTCACCCCACCTATTTATGAAATCTTTCTCAGGCAGCTACTGGACCCCTACTTTTTTTTTACTATTGTTCCTTTTACTGTGTATTGGTTTATGGTTTTTATCTTTCTGTATGTATGTATATATTTTTAAACCTTTTAAATGGCCCAAATTTGGACCGAATAAACTATTGATTGATTGATTGAGGTGCAGTACTCACCGTTGTCTTCGCCGCCGGCGTTCGTGCTACTGGTAGAGGAGCAAAAAGATGAGGGCTGGCAGGATGTGCAGCTCTGGTTCCATGGCGTCGGGATTCCTCGTGGGTGTGTAGAGGTGAGCGTTTTCCCTTCAAAGTCCTGTTTCCGGCGTGTTTTTGTCCGCAGTGAATCCGCACCGGAAAAGGTGGCAGATTGGTAGGTTGTGATACTGTGGGCGGTACTTTGTCTTCCGCCTGTCTGTTGGCGGTGACCGCCAAGCTGTTTGTCTGTACCGCTGTGGCGGTCGGAGTGTTAAAGTGGCTGTCTTTGTTGGCGGTTTCCGACACGGTCGTAATTAATTTTTTTTTTTACTGTTGGCGGTTTTACCGCCACTTTAACACCGTCCGCCAGGGTTGTAATGACCACCATAGTGCCGGAATCAAAAGACCCTATTGCCACAAAGCGTCACTGTTATCGATGCTCCGGTGGCGCTCTGCACTCCGCCATATTTACAAGGTGATGTTAAGCCACATTTTGTGGCTTAACACCACCTTGTAAATGTGCCCCCTTCACACGTAGAACTTTGCATGGAAGGGGTTTGTAATTGGTGTTTCTCTGGGCGTGCCACAACAACACTATAGGAGGCTGGCCTGCTTTGTAGTGGGTACCTATGGTACTTACACCTTATACCAGGTCCAGTTATCCCTTATTAGTGAGATGTAGGCAGTGTCTCGAAGCCAGGCCCTCTAGAGGGAGCTGTGGATGAGCTTATCTAGGAGACATGCAAGCTCATGCAATACCACTGTAGTCACACAGTACTCACACACATGAAAGAAAACACTCAGTGTTACAAAAATAAAGGTACTTTATTTTGGTGACACAAATACCAAAAATACCATAGAGACTACGCTCCCTTAGGAAAATCACAATAGTCAGAAATGGGCCTAGGGAGGAGCACAAACCATATACTAAGAACGTGGAATGAGAAAGTCGGTCTCCCACCTAGGAAAGTGTAGTGTGTAGAGGGGAGCTGGGAGTACTAGAAAACCCCAAAGGTAAGTATTAGAACCCACCCCAGTGCCCAGGAAAGCAGGAGTAAAACACAGTAACTTTCCCAGAACACACACAGAAATGAGAAAGAAGATTATGCAGGAACCAGAAGAGACTGCAAGATACCAACAGTGGATTCCTGGACCTGAGGACCTGTGGAAGAAGGGGTCCAAGTCCAAGAAGCACAGAAGAGTCCAGGGAGAACAGGAGCCCCTGCTAACCCGGATAAAGGTGCAAAAGAAGAACCACCGTTGAAGAAGAACAGTCAGTATTGTACCCAAGAGGATGGAGTCAGGTTCCTGGTTGGTGCAAGTGATGTCCCACGCCGGATGGAGGATTTCAGTCTGGTTTGCATTGCTGGAGTCTGCCAACAAGCCTTGGCACCTGCAAAGTTCGCGGTTAGCAGAAAATGGCGCTGTAAGGACCAGGTGGACTCTACCCAGGAGGGGGAGTCAAAGGTGGCTCTCAGCAACTCAGAGACCTCACCGAAGACCAGGCAGCACATACAGGAGTTCTGCAGCATGGGGGCAAAGGAAGGCGCAAAAGAGGCCCATGCAGCACTACGACAAAGGCTCCCACGCCGCCGGAGAACAACTCAGGAAGCTGTGCTTCAGAGGATAGAGTGTTTGGGGCAGGAGCTGCAAGATGCTTGAAGAACTTTGTCGAAGGATGCCAACAAGCCTTGGCAACTGCAAAACACGCGGTGCACAAGGGTACTGTCTTGCGTGGGGAGGCAGGCTCTTACCTCCACCAAAGTTGGACAGTAGGACATCAGGACCATCAGGACCACTTCATTCCACCACCCGTGATGCAGGATCCATGCAGTTCAGCAGGAGAGGGGATCCCCACAGCCGGTCGTCGTTGCAGTAGGTGCCTGCTGAAGCAGGGAAGTGACTCCTTCACCCCAAGGGAGATTCTTTTGCTCTTCTGGTGCAGGCTGAAGACTGGCTGTCCCCAGAGGATGCTCGACTGGAAAACAGTTGCAGGCAGGAGCTGAAGATACAATGTTGCAGAAGGCATCTTGCTTCTTTGTTGCAGTTTGTAGAGTTCCTGGAGGGTCCAGATGCAGTTTCTTCAGTGAGAAGTTGAAGAGGAGGATGCATAGGATTCCAGCTGGAGTCTTGCAATCCGAATCTGAAGAACCACCAAAAGGAGAGACCCTCAAAAGCCCTGAAAGGGGGACTGGTCACCTAACTAGGTAAGCACCTATCAGGGGAGGGCTCTGACATCACCTGCTGGCACTGGACACTCAGATGCCCCAGAGTTCCCTGCCAACTTGGAATCCAAGATGGCAAAACTCAGTGACACTGTGAAGGAGCTCTGAGCACCACAAATGGGGGATGATGGAGAGGGGAGTGGTCACTCCACTTTCCTTTGTCCAGTTTTGGGCCAGAGCAGGGACTGCGGGTCCCTGAACTGGTGTAGACTGGTTTATGCAAGGAGGGTACCAAAAGTGCCCTTCAAAGCATTTCAGTGGCCTGGGAGGCTATCCCTCCCAAGCCTTTAACACCTATTTCCAAAGGGAGAAGGTGTAACACCCCTCTCCCAAAGGAAATCCTTTGTTCTGCCTTCCTGGGCTAGAGCTTCTCAAGCAACAGGAGGGCAGAAACCTGTCAGTGAGGTGGCAGGAGCTGGGGTTGCTTGGAAAAACTCAGAAGGCTGCAATGACAATACTGGGGGTCATCTAGGGAGCCCCCAGAGTGCATGGAATCATACAACCAATGTTTGCAAAAGCATTGGGGTATGATTCCAACATGTTTGATACCAAACATGCCTATATGTGGAGTTACCATTATGTAGCTGGACATAGGTACTGACCTATGTCCAGTACACGCGTAAAATGGCTTCCCCCGCATTCACGATGTCTGGAAAAATGGTCCAGGGGTCGTGGGGGTACCTCTGCTAGTGCAGGGGTGACCTCACACATAGGTACTTTGCACCCTGCCCTCAGGGCTGGAGGGCCTGCCATTGGGATGACTTATAAGTGACCAGGTGCAGTGTAAATGGCAGTGAATGGGTGGGAAAAAGATATGCTGCAGCCCATAGGGATCCCCTGGAACCTCTGTGTCCTAGGTACCTAGGTACCATATACTAGGGACTTTTAAGGGGGCACCAGTATGCCAATTGTGGGTGAAATACTGAGTTACCAGTATGCAACAACCAAATTTAGAGAACAGAGAGCATAATCACTGGGGTCCTGGTTAGCAGGATCCCAGTGAACACAATCAAGCACACTGACAGAAAATGGGGGTAACCATGGCAAATAGAGGGTACTTTCCTACAAACACCTATTGCATTTTGACGTTGCCCCAAATGTATGACTTTTTGTAAACCTGAGGCTGCACCAAAATCTAACACCACCCCAAGGGGGGGCGTTACCATTGGCCAACGAGGAGAAATGCTTTCATTCCTCCTTGTGTTTTTGCTCTTCCTATGTGTGCTGCATCCTGCACACAGGGCCTATATTTACAAGGAGATGTACTGTAATGCCACAAAAAATTGAATCACACCTCCTTGTAAATATGGAGCAGTGAAAAGTACCACCAGAGTGTTGCAAAAAGTAATGCTCCGATGATGATAGGGCCTTGTAGATCTGGCATCTAGAGTAATGTGTTCTGCATCCTGCACCACACAACATAATAATCAACAATCTTGAATGTATGTGTGAAAACAGGAAGGTCAACCTTCCACCGAAACAACACTCAGTCCAGCAATGCAGATATACTTTCAGCTATGCAACAAGGACACCTGAGATGCACGGATGAGTGTTGTCCTGCAGTAAGGGAGAACATCCTGTTTGCTCACTTACACAGAATGTGGTTAAATCTCACAATGGGTGGTGCAGGATGCTGGACACACCACTCAAAGTGGCTAGGAGGATGAATGTGGACAGCTCACTCCCTACCATCACTCTAACAACATGTAGGGTGGAAGATGAGCCAGTTACTAACTCAAATATCTGTAAGAACAAATTCCAAGTATTTCAGTACATCTCCACTTGTGGTGTGAGCACACATCCGGAACAATGCCCATGGCTTGCAAAGTAAACACAGTCAAGTCAATGAAAGGATTACATATGTCGAAGACCATTATAAAACAATCAAGGTGGGTGCAACACACTGGGAACTGTGGCCTGGCAGATTGTGCAAATGGTGACTACACACAAATGATGTTCACGTGGCACAGTGTGCCATTAGAGGTCCACAAATATATGCCTTGATGTAGAGGTCTGTATTATGTCACTGAGCTACCAGTAGCATGTAAATGATGACCCATTTCAACAGCGACTACAGTCAAAATATTGACCTTTCACTGTCCCATTGCACAGAATGATGCCTTACCTCCTGCAGACCTGTCTGTTCCTCCATGCTGCAGTGATGCCTTATGTATTAAATGGCAGCTGCCGGAACCTTTGACTCCACATCTCTATCCCCTGAAGTGTGTGTGCCCCCCTCAACTTCAGCAACAGCACCATCCATGGCACAGGAGGCACCAACCCTCACATCAGAGGATAAATATGTGGAAGGAAGAACATTCACATGAAAAACCACTGGTAGCTCCAGTCTGTGCCACATGGACAGTATCTCTTTAGTTCTGTGCTTAAGATCAAGCCGGTGTTGTGACAGCTGGCAATGTGCCCTCTTCTTTCTACCACTGTTGACTTATCATGTATGGACTCTCATTGTCGCCATTATTTGGACACCTCCTCACTTATTCACACCTCTCCTACACATGCCTCATGACATGTCCCTCACCCTTGGACTCTGACTGAGCATTCATTGGCTTGGGATCTCTCATGGGGTCAGTGAACAGTACACTGGACATCATTGTAAACAAAACTTGCACATGTAAATAAATCACCATAGTCACGTGTCCTGCTTTTTTCAGTGATCCATCAACTCCTATAAATGTATGCTTTGTATGAAGCTATGTCAATGTGTACAGAACCAAATTACATGTATGGCTTACTGTAAGACACAAAGGCACACACTAGGACTCAAACATGGTAAAGGTAACCAATAGTATTGTGGACTACAACCAACTTTCTGAGGCTTCAAAGCATTTATTAAACAAAAATTCATGCAAGTTGACATATGGCATGTGTGGTTCAGAACACAAGTGTCTAGAAATTTCTCTGATGATTGTACCTGTACAACAAGTACATGAGAAACAGAACAGGCATATGTAAGTCTGTGAGGGGCAGCTGTTAATGTGCCGATATCCATTCCCCAAATAAGAATGATTGTCACAGACCTTAGCAATGACAATTGTTGTTGCATTATTACCTGTCAAAGAATTTGCATGCATGCACAATCCTAGTGTCAGGAACTGCGCTGAAAACTGTTTTGAGTGGCTGATGTCATACCGCTGCCATTCAGACAGCTTCTTGGTCATAGAGATACACATAGTCGGTCATTACAACATTGGCGGTAAAAGGTGCTCCCACACACCCATTACAATATAAAACACACACCCACATCACCCACAAACCCCTACTACCAAAAATTCCAAAAGAAGGCCAGAGAGAGACACCACCAGCGAGAACAACAGCATCCACAGGCACACAACACCATCACCCACACAACTTCCACGCAACTCACACAACACACCACTACATATCAGCACAATATCACCACACACTCCACCCCACACATCACCTACACCACCCCATGGCACGGCAAAGACACCCCAGTTTCTCGGAGGAGGAGCTCAGGGTCATGGTGGAGGAAATCGTCCGGGTAGAGCCACAGCTATTCGGAGCACAGGTGCAACACACCTCCATAGCTAGGAAGATGGAGCTATGGCGAAGAATAGTGGACAGGGTCAACGCAGTGGGACAACATCCAAGAAATCGGGAGGACATCAGGAAGAGGTGGAACGACCTACGGGGGAAGGTGCGTTCCGTGGTCTCAAGACACCACCTGGCGGTTCAGCGGACTGGCGGCGGACCCCCACCACCTCCCCCACAACTAACAACATGGGAGGAGCAGGTCTTGGCGATTCTGCATCCTGAGCACCTCGCAGGAGTAGCTGGAGGAATGGACTCTGCTAAGACAAAGCTTTACTATTACATTCCCCACCCTACCTGCATGCTATCACATACCCCCACCCTCACCCGCAGCACCCCAACTCCTCACATATGTCCCAACATCGCAAACCACCCATCCCAACACCAAGCCCTGCATGCAACAACAAAGCATGGACACCCATCACCAAAGCATGCCCACTGCAGATACCCATACACCCCCTAAACCATCATCACACAAGCTCCCACACAGGAATGCTAGCACTGCGGTACACGGTTACCCACCCATTGCACACCATTACACACACAGATTTAATAAACATCCTTTTATACCCCTGCAGGACCCCTACCCAACGTCACCGGACAGGAGGGTCCACACATGTCCAGACCACCAACAGAAGAGGCCCACAGTGATGACAGCACCTCTGTCCAACTGGATCTAGATGACCAGCCCGGACCATCGGGGACCTCGGGACAGCCGGTTCCCCTCACACAGGCACAGGCCACCACAGACCTTCCCCCTCTGGAAACACCAGCACAGCACCCACCCAGCAGGTCCATACCTCCGTCCCCAGGACACGTCAATCAGCTGTGTGTCCACCACTACAGGGAACCGAGGTTAACCCACCACCCCAACAACAACAGGGACCTTGGGGCAGTGGTAGTGGGCACACGGTCCAGGGGATGCAGGCCCAGGAACACAGGGGAACTGGGAGGGCTGCTGTGCAACAGGGGGCGGACAGGCCAAGGGAACCCACTCTCCACGAGGCCCTCTCCTCCATCATGGGAGCCTACCACCACTCCCAGGAGACGATGGCAACGGTACTGGCCAAATTTCAGGAGACCCAGCGCATGCAGGAGGAACAGTATATGGGCTTCAGGGAGGAACTCAGAACCATCAGCTCCACCCTGGGCACCATTGTAGGGGTGCTGAAGAAAGTACTCAACACCAGGAGGGACACTGTGGCACTACAAGGGGCCCCTGACACTAGCATGGGTGATGAACTGCCCACCACCTCCGCCGGCGCTAGTGGACAGGACGCCCCACCACAGGACCACCACACCAGCACCCCAACCCCTGCAGAGGGAGAACCACCCCGCAAACGGTCCCTGAGATCCAGGAGAAAGACAGAGCACGATGCCAAGACCCCCGCCAAGAAATGAGACCACCCTGATTGTCATCCTACCGTCCCACTTTGTCACCCTGTCCATAATTAAACTGCCCCAGCTCCACTCCTATGCCCATATGGGTAATGTACCTGTGAGACTAATAGACTGGACTCTGCCGTGGACACTCCTCCGCCATCACCCCTCACCATTTTACTACCCCCTCCAATATTGAGCATTTAAATAAACACAACTAAAGCACAAAAAGATCTGGAGTCTGTCTGTGATTTCGAAATGGTGTATTAGCAATTACAGTGGCAAAAAGCTCTTTCAATTGTAATGTCAACATACCTATGTCACACAGCTCTAGTCCATGAGGAATCTAAGCAGATGTCACACAGTGGGTCCCACATCTGTGAAATTGTAAGGGAAAATGACAACTCAGTGAGCATACACTGGGTGAAAACGACAGACAGGAGAGTGATAGTAGTGTCAAAGTACATGTAGTAGGCAGGTTTGTATTCCTACCTGTGTCTCACTGGAAATACTGCTGGATCACTGAGTCCCTGTTGTGGATGTCTTCTTCCTCTGCTTCCTCCTCATCACTGTCCACAGGCTCCACAGCTGCAACAACACCGCCATCTGGACCATCCTCCTGCAGAAAAGGCACCTGGCGTCGCAATGCCAAGTTGTGAGGCATACAGCAGGCCACGATGATCTCGCACACCTTCTTTGGTGAGTAGAACAGGGATCCACCTGTCAAATGGAGGCACCTGAACCTGGCCTTCAGGAGGCCGAAGGTCCGCTCGATCACCCTCCTAGTTCGCCCATGGGCCTCATTGTAGGGTTCCTCTGCCCTTGGGATTCCTTACTGTGGTCAGTAGCCATGAAAGGTTGGGGTAACCAGAGTCACCTGCAAATGGCGAGGGACAACTGTTAGACATACACTAATCTGGAGGGATATCCCCAGACCCATACAACCATTCCCACTGACTTGCTTCCAGGTGCTCACCTAATAGCCACACACGGTGCCTCTGGAGTTGACCCATCACATAAGGGATGCTGCTATTCCGCAGGATGTAGGCGTCATGCACTGAGCCAGGGAACATGGCATTCACATGGGAGATGTACTGGTCTGCCAAACATACCATCTGTACATTCATAGAATGATAACTCTTCCGGTTTCTGTACACCTGTTCACTCCTGTGTGGGGGGGACCAAAGCCACCTGGGTCCCACCAACGGCACCTATGATGTTGGGGAAATGTCCCTGGGCATAGAAATCACCTTTCACTGTAGGCAAATTCTCCACCTGAGGGAAAACGATTTAGCTCCGCATGTGTTTCAGAAGGGCAGACAACACTCTGGACAATACGTTGGAAAACATAGGCTGGGACATCCCTGATGCCATGGCCACTGTTGTTTGAAAAGAGCCACTTGCAAGGAAATGGAGCACTGACAGCACCTGCACTTGAGGGGGGGATTCCTGTGGGATGGCGGATTGCTGACATCAGGTCTGGCTCCAACTGGGTACACAGTTCCTGGATTGTGGCACGGTCAAGCCTGTAGGTGATTATCAAATGTCGCTCCTCCATTGTCGACAGGTCCACCAACGGTCGGTACACCGGAGGATGCCGCCAGCTCCTCACATGTCCTAGCGGACGGTGCCTATGAAGGACAACAGCGAGCACAGAGTCAAACAACTCTGAGGTACGTACCCACAGTTTACCCAGAACACCAATCATACACAAAAGGTGGCCTGTATGTGTGTTGAGTCTAGGCCTAGGTACGTGTGACGCAGTTGAAAATGAAGCCATGTGGGCCCCTGAAATGGCGGCTGCCTGACCTCTAAAGTGGGACAATGGGATGTGAGGTAACTGCGCTGGCGTTGTACACCATCGCGGTAGGCGATCGAAGACCGTGGCGCAATGCTGCATTGGTTAACATTGGACCCTATGGGTCCCAGGAGCCAATGACGATGTACGCCGGCGGTGACGGTACGCACCGCCGCGGACATGACCGCCATTTTCTATCTGTGCAATCACTCGATACCTGATCTTCGACAGGAGAGGACCTACACTACAAGTGCTGCTGTGACCTCGGTCTGGAAGAGACAATGGCTCGTGCGTCTGGGGAAAGGGCCCCTGCCTTCACATCGGAGGAGTTGGAGAAGCTCGTGGATGGGGTCCTCCCCCAGTACACGCTACTCTACGGTCCTCCAGACAAACAGGTAAGTACACAGGGAGCATGTTGTATGGGCTATGCCTGTGTGGAGAGGGCTGGATGTAAGAAGGAAGGGGGCAGAGTGCTGCGTGCATGAAAGACGGTGAATGCATGTGCCACATGGCAAGGGTAGGGATGGGGGCCAATCACTTTGACGGTGCAGTTGGTAATGACTTCTCTTCTTCCCCTGTAGATTTCATGTAGGTCAGTGCCCACCAGAAGAAAGATATTTGGCGTACCATCGCCAAGGACGTCGGGACCCTGGGGGTCTACCACAGATGGTGCACCCACTGCCGGAAAAGATGGGAGGACATTCGCCGCTGGAGCAAGAAGACGGCGGAGGCTCAGCTGGGGATGGCCTCCCAACGTGGGAGGGGTGCCCGTCGCACCATGACCCCCATGAAGTTCAGGATCCTGGCGGTGGCCTACCCGGAGTTGGATGGGCATTTCAGGGCATCACAGCATACACAAGGGGGTGAGTACACTCTCATTCTGCTGACTTTGCGCGCAGTGGAGGTGTCTGGGTGGGGGAGGAGGGCTGTGGGTTTCCGTAGGCCAGGGCGAGTTCCGTAGGCAAGGCCCCTCCATAAGGCAGGCCATGTGGCACCCCAGCCCACCTCTGTAGAGTGCCAAGTACAGCTATTCATGCCCCTGTGTCATCTATGTGTGCAGATGTCGTCCATAGCCTTGTAGGCCATTTCCCAGGAATTGAACAGTGGAGCCCAAGAGCGTGGCGTAGTGCAGGGGGCTTCTGTGTCTGTCGTGTCCACCAACGGTAGCGGTAATGCATGCACTCAACATGTCTTTTCTTCTGTCGTCCCCCCCCTTTTTGTGGTCTCCCTGTTCTTGTGTGCATTAGCATCATCAGGCGGAGGAGCAGTGGCACCGGAGCATGAGGGAGCTGCATCCCACATGGCCCTGGAGGGCGAGACTACAAACTCGGAATTCACCAGTGGGACGGAGGGCGATGGGAGCTCCACAGCAGGGACAGGAGCTGACACCAGCGACACGGACTCGTCCTCTGATGGGAGCTCCCTTGTGGTGGCGGCAACATCTGTGCCCCCCGCATCTACAGGTACAGCCTCCACCACCCCTACCAGCACCGTCCTCCCAGCAGCCCCTCAGCCTTCGCCCCGTGCCCGCTCATCCAGGAGGGTGGGCATCACCTTCGCCCCAGGTGCCTCAGGCCCTGCCCCAGTCACCCCTGTTGCCCTCAGTGAGGAGGCCATTGACCTCCTCAGGTCCCTCACTGTTGGGCAGTCTACCATTTTGAATGCCATCCAGGGTGTAGAAAGGCAGTTGCAACAAACTAATGCATTCCTGGAGGGCATTCATTCTGGCCAGGCGGCCCTTCACTGAGCTTTTCAAACTCTGACCTCAGCACTGATGGCAGCCATTTTCCCCGTCTCTAGCCTCCCCCCTCCAACTTCCTCCACCCAGAACCAATCCCCTGTACCTCTGCCTATCCCAAGCACACCATCAGACCAGCCTGCACACACCTCAACACACAAGGGAAGCTCAGGCAAACATAAGCACCACACATCCCACAGGCACTCACGCAAGCAACACACACATGCAGATACACCAACATCCACTGCCTCCACCGTGTCCCCCTCGTCGTCATCTCCCTCCTCCCTCCCAGTCTCGTCTACACTCACACCTGCATGCACTACCTCTACAGCCACTACGTCCCTCTCCAGCACACCCACCACCACACCCCGCTCACTTGCAGTCACCACCCCCACTACCATTCACACGTCCCCTGTGTCCTCTCCCAGTGTGTCTGTGACGCCCCTCCCAAGATACACAAATGCAGGCACCCACCCACCCAACAGCCGTCCACCTCACAACAGCCTCCAGCGCATGCACCTTCACCCAAAGTCAGCAAACGAACACCTCCTACAACCACCACCTTTTCCTCCACTCCCAAACCCCCTCCAGCTACCCGTCCCAGTGTGTCCAAAAAACTTTTCCTGTCCACCCTTGACCTTTTTCCCACACCTCCCCCACCCCGTCCATCTCATAGGTCTCGAAGTAGCACCTCAGCCAAAAGATCTCCGGGACCAGTGGTGCCTGTAGTCACCGGTATGTGGAGTGCACTGGCCACCAGGACAGCTAGTGTGGCACAGAGCCACAGCACAGACAGTCCCCCACCTGTGAAGCATCAGAAGTTGGCCAGTGCCCGGCGGGAGAGGGGGAAGACTCCAGCCACCAAAGCCGCTCCCAGGGGTCCCGTTGGGAGTGTGGAGTCAGCTGTGACACCTTCCAAGGTAGGGAAGGGCCAGAAGACACCTGGCAAGTCTGGGAAGAGCTGCACGACGGAGAAGACCACCATAATCCCCGCTGCCCAGGAGGCCACCGCCAGCCCCAGCCCAGCTGCCCAGGAGGCCACCGCCACAGCACAGCTGCCAGGAGGCCACTGCCAGCCCCAGCCCGCTGCCCAGGAGGCCACCGCCAGCCCCAGCACAGCTGCCCAGGAGGCCACCGACAGCCCTAGCCCCGCTGCCCAGGAGGCCACCGCCAGCCCCAGCCCAGCTGCCCAGGAGGCCACCGCCAGCCCCAGCCCAGCTGCCCAGGAGGCCACCGCCAGCCCCAGCCCCGCTGCCCAGGAGGCCACCGCCAGCCCCAGCCTCGCTGCCCAGGAGGCCACCACCAGTCACACCCCAGCTGCCCAGGAGGCCACCGCCAGCACCAGCCCCGCTGGGCCATGAAGGACCACCAGCAAAAGCCCCGCTGGGCCATGAAGGACCACCAGCAAGAGCCCCGCTGGGCCATGAAGGACCACCAGCAAAAGCCCTGCTGGGCCATGAAGGACCGCCAGCAAAAGCCCCGCTGGGCCATGAAGGACCGCCAACTCAAGCACCACTGAACAGGGCACCGCCAACTCAAGCACCGCTGAACAGGGCACCGCCAACTCAAGCACCGCTGAACAGGGCACTGCCAACGCAAGCACCGCTAGCCCATGAGCAGCAGGGGCAGTGACGCAACTGGGTCCGTCACGGGGTGAGTGATGCACTCTGGGCACCAGTCCTCCTCCAGAACCAGTGGAGACATCCATCCACTACCTCTATCCTTCACAGGATGAAGCACTCTGGGCACCAGTCCCCCTCCAGAACCAGTGGAGACATCCATCCACTACCTCTGTCCTTCACAGGATGAAGCACTCTGGGCACCAGTCCCCCTCCAGAACCAGTGGAGACTGTTATCCACTTGAGAGACTGTGGCTTTGCACTCCCCAGGATGGAACAGTGGGCAAACCACCCACTTGGGAGACTTGAGAGACTGTGGCTTTGCACTCCCCAGGATTGAACAATGGGCAAGCCACCCACTGTAGAGACTTGAGAGACTGTGGCTTTGCACTCCCCAGGATTGAACAGTGGGCAAGCCACCCACTGTAGGGACTTGAGAGACTGTGGCTTTGCACTCTCCAGGATTAAACAGTGTGCAAGCCACCCACTGTAGAGAGTTGAGAGACTGTGGCTTTGCACTCCCCAGGATTGAACAGTGGGCAAGCCAGCCACTGTAGAGAGTTGAGAGACTGTGGCTTTGCACTTCCCAGGATTGAACAGTGGGCAACCCACCCACTTGGGAGACTTGGGAGACTGTGGCTTTGCACTCCCCAGGACTGAACAGTGGGCAACCCACCCACTTGGGAGACTTGTGAGACTGTGGCTTTGCACTCCCCAGGATTGAACAGTGGGCATGTGACCCCCTCGTGGATTTGGCGTCGTGCACTCAAGCGGCTGAGGTGCCCCCCCTTTCCCTCCCCCTGAGGTGCCTGTTTTCTTGCTGTCTGATGCTCCTGCAGTGTTCTCTCCGTCATGGTCGGGGATCTTGTGTGGGCCTCGCCCATACCGTGTGGTCCCAGTGTTCCACGGACTTTCTTTGTGCAGTACCTGGACTACTATGCCTGGTATTTATTTTGTACATTGTGTATATATATATATATATATATATATATTTCTGCCTACTTGTTTTTAATATATTCCGATGGTTACACTCATTTTCTTTGGTCTTTGCATTCTTCCGGGAGGGTTTGGGGGGTGTAACTGTGATGTATTGATATGCATTAGTGTGTGTGTTGTAGTGGGTGAGGGTGGGGGTGGGGGTGTTGTGTGTGTGTGTCCCTGTTTTTTGCCTCCCCCCTCCCCTGTGTCGTAGGTGCAGTACTCAGCTTGGTCTTCGCCGCCGGCGTTCATGCTCCTGGTAGAGGAGCAGGAACACTATCGCAGGTAGGATTTGGAGTTCCGGTTCCATGATGTCCTCGTTCCTCGTGGAGTGTGTAGAGGTGAGCGTTTTCCCTTCGAAATTCCTGTTTCCGCCGTGTTTTTATCCGCGGTGAATCCGGCCAGGAAAAGGTGGCGGATTGGCCTGTCATAATAGTGTGGGCAGTACATTGTCTCCCGTCTGTCTGTTGGCGGTGTCCGCCGTGCTGTTTGTTTGTACCGCCGTGGCGGTCGGAGTGTTAAAGCGGCTGTCTTTGTTGGCGGTTTCCGCCACGGTCGTAATTGCAATTTTTTTACCACCGACCTGTTGGCGGTCTTACCGCTGCTTTAAAACCGTCCATCAGGGATGTACTGACCACCATAGTCATACATGTAAATAAATACTAAATGCATACCCTAAGGCATTTCTCTAACGTGTCCAGTCTAGCCAGGAGAACACACAGACAGTCAATCATCATGGACACCTCATTGTCTAAAACTAACAGCATTTATTGTTACTTAAAAACACAACCTATTAAAAACCTAAACTAAAGACTAACCTCTGCTAACTTATCTTAACTTACCCCTTCAGCTATCTATTCTAATCTAAACTTTTCTTATACGTGTAACCCAATAAACATTGTCCCCTCATCCCCTAAACCCCACCTAAAGAGACAATAGACGAGTAGGACAACATGAACTAAAGCTACACATAGACTAGCTAAACATACTGCCTAAACAAAATATATATTTTTTGGTATTTTTTATATATATATATATATATATATATATATATATATATATATACACACACATATATATATATATATATAAATATATATATATATATATATATTCATTTTTTATTTTATTTACATAGAGCCCCATACATAACCCCCAAACTAAAAAATATTAAACCCCCCTCAACTATGCTATGTCCTACAACTAACATAATCTATGCTACCTAACCTATAACTACCCACCTAAAACCAACTAAAACTATTTACAATATAAAATAGGGGAAGGGAAGGAACTGGGAAGGTTTCCATTTAAAAATTCATAGCTTTTTTAGAGTTTTCTTTATGTACTTTAAATGTTTGTAGTTGTGGGCATTGCCTTGCTCCAGTTTTGCCAACCTGGCCTTTACATCAGCCATGTCCCTTCTAATGTCATCCTCGAAGGTGGAGACTGTGGCAGCTGGTGATAGCTGTTGCTGGGCTGTTAACCACTTAAACAAGAGGGTCCTTGATCCACTATAGTGGCCCTTCCAGGGACAGAATCAATATGAATTCCCTTTTTAAATCAACACAAGCATTAGATAAATAATATTTGATATTGAATTAGGTTAAATGGCTCGCGAGTCCATATGTAAATCTTGCAATATCTTCTTTATTGAAATAAAAAAAAACTAGGTTTAAAAAAAAATCTTTTCATCCAATACATTATAACAAAATAATACTACATGAGCAAAAACAAAAACACACCCCATCCATATAAAAGCAGCCTCAAATATACCACATCAAACCTCAGCTCATATCTCATTCAGACCCAGGCATCCACATACTGTTAATATCAATAACTGTCGCTCAACTCTTAATAAAAGTCAAATGTATTTAAAAACATGACAACATAGGAGGGGGGTTGTTGGATTTAGGTTTGGGAGGGCCTATGCTTTTCTGTTTAGGGGGCCGAGGAGTGGGCTTTGAGCGGGGGGTCGGAGTGGCAGTCTTGTGCCCCTTAGTGGGAGCTTTTGCTGCAGGGGGGGGACATGGATAACACCAGGGGGGCCATGAGAGGACTGGGAGCTGAAGGTATTGGGCTGGGGGAGCGGGACCTTCCATTTACGAACAACACGGGATGGGGAGGAGGAGGGAAGAGGTCAAGGTGGGCAAGGAAAGGTTTTTTGGTACAGTGGGCCGGAGTGTAGGAGGAGGTTTGGGAGTGGAGGTAGAGGGAGTGGTTGTAGGAGGGGTATGTTTGCTGGACTGGGTTGGAGGTGCATGTACAGTGCGTGTGTGAGGTGGATGGCTGCTGAGTGTCTGAGTGGGAGAGTTTATGTGTTTTTGGAAGGGGGCAGACAGAGTGGGAGAGGACAAACAGGTTGTGTGCATGTATGTTGTGATGATGTCTGCAAGAGAGGTGGGTGTGCTGCATGTGATTGTGATGACTGCACACGTAGTGAATGGTGTGCTAGTCTGTATGTCTGCTGTTGTGGTGACTTTGGGCAAGGCTGTACAGGTGGCAGGATCTGCAACTGAAGATGCAGTACCTGCAGGTGTGAGTGCTGATGTGACTGTGAGGGAGGAGGAGGAGGAGGAGGAGGAAACAGTGGAGGCAGTGGCTGTTGTTGTGTGTGCACCTGGGTGTTGGCTGTGTGTGCGCTCAGGGTGTGATCTGTGGTACCTGTGTTTGTCTTTGCGAGTCCTGTCTGTTGTCTTAGGTGCATGCTGGTCTGATGGGCACCCCTCCCTTGTTGGGAGGACGTCACCAACTGGGCCTCTACGGTCTTCCGGGCCCAGCCTCGCAGGTCCTCTCACCTCTTTCTCCAGTGGGTGCTCCGCCGGATATGTGCCCCCAGGGTCCACACGTCCTTGCGGATGGCACGCCATAACCCTTTCTTCTGATGGGCGCAGACCTGCATACGGAACACAGACAAAAAGGACACCATTAATTCAACACTACATTCTGTTATGGCTTACATACTGCATAGATTCCACATTAACCTCACAGATAACTCGTACCTCTGCATACACATTGCATGCAGCAAAAATACACTCCACAAATGACATACTGCTAGCACACACATACCTCTACATACAGCCATGTCGCATCCAAAGTACCCAAAAGAGGCTCACCTGTTCATCTGGAGACCCTTACAACTGTCCATACAAGGATAGGACCCCATCCACAAGCTTCTCGAGTTCCTCAGATGTGAAGGCTGGGGCCCTATCCAATGCAGCAAGGGCCATCATGGGTTCCAGACACAGAATACAGCAGCACACACAGTGGAGGTGATGTTGTGGTGAGAGTCAGGAATCAAGTGAAATGGGATACAGAAAATGGTGGTCACGTCCGCACCGGTGAACACTGTCACCGGCGACGGTGATCATCATTGGTTCCTGTGCTCCATAGACTTCCATGTTAACCAATAAAGAATCGCACGGCAGTGCAGACCATCTCTGCTATGACGCCAAATGCCGGTGGAGTGAGGTCACTTCCACCTGTCCCTGCATGCAGGACAGGGAGTTGAAATTTCATGATGATGGTACCCATGGTGGTCCATTTCATGTGCATCGTAGGTATCGATGGTAGACACCAAGGCAATTCCAGTTTCCTACATACTTAGGTTTGGTCGTAGTCTCTGGCACTTAAATTAGATCTCATACCAGTGCACTGCTTGCATTTGAGTAGTTGACAGAACATTTTAAATGGGATGGTACTGATCACGACACACCAAGCCCACAGTCACCTGGAAAGAACCACTGGCCAGGAAGTGGAGCACTGACAGTACCTGTACTGCAGGGGATATTTCTGTAGTGCTACGAATAGCAGGAATCATATCTGGCTCCAATTGTTGACACAGTTCACTAACTGTGGCCCTGTCCAAACAATAGGTGAGTATAATGTGGCGTTCCTCCAGTGTAGCCAAGTGGAATAGGGGTCTGTACACGGGTGCTTGCCTCCTCCGCAATGGTTGGTATTTAAGTAAACCAAACATCAGAAGTGTTTGACTACAGGAAGGATGGACACACAATATCACAGTACAAAGAGCAGTCACATCCAATTTACGCAAACAATGATTGTAATTTGCAAACAACTTCCTCAAACCTACGAATATTTTTCATTAGCCATTGTGTCTCACAGATATAGTCGGAGTCGTGTGTTGTGATCAGTAGCATCCCATTTAAAATGTTCTGTTAACTACTCAAGTGCCCTAATGAAGGTGGTTCCCTAGGAGGAGTGACACCGCAACCCACATCGGCACTTCAACCTTGTTGGATAGAAGAACATGGTCTATTTGGGTGACACTTAGGCCCTCATTATGACATTCGCAGTGAGTGATAAAGTGGCGGTAATTACTGCCACATTATGACCATGGCGGTGAGAACTCCCATAGAAAGCCAATGTACCACACTAACCGCCAGGGTGTTAACACCACTGACCATGGCAGTAGCCGTCAACAGCCAGGCGGAAGACAAAGTCCTGCCCACCATATCATGACACAGGAAACCCCCACGATTTCCGAGGCGGTACCAACGCCATGAAAATCCTGGCGGAAACACATCATAGAAGAACAAAGACTCACCATCTGAGACACAGAGAAGGACAAAGTCGCTATGGAACCGTAACGGCAAGTCTTCCCCATGCTCATGTATGCCATGCTCCACATGGAACACCAACACCGACGAAGACGACGACAGTGAGTACAGCTGCCTAGCCCACAAGGGAAGGAGGGAGGAAAAGGAGAGTGACACACACACAGACAACACACACCAGACACACACGCACCATACACACAACCAGCTGCAGACAAAAACAATGGCACACGACACACAGCATAATAATGCAAGGACAACAAGAATGAAATAGTGAGAACGTATTGATTGTGAACAGCTCCTAAATGAAACAATTGTATGAAAAACAGATATGTACAAATGTACACAAAGGGGGTCATTCCGACCCCGGCGGTCAAGGACCGCCGGGGTCGGCGGGAGCACCGCCAACAGGCTGGCGGTGCCCCGCAGGGCATTCTGATCGCGGCGGTTTGGCCGCGGTCAGAACAGGAAAACCGGCGGTCTCTCGCCGGTTTTCCGCTGCCCTCTGGAATCCTCCAAGGCGGCGCAGCTTGCTGCGCCGCCATGGGGATTCCGACACCCCATACCGCCATCCTGTTCCTGGCGGTTCGCCCGCCAGGAACAGGATGGCGGTATGGGGTGTCGTGGGGCCCCTGGGGGCCCCTGCAGTGCCCATGCCAATGGCATGGGCACTGCAGGGGCCCCCGTAAGAGGGCCCCACAAAGAATTTCAGTGTCTGCTGAGCAGACACTGAAATTCGCGACGGGTGCAACTGCACCCGTCGCACCTTCCCACTCCGCCGGCCCCATTCGGAGCCGGCTTCCTCGTGGGAAGGGGTTTCCCGCTGGGCTGGCGGGCGGCCTCCTGGCGGTCGTCCGCCAGCCCAGCGGGAAACACAGAATCACCGCGCCGGTCTTCAGATCGCGGAGCGGTGTTCTGTCGGGGGAACTCTGGCGGGCGGCCTCCGCCGCCCGCCAGAGTTAGAATGACCCCCAAAGGGCCATTGCCCAGTCCAAAGTACTAAGGGCCCACATGGCCACAGGGCACAATCCAAGGCCCAACTCCAATCGTGACATCATCCAGATAGAACTCTGCAGGGGCATCAGTTTGTAAGTGGGCAGGCACCTCAGGGGGATGGGAGGTGGGAGGCACCTCAGCCGAATACGGGAACATGTCCACTGGTTTTGGAGGGAGCTCCATGCCCATTTCTCTCTGCTGAGTAGTACAAGGCCACAGTCTTTGGAATGGGTGACTTTCCCACTGGTTCTGGAGGGGGCTTCATGCCCATTTCTCTCTGCTGGGGAGTGCAAGGCCACAGTCTCTGGAGTGGGTGGCTTTCCCACTGGTTCTGGAGAGGGCTCCATGCCCATTATTCTTTGCCGGGGAGTGCAAGGCCACAGTCTCTGGAGTGGGTGACTTTCCCACTGGTTATGGAGGGGGCTCCATGCCCATTATCCCTTGCCGGGGAGTGCAAGGCCACAGGCTCTGGAGTGGGTGACTTTCCCTCTGGCTCTGGAGGGGGCTCCATGCCCATTATCCTTTGCTGGGGAGTGCAAGGTTACAGTCTCTCAGGTGGGGAACATGTCCACTGCTTCTGGAGGGGGCTCCATGCCCATTTCTCTCTGCTGGGGGAGTGCAAGGCCACAGTCTCTCAGGTGGGGAACATGCCCACTGCTTCTGGAGGGGGCCTCTTGTACAGCAGTCCCTGGAGGGTGGCCTACACGCCCTCCGCCGGCAGTGAGGGCTGCACTGTGTCATCTGGAGGTGAGTGCTGCACTATGTCAGCAGCTGAAGGTGCCTCCTGGGCAGCCTCTGAAAGGGGAGTAGGCTGCACTTCCTCAGCTGGCAGTGAGGGCCCCATGACCACTAGTGGTGGTGGTGTCACCCTGACAGCCTCTTCTGGAGTCGAGGGCTTCTTCCCCTTCATGGCAGGCGGTGTGGGATCCTTAGCGTTTCTGGCAGTGGTTGAGGGCTTCTTCCCCTTCATGGCAGGATGTGCGGGCTCCTTAGCCTTCATGGCAGGAGTTGAGGACTTCTTTCCCTTCATGGCAGGAGGTGTGGGATCCTTAATCTTCCTGGCTGGTGAAGTGGGATCCTTCACTGTCTTGCCACCACGACTAGGCGGTGCCTCCACTGTCCGTGTGGACTGTTTGGCTGAGGTGCTGGGCTGGGTCGTTGGGACCCTCCTCTTACAGGCAGGACGGGAGGAGGGAGGGGCCACGAAGAGGTCAAGTTGGGCAAGGAAATGTTCCTTAGTGACAGTGGGGCAGGATGAGGGAGGAGGGATGGGAATGGAGGTTGAGGGAGTGGTTGTTGGAGGTGTATGTCTGCTGGACCTGGGTGCAGGTGTATGGGCAGTGTGCTGATGTGAGGTGGATGGCAGTTGGGTGTCTGAGTGCTTGCATTTGTGTCCTTTAGGGGGAGGGTGGGAGAGGACACAGGGGACACGTGGATGGATGTAGTGGAGATGTCTGCTAGTGAGGTGTGTGTGCTGCTTGGTGTGGTGATGCTGGTGGTGGATGTTGATATAGTGCAAGCAGGTGTGAGTGTGGACGTGACTGAGAGGGAGGTGGAGGAGGAGGGGGAGACAGTGGAGGCAGTGGATGTGGTTGTGTCTGCAACTGTGTGGTGTTTGCGTGAGTGCTTGTGGGATGAAGTGTGGTGCCTGTGTTTGACTGTGCCACTTGTGTGTTGTCTTGTGTGCATGCTTGTCTGTATGTGTGCATGAGATGGGTTGGGGTTGAGGAGACTGGGACTGGGAAGTGGTAGTTGGAGGGGGGACGATAGGAACAGGGACAATGGCTGCCATCAGAGAGGAGGCCAGAGCCTGAATCGATCTCTGTTGGGCAGCCAATCCACCATGGATGCCCTCCAGGAATGCACTGCTTTGCTGCATCTGGGATGCCAGCCCCTGGATGGCATTCACAATGGTTGACTGCCCTACAGAGATGCATCTCAGGAGGTCCATTGCCTCCTGTCTCAGGGCAGCAGGGCTCACTGGGGCAGGGTCTCAGGTGCCTGGAGCAAAGGAGATGCCCACCCTCCTGGGTGAGCGGGCATGGGAAACTCGCTGAGGGGCTACTGGGAGGGCAGTGCTGGTACAGAGGGTGGCAGCTGTAACTGTAGCTGGGGTGGTCACCGAGGTGTCCACCACCATCAGGGAGCTTCCATCGGATGAGGTATCAGAGTCTGTTTTGTCACCTCTTGTCTCCACCGTGGTGCTCCCTCTGCCCTAAGTCCCACTGGTTCCCTCAGCGTCGGTGGACTCTGCCTTCAGAGTCCTGTGGGATGCAGCTCCCTCTGTCGCCGGTGCCCCTGCTCCTCCGCCAGATGATGCTAATGCACACATGCACAGAAGAAAAAAGGGGGGTGGAGAGAGAAATGAAACACTGGGTCAATAACTGCACCAACACCACAGTTGGCATACACAGCACTGTCACACACAGGAATCAGGATTGAGCACTATGCATTGGACTGCCAGTGATTTGGCTAGATGCCACAGCAAGATGAGAGCCACACACCACCAACTGCACCCCTCCTGGGACCCACAAAGCCCTGACTGATATGGAATGCTAACAAGTTAGGTTACCTGCATTTGCCATATGCCCATTACTCTTGAGCTGAATCACGCTACAGTGTCTGACCTGGCATTAAGGGGCACCCACTAACTGACACCCACCACCCGGATCCCATGCCACCTACAAATTATTGTACCAATACCCACTGTACTCACCCCCTTGTGGCTGCTGTGATGCCCTCAAGCGCCAATCCAGCTCTGGGTAGGCCACCGGCAGTATGCAGGCCATCAGGGGGGTCAGGTTCCGAAAGGCACCCCTTCCTCGTTGGGAGGCCATCCTCAGCTGGGCCTCCGCGGTCTTCAGTGCCAAGCATCTCAGGTCCTCCCACCATTTATGACAGTGGGTGCTCTGCCTGCCATAGACCCCAAGGGTCCGCACGTCCTTGGCGATGGCATGCATTATTCCCTTCTTTTGACCTGCAGAGGTAACACAGATAGGAGGACACCATTACACATATAATCTAGCCTGTCACACATGTGGCCCACCAATCCTGTTTCCCTCACCATTGGCACACACATTGACCAGCGCACACCATGTACATCAAGACACACACCCCGATGACACGATGCTTGCACACACATCTCCATGTATCCTTCACACATGCATCGTGTCCAAGGTGTGGTAACCTGTTGGTCTGGAGGCCCATACAGCAGCCCGTACTGGGGTAGGACCCCATCCACAAATCGCTCCAACTCCTTCGCAGTGAAGGCAGGGGCCCTTTTCGGTCACACGGGCCACGGTAGGTTCCAGACACAGGTCCCAGCAGCATAGGTGTTCTCCTGTTGAAGGTCAGGAAACAATGTGCAAATTGTGTGCCTGGCAGACCAGTACATCTCTCACGTCACTGCCAAGTATCCTGGATCGGGGCATGATGCCTTTGTCTTAAGGAATAGCAGCATCCTAAATGTGATGGCCCAACTACAGAGGCACAGGGTGTGGCTACTAGTTGAGCCAGGGTCCCCACCCACCCATATGTTAGTGTATGCCTTCAGGTGTCATCCCCATAGGATTGTGTAAGGCTAAATGTTGTCCCTCAATACTTGCAGGTGACTCTGGCTACCCAAACCTATTGTGGCTTCTGACCCCTGTGAGGAATGCCAGGACAGTGGCTGAGGAATGTCATAATGAGGCACATGAGCGAACCAGAAGGATCATTCAAGCTCCTGAAGGCCAGGTTCAGGTGCCTCCATCTGACAGGTGGATCTCTGTGCTACTCACCCGGGAAGGTCTGCCAGATAGTAGTGGCATGCTGCATGTTGCACAGCCTGGCCCTCAGATGTACCTTTTCTGCAGGAGGAGGAGACTGCAGATGCCCCTGTGGCAGCAGTGGACCCTGAGGACAGTGAGGACGAGGAGGCAGAGGATGAGGATGAGGACAACCGAACATCAGTTATACGTCAATACTTTCAATGACACACAGGTGAGACAGTGGAACTGACCATTCCTCTGACTATTGATGTTTTATGTGTGGCTGTAGCATGATGGCATTAACTTCATTTGCATCTCAACTTACTGTCACTTATGGCTTGTCATTTTACAGATGTTGGTGAGATAACAACTGTGTACTGGTGTGATAACTACAGACAGCTACATGTCCTTATTTCTATGCTCTCACAGTGTTCAGATCATTTGCACTAGACATGACTGTTTCCATAAATGCACATTTTCAACACATAAAATGCTAGTAGTCAAGTTGTGTTCAAGGGTGTTTATTGTAGTGCTATGAAATTGAGAGAAAAGTGCAATGGAATGGGATGATGGTGGAGGAAAGTCCAGGGTATTGTTCCAGTCTGTTTGTAGCACAGGTCCAGTGTCCAAGGGGCCATAGGAAGGGGAGCAAAGGAAGTTCAAAGTAGACAAGGTGACAGTGTGGGACACAAGGGGGACAATCAGGAGAGTCTAATTTCCTGGCAGTGGTCTTGGCAAGTGTCTCTGGCTTCTGTCTGGGTCACAGGGAACGTTTGCAGGGTGATTCACCTTCTGAAGGGAGAGGGGTGCTGGTGGCCTGTGGGTCCTGTGGCAGGGCCTCCTGCCTACTAGCTGCAGCAGACGTGGATGGCTGGTCAATGGACTGGCTAGTGGTAGGGGCCCACTGCTGTGCTTCCCTCATGATGTTGGCCATGTCTGCGAGCACCCCTACTATGGAGATCAAGGTGGTGTTGATGGCCTGCAAGTCCTTTCTCATCCCCTGATATTGTTCATCTCGCAGCCGCCTATTCTCCTGCACGTTGTCCAGGATCTGGTCCATTGTGTCCTGGGAATGGTGGTAGGCTCCCAGTATCTAGGTGAGTGCCTCCTGGAGAGTCGGTTCCCCGGGCCTGTCCTCCCCCTGGTGCACACCGGTCCTTCCAGTGTCCCTGTTGGGCTGTACCTGTTTCCCCTGAACGGTGTGCCCACTGACCGCAGGTCCCTGATTGTCTTGGGTAAGAGGTGTGGACTGGGGTGCCTGTACAGGTGGGCACACTGCTGATTGACGTGTCCTGAGGACAGAGGTGTGGGTACGCTGAGTGGGTGCTGTGCTGTTGGATACTGAGGAGGGAGGCAATGTGGTTGACTGGGAGTGGGCAGGGGTGCCGACTGTCCAGTGGTCCCTGATGGGCCAGGTTGTTGGTCCAGGTTGTTGGTCCAGATCCTGAAGTCCAGAGTTACTGTCATCACTGGGGGCATCTTATGTTGGGGGACTGGATAGTCATGGCACCTCCTCTCCGCTGACACTGGCTGGGGCACCTGTGGGGATGTAAGTGATGTATTATGCTTCATGTCTGTGACATATTGTACATCCCTGGTTTCCCTTCTATCATTGCTGTTTCCCTGCCACCTTTGTTTGTGTATGGGGATGTATTGTGGGATTGTTAGTTTCCCTATGCTGTGCATGCTTTAGTGATTGGTGCCCATGCAGGGCTGGGAGGGCTGCCCATGCATTGGTAGGGCATGCAGGATTTGGCATTGGGGTTAGTCAGATGTGTACGTGCAGCGTGTGGGATGGAGTGGAGTGATGGGAGTGAGGGTGAGGGGGTGTGATGGCATGCATGTATGGGGGGTGATAAGTAGTAAAATATTGACTCACCAGTGTCCAGTCCTCCAGCTACTCCAGCTTCTCTGTATAGCGAGCTGGTGCCTTGCTGCCACGGAACGTACCTTCCCCCGTAGGACGTTCCACCTCTTCCGATGTCATCCCTTGTTCTTGGATGCTGTCCTACGGCGCTAACCCTGTCCACGATTCTCTGCCATAGCTCCATCTTCCTGGCAATGGATATTTGCTGTACCTGTTCTCCAAACAGCTGTGGCTCTACCCTGACAATTTCCTCCACCAAGACCCTTAACTCCTTGTCAGTGAAACAGGGGTGCCTTAGTGGGGACATGGGTGTTGTGTGGTGTGTGTTGGTGAGAGTGTGTTGAGTAATGTAGTGGGGTGTGCGATGTGGGATGCGTGAGGGATGTATGGGTGTATGTGGTGTGTGTCTAGTTGTCTCTGTGCTGATTGTGTCACTCTCCTGGCAGTAATTGTTGTTCGTAAAGGATTGTGGGTAATGGGGGTGTGTGTTCTATGGTGCTGTGGGTGGGTGTGGTGTGAGTATGAGTGTCAGGTGTGTGTTTTTCGTATTGGCCAATGTAGTGTTGTTTTGTATGTGGGTGTCCATTCTGAGCGCAGTGGTATGTACCGCCAATGGCTTACCACCATTGAATGTCTGCCATGGTGATTTGTGGGCGTTGTCTTGTTGGCATAACTGTATGGGTGTTGGTACCGCCACTTTAGCGCTGACCTTTGGGCTGGCGGGCTTGTATGTGTGGCAGTATTCTGTCGCATTGGTGTGTGTGTCATAATATGGGGAACGGATATTCGCCACCACAGCAATATTTTGGTGGCTGTCACCGTGGCGGTAACCAGGATTTACCGCCAATGCTAAAATGAGGGCCTTAGTCTCAGGTCAACCAATTATGCAATGGATGAAATGGATTATCAACCAATGACACTTTCATTTATTTATCATTATATGATGAAAGACTACTAGGAGATTTGTAGATTTAAATCAATAAAAGATATATTGGATTCAAGGGAATATGAATGAATTCAATATGTCATATTTGTTGTCATGTTTGTACATACATTTGACTTTTATTAAGAGTTGAGAGAATGTTATTGATGTTAACAGTATGTGGATGCCTGGGTCTGAATGAGATATGAGTGGTGGTATGATGTGGTACATTTGAGGCTACTTTTATGCGAAGGGTGGTTTGTTTTTGTTTTTGCTCATGTAATATTATTTTGTTATAATGTATTAGACTAAATTATTATTTTTTTAAATCAAGTTTTTTTTTTGTTTCAATAAAGAAGATATTGCAAGATTTACATACGGGCTCCTGAGGCATTTAACCTAGTTCAATATAAAATTGTATACATCTAATGATTGTTTTGATTTAAACAGGGTAGCCCATCATTGTATAAATATTGTTGCTGGGCTGTTGTCAAAGTTTGTGGTGTGGATGTGGAGGGGGTGGGACCTGCTGAGGAACCCCTGAACCTTGGCGTAGAGTTTGATGTTTTCTTGCTGTTGGTTGCTGCCTGTTTATGTGGGAATCCCTGCCAAGACCCAAATGACTTCTCCCTCAGATACCTTTTGGCCATCTTGCGGTAACCTGCTTGCACTTCCAATATGTAGCAGAAACGCTCAGCCCTCTTCTAGAAAGCATGCTTCTCTGCTGGGGTCTTTGTGGTTGCTAAAACAGGAGGCGAACATGACATCAAAAACTGTATTGGGTCGAGGAAGAACAACCATGCAATGTATACAACATCTTCAGATGACACATGTTGTGCATCAGACATACTACAACAATGTCAAGAACCAAATCAATACAAATCTGCCTACCAGACATCTATGGTATCATGTTCATGTCACAGGGATAACGGATACCCAATATTGTACATTAGGGCCCAGAATTAAGTCGGACTAGCGCCTCCTTCGCCACATTACTATCATCATTATTGTGAGGCTAATGTGGCCCAGCAAGGCCAAAATCCCTGTGCCATAGTAACAAATTGACGCAATGCATGCATTGCACTACTTTGTCACCCGTCCCGCTACATTAAGCCTTGGCCAGGCATCATGTATGCATGGTGGGGTTCACCCAGTTGGGCGGCCTGGAAAAATAGCGCTGGGGATTCTAAGAGATTCCATTTGTCATTTATTTTTCCTTCTTTGAACACCTGCTCAGAGCAGGCGTTGCATTGATTGCAGTGGGGCCCCTATGTACAGTGCAGGGCTAGTGCCAAAATATTTTGCGCTAAGCCTGAACAGTACATTAATAGCGTCTACAAGTTTTCCCCTATTTCCCCTATCCTGTGGCATGGTGTGCAAATTTCTAATGCGGTGCACACATGGTGGCGGTAGGGGTGCGCTAAGGGGCACAGGAAAAGTGGCGCTGCACTGGGCTGCACTTCTTAAATATTGACTGGGCACATGCCTTTTTACATCTCCTAAGTACCAGATAAACACTTATCATGCACATCTCATACACAAGTGATGTGACCATGCTCGCTCAAAATTATCATGATGGGTAGATCATGTAGGTTCATCTGCACACATCTTGTTTACTACTATCTGTAGACATGTCCCACTTCTATCTGGAGAAAAGTAGAAATCTCTATCTGTACTCAACTGACTTCTGCCCATCACAAAAAGTTCCTTGCACGGCCGGTGCCTCACTTCATTTCTGAAGAGTAGGGAAGCACTGGTGGTGCAAGTATCTCATTGATAAGCCCCTTAGAGTCCTCAACAAATACATAAATTTTACCATGTCCATAGTAAATTAGTGCAACGTGTGGCACACAGTGCAGCAACATGTGCTGTGACAAATATGTTAGGAACATCCATGTAATTCTAAAAGCCAGCACCTCTGACACATAACTTGATTGACATCACTGTGTTTGTGGACTTAATTACCTTTTGCTAAGACCCACAATTCCTTTGCAACAAACGTTGGCCCCTGTGCATCCATCAACTCATTCTACATCCTCAACATCACATCAGACGTGATGTTGAGACCCAAGCATAGATGATGGTATCTTAATTGTCACAAATGCCATTTTAACATGGCATTGCACACATCATACCCTCTCACACACATAACCCAGGATCTACAAATGTGACATACAAGGTGAAACTTACTGGCTGCATTGGGGACTTCAAACCGAGAGCCTCTCCAACAGTGTAGAGTGGAGGTCCACCTGCAAGACATGGCAGGAAAACATAGCTTTGTGATTGTTGAACAAATAAAACCATGGACAACTGTTACATATTCAACTTGTTTAGCTGAGTGAGCGAGTCAACTTAGTGTACGGAATGAACAACTGCCAACTATTACATGTCTGTCAGAAAGACAAAGGGCCAGATTTAAAAGGCCCTAGCGCACCAGAGCGTCACTTCACCATATGTACAAGGAGCTGTAATGCCACTTTTTGTGGCGTAACGCTTCCATGTAAATATGGACCACTATGATGCAGTTCTCTTCATCAGAGGGGCCTGCAATGGGTGTTGCAGTGTGGGCCCCATCGCAACAACCATAGCTTTTGACGCTGCCCCAGACTTATGAAATAGTGTAAATTGATGGCAGCGCCAAAAACAAACACCCACACAGGGGTGGCGTTAGCATGGCAAAACGTCGAGGAATGCTTGTATTCCTCCTCGTTTCTTGCTTCTTCTATGTGTGCTGCATTCTGCCCAAATTTAAGAGGACCTAGCACCACCTTGCACCACATTAGCCTCATTTTTATAGACACTATTGTGGGCCAACAAGGCAAAGAACACAGTGTTTACATGTTTACAAAGTGGCACTATCCATACAGTGCAACACTTAACCTTTGCTCCACATTGTGCCTGTGCAAGGCATCATGTATGCAAGGGCTGTGTTCCCCTGTTAGGGCAAATGCAAAAATGGTGCAGAGGAATATAAGAAATTCCAATGCACCATTTTTATCTGGTACTTTTGACGCTTGCACAGAGCAGGCGTAAGTAGGGGGCACATTATTGCTTTCATTGGACCTTTATATACTGTGCAGGATTTGCACCGTAAATTTGGCAATATTCCTACACAGTCCATCTATGGCATTCATTAATTTGACACTATTGCATCTACTCTGCGCCATGGTGCACCATATATTGAATACGGCACACACATGTTGGGGTAGAGGGGCACTAAGGAGTGCAAGTAAAGTGGCGCTGCTTTAGATGCTGCCCAACCTTTCAGACATGTGGTCCTTAATGCCTTCACTTTAGACCTGCAGAAGAGTGATGTTGTCGAAATGTGTAGCTATTTTGTGTGTTGTGTGCCATGTACCAGGTGAAGGGCCCTGTGTGTTGCATGTGAATCCCACCCTTTTATCCATGAAATACCTCCCTTTCAGAAAGTGATGTTGTTGGCAATAGCAGACTGGCATACGTACGTGCATGTGATTCGTATGCCCAGTGTGGCAAAGTTATATGGGATGTATTGTGATGTATGCAAGATTTTTCAGACCATTTGTGGACTGGACAGGGCATGCTGTGCTTTTCAGAACTGCCCTGCATCAGGAGACCAGCCCTGCTAAGCTCCATGTATCCTCATTCATATGCATTTCTGGCCTCTCCCTGTACATTGTCAGTAGTTCATCTGCCACAGTCCACTGTTGGTACCCTTGTATCATGATATGAAGATGTGGGATTTATGGGTACATTTGTGGATGTACTGTGAGGTGTCCATTCCTGCACATGTTCTTTCATTTATGGTGATGTTGTATTCCAATGTGTGCTGCACTATTCACCACACAAAGGAAAGCTGATCACAATGAGTATATCTGTTATGCTTTGCTGATATGTAGATGGTGACGGGACCACTCGGGTGGCAATTAATATTGGTGCTGCCTGCGGTTTCTACAGCATGGTAAATGTGGGTCAGTGCCAATATTTGAGTTCTTTGACAGTTGAATGGCCTCTGCAATTCACATAGCAGAGTGATTGCTTGGTAAGTGTTATGTATGAAGGATCTGTGTTTTGTTGTCAACTTGTGGACACATGTAGTTGTTTGAGGCCTTCTTTTGTATTCAAAGGGGACATTGCTCCACCTGACCGTCAGTCAGGTGGTGCCAGGGACTTGAAGATATGCGAGGGTGATGTGCACTGAATGTGGTGTAGTGTGGCATGTGGCATATGTGTTGTGGTCTATACATCTGTGTTTCCCTCTCCATGTGTGTTTAGTGTGGTGTATGTATTGTTTGTACTACAAGTTTGGTGTGTTGCCTGTGTTAGGATTTGTATGCTATTTTACCTACAAGTAGGCCATAGCCATATTGTCTATCCTGGAATCGTTGGTTTATAGTAGAGTGCCTGAAGATGTAAGCATCATAGACACTGCTGGGATATTTTGCAAGGATGTTTAAGATAATTCCACAGCGGTCCATGATGGCATGTACATTGATGGGGTGGGTATGTTTGCAGTTCCTGTAGAGGAGTTTGGTTGCAGCAGGAGAGACAAGTTGGACACGAATGCAGTCCATTGCACCTAGCACATACGGGAAGCAAACAATTTGACTGAAACTTTGCCTAGTCTCCTGCTGCAGCGCCTGGGTGTTGGGGAACTGGATGTGGTGGGGTGTGAGTCTGATGATGGCATCCAGGACCTTTGGGTGGAAGGCAGAGAGGGGTGGTTGGGAGATCCCACCCACTTGTGCCACAGTCACCTGGAATGCGCCTGATGCCAGCAAGTGGAAGATAGCCAGGAGTTTGGTCATGGGTGGAAATGCTGTGTGATTTTGCACTCTTGCAGTGATCTCTGACGCAATATGGTGGAGCAGGCGTACAACTGACTCCTGCCTCAGACGTTAGAGTCTGATCACCTCTTCTTTCCTGAGGGCCAGGATGGTTGCACACTGGCGAAAGATCCTCTCCCACCTTCTATGCTTCCTTTGTGGCTGCTGTGGTGGTGTTTGCGGTTGCTGTGGTGGTGCTGTTGGCACTTGGCATTTCTGTTGTCATCTTCTATGGGTGCCGAGCTGTACCAATAACAGGTCCATGTTGTCCAGTTGCTTGCCAATGTTCCTTCTGTGCTTATCCTTTATGTAGTAGTGTGTGGGCCTCATTTTAACGCCTGTTCTGACCAGGCATTAAACTTTTTATGCTAATCGGACTTAGAGTCATTTTTTGGATCCAGTCCTTTGCATGCGCCGTTTTTCCATCAGATCCTAACTATGGCGTGAGTGGCCTAGCGTCATTTTTTAGGAGGGAACGCATAGCTTGCATATCATTGTTGTTAAACAACGCAAGGTGAGGTGACGCTCCCAAACAATGATGCTAAGTTGCTTATTTTGGCACTAGACTGCTCTAGCACCAAAATATAAATATTCCATTGAGTTAGCGTTGCTTTTGCAGCAGCAAAAATGGCGCAAAGGCACCACTAACTTTTCTTAAATCTGGGCCAATATGTCTTGAAGAAACAGCACATGCCCTGTGTATGTTAGACCTAATAAAAAAAATCAATGTTGTTTGAAGCCAACTGAGAAGCATGGAAAGAGGGAGAGGCGGTTTCCCCTTAGGGGATTCTTGAAACCTTCCAAATTTTTGTGAAATGCTCAACTGAGACAAGTCCCCTCTAAGAAAGGTCACAAGGAAACCTCTGTGCACTTACAGTACAGCCAGGCATGTCACTCCACGGTTAATTAAAGATAAGCTTACTGCATATGATAGAAAGGACAGGGCCAACAGCCGAGTGTAATGCCTCGTTGTTTGTGTTCCTATGTCACAGGCTGATACATGTGCTGGTAGGAGCAAGAAAGCTCCTATTGAGTGAGAACATTTGGACATTTAACAAATGGCGATAAGATGCTCATATCCTGGTACAACACAGTCAAATCCTAAACCAATTTAGAAAAATAAAGAAAATTGTCATAAATTATTTGAGAGCAAAATTTTAAAAACATCCAATAAATGGAACCAGAGATATTCAATTTTGAAGATTTAAATGAAAATAGTGCCTAGAAGGACTAAGCGCCAACTGTCGTTATCTGGTCACATTGTAGGGGGACAAAGCCACAAATTTAGGCCGACCGTCCTGCAGCATGGGCCAGATACATGGTACCAGTTAGTCCAGCTGAACAAAGTACCTTAAATCCTGGTTGCAGAGCATTGCAGGATCCCATGCCGAGGATGTGTCATGCAGCGGAGGTTTCAAGGAAGCTGCAGAACTGCAATGCGAATTCCCGAGTTGTCGACGAGCGGCTTGCAATGTGAGGCCCTGTGTCAAGGATGCATCACACAGCAGCAGTTTCTTATTCAGCTGCAAGGAGATTGCACTGCATTGGTTTTGCTCACAGGATCACAGTTGGGCTGGTAGAGCACCTTCAGTCCCACCTCCAAGGGTCCAGGACTAGGGTGGCACCACTTGGGGTTAATGGCTTATAGCACACAGAGTCCAGGTGCTGGGTTCAATGTGGGTAGAGCCTTTTCTGTCCCTGAGGCTCTGATAAGGAGGACAGCCAACTAGCCCCTGGAGTCCCTGTGGTGGTCCTGGGTTCAATATGCACATCCATTCCTTTTTACTCTGGTAGCAGAGCAGCAGGCCAGCAGGGAAACAGAATAGGAATCCTTCTTGCATAACAATCAGTCCTTATGAATCTTCCACAGGTCCAGAGGTGTACTGAAGAGTGGGTTCTGAGGATTCATTATTTATACCTGGTGCCCAATTTGAAATAGGAGCACTCCCAGAGGTGCTTGGAATGTTCTGCCTTCTTGCCCATGCCCCAGCTTGCCTGGAGACACACAAAAAACAGTGACAAAACCCTTTGTGAATGTGATGGGCAGAGTCTTTGTGATGTGCAAGTGTGGTAGGTGACAGCTCCTCTCCCTCATCAAGTCAGAGATGGCCCATCCTGCCAACACCTATTCCACCTTTGTCTTACTCGCTGGGAGCAATACACAAAGGCCAACTGTCAGCTGCACCTAGTCATGTTATCCAGGCTACAGAATGCAGGCACCAAATGGTTGAGACAACAAAATACCAACTCTCTAAAAGTAGCATTTTCAGATTTGTGATTTATAATCCCAATTTACCATTAAAGAGAGTTTTAACTTACAATCCTTAAACACTAAACTCTACATTCCTACCTGTTACCAACTGAAAGTTAGCACTTATTAACTGTAATTAGTAAATCCAATGTTATCCTATGGGAGAGACGAAACTTGCAGTAGTGAAAAATAAATGTAAGGATTTTTCACTACCAAGACATGTAAAGATTAAGAGTACCAGATCACTTGATACCATCCTTGACAGTCATCTCAATCTTCACAGCCACATTGCAGCCAAGGTCAAAAGCGCACCAACTTTACCAGTTTTGGGGCATTACACAACTGCTCCCAGAAAAAGGCCACAGAATAGTGGTACAGTCTCTCATTACATGCAGCAATGACCACATTTTCCCTGCTAACCCTCCAATGGCTTCCCATTGAAACGCTGGCCCAATTCAAAACCACCTGCATTACACACAAGGCACCTTACTCCTCTTCACTCTCCTATCTAAACAAGATACTGAAAATCTCGAGAGCAAATAAGGGTTCCAGAAATGCCCAGTCCCTGCTCATGGAACCCCCCACCTTCATTCGAGAATGATACCTGAGCCAGTCATTCTCTTGTAGCACCATAAGAATCTGGAACTCTTTGCCCCCCTCCCTCTGCCTAACCACCTGCCCAGTCACCTTCAAAAAGGACCTCAAGCTCCTCATATTTGACAGACAACTTGGTTAATCATCCTCAACCGTATCTATGTACTCTCTCCACCAGGTTCTGAACTACCGTTGTTATGTGATCCTACCATCTAAATCGATGCTTTAACTGTGTATGACCTTTGACCAGCTGCTGTAATTTTCTCAAGTGGTAACACCTGCACTGATGTGAACCATCTACTGAAGTAAATGCCTGAGTTTAATTACTGTGATTGGAACTCATTGTAACTTATGTAGCCTCCTACTGTTGTAAAGCACTCTGATGCCTTCGGGCCATGTCTGGGCTACATAAAATCAATAAAATAAAATAAATATAATAAATAACGTTTACTGTTTCTCTCCTCAGTTATTGTGAAGCATGTGTGGAGGGCTTCAAGATGCTTTGGGGCCGGCTGAGGTGGCTCCAGACAGATAGATCTTCAGGCAGCAGGGCATCCAGCACAGTTTCAGGCTTAATCTCAGCCTGAGGCAAAAAAGTTAGGGTCAGCTGTAAACATCCAGGAAGGCATCAGGCAGGGGCATTGTAGGAAAATACTCTCTTTTTGGCATGTTACCCCCATTTTCTGCCTGATGTCAGTGTGTTTGACTGTGTCACTGGAGTCCTGCTAACCAGGAACCCAGTGCTTATGTTCTCTCTACTCTCAAATTTGTCACTACATACTTGTAACCCAGTAGTTCATCCCAAATTGACATACTGCTGCCCCCTTATGGCACCATGGTACTTAGGTACCCAGGGCATTGACGTTCCAGGAGATCCCTATGGGCTGCAGCATTACTTTTGCCACCCACAGGGAGCCCATGCAAAGGCTTCTACAAGACTGTCATTACAGCCTGTGTGAAATGCTGCATGCACCATTTCACAGCCATTTACATTGCACCAGGTCACTTATAAGTCACCTATATGTCACACCTTCCAACCCTGAAGGCCGGGTGCAAATTACCTGTGTGTGTGGGCACCCCTGCACTAGCAGAGGTACCTCCACATCATCCAGGACCATTTTCCCAGACTTCGTGAGTGAAGGGATGCCATTTTACGCATCCACTGGACATAGGTCAATACCTATGTCCAGCTTCACAATGGTAACTCTGAATATGGCCATGTAAGGTGTCTAACATCTTGGAATTGTACCCCAATACTGATTCCAGTATTAGTTTTACAATTCCATGCACTCTGGGGGCTCCACAGTGGACCCCAGTACTGCCATACCAGCCTTCTGAGGTTTTCCAGGCAGCCCCAGCTGCTGCCACCTCAGAGACAGGTTTCTGCCCTCCTGCTGCTTGAGCAGCTCAAGCCCAGGAAGGCAGAACAAAGGATTTCCTTTGAGAGAGGGGTGTTACACCCTCTACTTTTGGAAATAGGTGTTACAGACATAGGGAGGGTAGCCTCTCGGAGCCTCTGGAAATGTTTTGAAGGGCACGGATGGTGCCCACCTTGCATAATCCAGTCTACACCAGTTCAGGGACCCCCAGTCTCTGCTCTGGCACGAAACTGGACAAAGGAAAGGGGAGTGACCACTCCCCTGTCCATCACCACCTCAGGGGTGGTGCCCAGAGCTCCTCCAGAGTGTCCCTGGGTTTTGCCATCTTGGATTCCAAGGTGGTGGGGCACTCTGGGAGCATCTGAGTGGCCAGTGCCAGCAGCTGACATCAGAGCCCTCCCCTGATAGGTGTTTACCTGTGTAGCTATCCAATCCCCCTCTCAGGGGTAGTTAGGGTCCCTCTCCTGGATGGTTCCTCAGATTTAGATTGCAAGACTCCAGCAGGAATCCTCTGCATCCTTTACTTCATCTTCTACCGACTGAACCGCAGCTGAACCCTCCAGGAACTCTACAAACTGCAACAAAGAAGCTAAGACGACTTCTGCAATATTGTATCTTCAGCTCCTGCCAGCAACTGCAACTGTTTCCCGGTGGTGCATCCTCCAATGACTGCCTGTCTTTAACCTGCACCAGAAAAACCGAAGGAATCTCCCATGGAGTGACATGTCACTTCCCTGCTTCAGCAGGCACCTCTATGCAGTGACGACCGGTGGCATGGGACCCCTCTCCAGATGACAAGCGTGGATCCTAGCAACACGGGTGGTGGACTAAAGTGACCCCGACAGTCCCAAGTTCCAGCTGTCCAACTTTGGTAGAGGTAAGAGCATGCCTCCCCATGCAAGACAGTACCCCTGTGTACTGCGTGACTTGCAGTTGCCAAGGCTTGTGTGCGACCTTCCAAGAAGTTCTTTGTGCACAGCACAGCTTAGGCCCCCAGCACTCCATCCTGTGATGCACAGCTTCCTGAGTAGTTCTCTGGCGGCGTGGGATCCCTTTGTGTTGTGCTGCATGGGCCTCCATTTACACCTTCTCTGTCCCCATGCTGTTGGACTCCTGTGCACGCTGTCTGGTCTTCTGAGGGCTCTCTGAGTTGCTGAGAGCCCCCTCTGTCTCCTCCTACTGGGTAGAGGCCACCAGGTCCCTCCTCGTCCCGTGCAGCGCCATTTTCCACTAACCGCGAGCTTTGCATGTGCGAAGGCTTGTTGGTGGAATCCAGCGACGCAAACCAGACTGCAATCATCCATCCAGCATGGGACATCATCTGTACTAACCAGGAACCCGCATTTGACTTCTTGGGTGCATAACTGACTTTGTCTTCTCACCGGTGATTCTTCTTTTGCACCTTCATCCCGCAGGGGCTCCTGTTCTCCCTGGACTCTTCTGTACTTCTTGGACTTGGTCCTCTTCTTCCACAGGTCTTCAGGTCCAGGAATCCATTATTGGTGTCTCACATTCTCTTCTGGTTCTTGCATAATCTTCTATGACGACTTCTTGTGTGTTTCAGGAAACTTACTGTGATTTTGTGATTTACTCATGTTTTCCTGGGCTCTGGGTGGGGTCTATTACTTACCTTTGGTGTTTTCTTACAGTCCCAGTGCCCCTCTACACACTACACTAGCCTAGATGGGAAACCGACTTTCGCATTCCACTATTTTAATATATGGTGTGTGTTCCCCCAGGGCCATTGCAACCTATTGTGATTTTTACTATTTGCACTGTTTTCTAACTGTTTTTACAGCTATTTCTGCGCTCGAGTGTATATACTGTGTATAGTACTTACCCCCTAAGGGAGTATAGTCTCTAAGGTATTTTTGGCATTGTGTCACTAAAAATAAAGTACCTTTATCTTTGTAACACTGACTATTTTCTTTCATGTGTGTGAGTACTGTGTGACTACAGTGGTATTGGAAGAGTTTTGCATGTCTCCTAGATCAGCCGCGGCTGCTCTGCTACAGCTACCCCTAGACAGCCTGGCTTCTAGACACTGACTACATTTCACTAACAAGATATAACTGGACCTGGTATGAGGTGTAAGTACCTTTGGTACCCACTACAAACCAGGCCAGCCTCCTACAGGCAGTGCTGCCGTTTATTCAGAGGCGGATTGGCTTAGGGATCTAATCCATTGCCACACCACCAATGAGCTTTTCGCCTCTCTACATTTTTCAGCTTCTCGCCCCAGGGATATATGGCAACTTCTGAGGACATATCTTCAAACCCGGGTGCCCGCCCTTCTGTGGCGATAACGGACAATCCCCTATTTCACACCATCACTCCCCTGTCCACTGATGACCTTAAGTGCCCTGCGTTGCTCTTTACGTGATGCATCTCGCCCTGTTTCTTAAATTATCAGCACTGCTCTGGTCTATTGTTTCTGATTGCATTTTTGTGCTTCTGCTCTCACCATTTGCATATCCATGATTGATGTGTTGTATGTGTTCACACGTATCTAAAAATCTAAAATAAAGATATAAAAATAAAGAACAATAGATAATTTGAAATACACAAGAAAGTACGGGGTTCTCTTAACGAGGGCGTCGCGGATATCAGCGTAGCCCTGGGTTGTATGTGTTCCTATTTGGAAGGGTAATATCAGTGAAATGTCAGTAGGTAACTGCAGAGTGCATGCGCGGGGAGGAACAGCGGGGGGAGAAAATTCCTTTTACGGACTAGGTGGTCTCACACACTATATAGTGTCATGCTTCATCATTTGACCACCTAGACCCACCCAGGTAGGAGAGTGCCACCTGGGCGGACTCAACCTCACTGTTAAAGGAACAGGAGGGAGTGCGTAAATAAATTTGTTTTTGGAAAGATCGGGATCCAGCTAATCTACTGAAAAAATTAAAAACACCTAAGCAGACACCTGTGAGGAGTAACAAATTTAATAGTGGTGTCTGACTGGTGTAGTTAAAACAGGGGTTGGGACACCTCTGTGAGGACAAGGACTCACAGGGTCACCTAACTAATAGCCAACATGTTTCTGCCCTCAGAAGTGAGCCAATGAAGGTCTCGGGGCATTCGTCAGGGCCTAGGATCCCTACGTCTCACGTTGGAGAAAATTACTCTATGTGAAAGTCAAAGAGTGTGAAATAAAAGGTCTACCTTACCCAAGGAATTACCTTGAGGCGGCCCTTTCATAGAGGCTGCTAGCCTCTGGTATCCAGGAGGGGGAGTGTCCCCTTATAGTCAAACATACATGAAAGGGGGCGCTCGCCGTGCGCCTATATCGTCCTCTCCTTGGATCACTTCCATCATGGTCAAGAAAAATGCTGATCGTAAGGTGATGGGAGTATCTGAACCATATCACTTCAACTTTAAAAGCTGTAAGCCCTGTGACCCAGCTCTACTTTATACATACTTCCTATGATCCTGTCTGAATACCTGGAACAACTAAACAGCTCAATCTCTGAAGAGGACTTCTGCAACAATATTGAAAGGTCTCCCAAAAAATAAAGCCCCGGGACCGATGAATTCCCCACTCCCTAAATATGAGGCCTTGTGAGAAATTCTAACTTTATATCTGAAAAGGGGTTTTAACTCTTATTCTGACACAGGCCCTGTGATGCCCAGCATGATGAAATCCACGCTATCCTGGATTCTAAAACTGGAAAACAAATCTCAGTTATGAGCGTCTTCTCGATGGATAGCCCTACTGAACTGTGACATCAAAGGTTTGACCAAGATTCTACCTAATACGTATAGGGCTATATGGCTCACATTAGTATTACCTTACCAAGCAGGTTTTATTAAAAACAGACAGATAGGAGATAATACCAGATCCTGGACAAATTGGATTTAAGACCAAGAATGATTTCCTACATAAAGGCTAATCACACCTGTCAGACCCTAGTGTCTTTTCTCGGGAAAAGACACACAGCAAATCCAACATATTCAGTAAAGCCACATACCGCCAACAAACCAAACCAGCTAGTCCCTCACATACTCTGCAAATATCTCTAACCCACAGCACACTCTGCAAACCCCACTGACACAAAACACAATGCACCACCCGCAGTCTACCAGGCATTGCAAAACCCACTAGCCCCCTGACACTCACCAAACCCCACTGACCCCAGCACTGATCTAAAATATTCTGCAAACCTCTCAGATTCCCCTGGATTCTGCAGCACAGTGCCAGATTCCAAAATTTAAGATTTTGCTTTAATTTCATCCCAGAAAACTAAGAAATAATGATTGCAGAAACACCATTTTTTTTTAGAAATTAGGGCTTCACTCAACCCCTTTGCCACCGTGCTCCATATAATTAGAAACCAACAAAAACAATAATATTAATTTGTGATGATCAGTGCTTTAAATGGGCCGGTACTGTCCGGTACTGAGTACCGGCACTTTTTTATTTTGAGAGGGAGAGTACCGGCACATCTCAAGAAAAACGTAATACTTTTAATTGGAGAGTACCGGCACTTCTCAGAAACAAGCAGGTACTCTGGCACAGAGTACCTGCACTTTATTTTTTCCATTTCAAGCACTGGTGATGATCGAAACAAAGACCCACCTGAAAGCCTGACCGTAGTAAAGAAGGGAGGAAACGCCAACGCTGAAATAAAGTGACGTGCTTTAAATGGTCAGTGATGTATATTTATTAATCACAGGCTGTGAGATGCGAGCGCATGGATCTGAAATCCGCATGTTGGGAATGGGGCAATTTTAGATGCCCAGGGCTAACAAATTCAAATCTTCAGTTGCTCGGCTTCAGCACAAGCTCAAAAATAACAACCCGTTGTGGGCCCTGGGCTGAAAATCACTAAACTGTAAACTTTCAAAAATTAGCTTCAGCTGTTTGGGACAGATGTGCCATCTGCGGGACAGTCAGTGTCTCTTCGGAGCTATCTTCTCCCGCGTCAGCGGGGACAGTAAAAACTGGAAAAATTCCAAACGGAGCCCCGCAAAACAGCATTGTTATCTGTAGAAGAAAGCGAAATACTCATGGGCGTAGCTTCAGAGGGGCGTTTGGGGTGTTACACCCCCTAATAAATGTATTATAGAATGAATAGTTGGGAACAGGTGCTTTCAGTCGGACATGGCGAAATGTCTGTCGGATTTCACCTAGAATTTTCACATACACACACGCTCTCTCTCTCTCCCCTCCTTACGAGATTCTAAAAAATGTTGGTTATTTCACAAAATATTGTTTTCAGTACCAATATCCTCCCCACCCACCCTCAATCTTACTGATCTAGCTACGTCCCTGGGAATACTTCAGATAAGTTAGGCCTTCACACCCGCAGCCCCAGTCCTGCGAGTCCAGCCCACAGCAGCTGACGGGGGATCTGGAGGCACGCAACAATGTGGTAGCAAGTTGCGACAATCCGCCTTATGATGAAAGAATCATTTATTTTATTTTAAAAGAAGACTGAGAATATCTCGCATTTTAAGTTCACTTGAAAGGCCCATGCCTGCCCAGCAGCACCAGAAGCAGAATCCTGTGAATGGAACTCTTGCGAAATGACGGGACCCCCAATATGATGTCACAAGGCCCAGGGTATGTGCAGAGGGGATCCCTTGGCAGCACCAGAGAGAAAGTAAGAGACCGCTGTTGGGGAAGAACGTCGGGTAGGATGGGATCGTCTTTCAGGTTCATCGCAAGATAATTTTTGTGTCTACGTTTATGTGACTAAATTAACTTTCTGAAGAAAGTGGTGTAAACCAGTGCCTTGCCTGCCACCCCCGTTAAACTGAAACACATGGCATCACCCATAAAGGGGTGACGTATGATGACGCGTTGAAAAGTCTCCATTGTGACGTTGCCTTGCTATAAAAGGCCGGTAACCAGGCGGCTGCAACATTGCACTCAAGGACACCAGACAGGGAGGACCGCTTCTTGAGGTTAGCGCTCGGGACAATGGGAGGCCGAAGCTGCAGGGGTTTAACAGGCTCTAAAACGAAGGGGTGGGTCGAAGGGGACAAAGTGAGTAAATGAACCAAATGAAAACCAACTGAAAATTGAACTTGAAACCAAACTGAAATCTAACTTGCAATTGACTTGAAAATCCAGTTCGGTTCCATTTCATTCGCTTTACTTCTCTTTCCTTCCCGCCCATTCTCTTCCCTTCTCTTTTCCCCTTCCATTGTTTTCTTTCCTTTCCTCCCCTTCTATTTCTTTTCTTTTCTCTTTTCTTCCTCTTCCCAAGCTCTCCACTCCCCCCCACTTCTCTTCTCTTTCCTCCTTAACTATCGCTTCTGTCCCCCCGTTTCTGCCCCCCTCAACTCCCAGTATCTTCCCTTCATTTGCCTTCTTTTCTATTTCCTTTTCTTCCATTCCCTTCTCTCCTCTCCTCTCTTCGCTTCTACTCTCCTCTTATCTATTCTATACCTTCACGTTTCACCCCCCTTCATTAACTTCCTTTCCATTTGCTGCCCTTGCCTCAAATTCCCTTCCATATCTCCCTCTACTTTCCTCGCACCTCCCTTCCCCCTCCATTCCCTTCCCACTCTAAATCTTCTATCCTTTCTCATTACATCCCTTCCCTTCCATATACATCCACGCCCCGCCCGTTCCCACTTCCCACTTCCCCTCCCTTTCTACATTCTCTTCTATCCTTTCCCATTCCTTCCTTTTATATCCTCTTCACTCCCTTCACTCCCTTTCCTTTCCCTTCCATTCCTTTCTCTTCCTTTCCCTCTCTCCTCTCCCATCTTCACTCTCCCCTTCCTTCCCTATCTCTCCTTTTCTATTCTCTACCCTTCTTTCCCCTTCCCAATCAATTTCCCTCCCTATTGCTCCTCTCCTCGACTCTCCTCTAGCCTCCCCTCCACTCTCTTCCCCTCTTTTACATTCCTTAACTTCCTTTCCTTTCTCTTCCCTTCCTTTCTCTTCCCTTCCCCTTCTCTCTTCCCTGCTCCCTTTCCTTTGTCGCTTCTCTCCTCTCCCTTCTCTTCCCTAATTATCTATCTCTCCACTTCTCTCTCATCTTCCTTTTCTTTTCCCTCTATTCCTTTCCTTTCATTTCCTTCTCCTCTCCTGTCCTCCCCACTTCCCTTCCAGCCCCCCTTCCCCCCTACTGTCCTACCCTGCTATTCCCTATCTCTCATCTCCTCTCCTGTCTCCTCCCCTCACTCTCCCTTCCCTTGCCTCTCCTTCCCGTCCTTACCCACACTCTTCCTTCCTGCTTCTCTCTTATTCCCTTCCCTTCTCTACAATTCCAATCCCCTTACCTCCTTCTCTCCCCTACTTCCCTTCCCTTCCCCTTCTCTTCCCTATACCTCCTCTCCTGTCCCCTCCCATCTCCCCCTTCCCTGCCCATTCCTCCCCTTCCTACACTACCTCTCCTATCTTTTCTCATTCCATCCCATGCCCTTACCTTTCTTATCTCTCCTTTCCCCTTTTTCATTCCCTTCTTTATGCCTCCTCTCCCCTCCCCTTCCTCTCCTATTTCCTCCACTCCCCTTCTTTCCCTATTTCTCCAGTCCTCTCCTTTACCCTTCCTCTACCTTTTCTCCTTTTTCCTACCCGTTTTCTTCCCTATCTCCTGTCTTCCTTCCCTCGCTTCTTATTCCTGTATTTGTTCATTCAGTTACCTTCCCTACCCTTCACTCCCCTAACTCTCCACTCTTTTCTTCGCCCATCTCCTCCTCACCTCCCATCTCCTTGCCTTCATTTCCCCTTTTCCATACCTTCCCTTCTCTTCCTCTACTTTTCCCTCCCCCTTCCCTTTCATTCCCTTTCTCTCCTCTCCCATTCCCTTGCCTTCCCTACCTTTCCTTTCCCTCCCCTCCCCTTCCCTTTCTTTACATCTCCCCTCCCCTTCCTTCTCTACTTCGCTTCCCCTATTTCTCCTTTCTTCTCTCCTTATCTTCACTCCAATTCCCTATCTCTGCTGTCTTCTCCTATAGCCTCCTCACCTTCCATACCCTTCCCATCTCTTCCCTCCACTCCCATTTCAGTCCCTATCACTCGAATCCCCTGCCCTTCCTTGCTTCTCTACTTCCCCTTCCCATCCCTTATCTTACCTTCCATTCCATTCACTCTTCCATTCCATTTGCTTCCCTTTCAGATCTATTCCATTCTTTCGTATCCTCTTCTCTAATCTTCCCTTCTCCCCCTCGCCTTTCCCTCAATTCCCTTCTTCTTTGCCTCTATTTTTTCTGTCCGCTCCCCCTCCCTTCCCTTCCCTTCCCTTCATACAGTCTCTCTTATATTCTTTCCCATTTCCTTCCTTTCCCTACTCTTGCCTTCCCTTACCCTCTGTTCACTTAATTTCCCTTTCTTTTCCTTCCCTCCCTGTCCCTTCCCCATCTCTCCTTCCCTGTCTCTCCTGTGCTCTCTTCTACCCCTCATTCACACCCCCTCCCCAAATCCTTCCCTATCACTTTCCTCTCCTCTGCCATCCTCACCTCAAAACCATCCCCTCCACTACCCACCCTTCCAGTGTCCCTTCACTTCTCTCCCTTTCCTTTCTCTTCTTTAATTTCCCATCTGTGCTTGTCTCTCCTCTCCCTTTCTCTCACTTCATTTCCCTTCCCATCATTTCTTTTTTCCCTACCTCTTCTATCCTCTTCCCTTTCATCCCTCCTCTTTTTTCTTTCCGTTCTTTCTCCTTCCCTTCCCTCTCTCCCCGCTCTTAACTACTCTTCCAACCTCTTCCCTTCCCTTCCTTACTTCTCTACTCCCCCTTCCCTTTCATTCCTCTTCCATTCCATTTCCTTCCCTTTCAGTTATTTTCCTTAATTCCCTATCTCTCCTGTTCCCCTTTCCTGCCTTACTTTCCCTTTCCCTCCAGTTCTTTCTTCTCCATCACTTCTATCCTCTCCCCTACTGTCCCTCCTCCCTTCAAACACTGTCTCTTATATTCTTTCCCTTCTCTTCGTTTCCTTTCTATTCCCTTTTCCTTCCTTTCCTCATCTCTCTTCCATTTCCTCCTCTCCACTTCTCTATTGTTCCTGCCCTCTTCTCAACCCTTCCTCCCCCTCTCCTCACATCCTTTCTTATCATTCTCCCCCCTCCCTTGTTTTGCCTCTCTTCTCCCTTTCTGTTCCTTTCACTACCCTTTATTTCCCTTCCTCATCGCTCCACTCTTCTCCCCTCCTCACCTTCCATTCCCCTTCCTTCTCCCCCCTTTCCATACCCTTCCCTTCCTTTTTCCATAACCTTTCCTTCTCTCCCCTTCCTTCCTCCGCCCCTTCCTTTTCATTCCCTTTCTCCCCTCTCCCATTCCCTTCCCTTCCCTTCCCTTCCTTCTGTCTCTTCTTTACCCCCCCATCTCTTCCCTTGCCTTCCCTTCCCATATGCCCCTGAATGTTATGTGCATGTTGTCAAATGGATTTCTGATTACCCCTCTTTTGGTATAAATACACACAATACAATACTACTTCTTTGGTTGACCAGGTGGTGAGTAGCTGCCTATATGTTGTAGTCCTAACTATAATTATGATTTGCACATCTCTCTTACCTTCTCATCACACTGCTTGGGGGCTCTTCCACAAGATAGGAGCACCCCTCTTGTCCCTCATTCAGGACACCCAAAAGCTTCCCACATAGGACTATAACAACTACAACACTCTGCCAACAGCATACGTTCCCATGATGTAGGTGCTATCCATGGGCAAAACACATGGGTATATGAGGCGTTATATAATTATTACAATACAATTCAGAACTTAACTTGCATCCATAACCTTGTGCCCATAACCCTGTACTCTTAGCCCAGCAGCCTTACCTCTGTGTTCATAACCCTGTGTAGGAGGCTGGCCTGGTGTGTAGTGGGTACCTAAGGTATTTACACCTTATACCAGGTCCAGTTATCCCTTATTAGTCAAATGTAGTCAGTGTCTAGAAGCCAGGCTCTCTGGGGGTAGTGTGGATGTGAAGTCAAGGCCTAACTAAGAGACATGCAAAGCTCATGCAATACCACTGCATTCACTCAGTACTCACACACATGAGAGAAAATACTCAGTATTACAAAAATAAAGGTACATTATTTTGGTGACACAAATGCAAAAATACCTTACAGACCCTACTCCCTTAGGAGGTAAGTAATATTACTTAGTAATTAAGTAAACAGTTAGAAAACAGTGCAAATAGTGAAAATCACAATAGATTGCAATGGGTATAGGGGGAATACAAACCATATACTAAAATAGTGAAAGGCGAAAGTCGGTTTCCCACCTTGGCAAGTGTAGTGTGTAGAGGGGTGCTGGGAGGGTAAGAAAACACCAAAGGTAAGTAATAGAACCCACCCCCAGAGCCCAGGAAATTAGGAGTAAATCACAGTAACTCGCCTAGAACACACAAGAACATGTGATAGAAGAAGAGACTGCAAGACACCAACGATGGATTCCTGGACCTGAAGACCTGTGGAAGAAGGGGACCATGTCCAAGAAGTGCTAAAGAGTCCAGGGAGAACAGGAGCCCCTGCTAATCCAGATGAAGGTGCAAAAGAAGAACCACCGGTGAAGAAGAACAGTCAGTTCTGTACCCAAGAAGATGGATGCGGGTTCCTGGTTGGTGCAGATGATGCCCCACGCCGGATGGATGATTGCAGTCTGGTTTGCGTCACTGGATTCCACCACCAAGCCTTGGCACACGCAAAGCTTGCGGTTAGCAGAAAATGTTGCTGCCCGGGACCAGGAGGGACCTGGTGTCCTCTACCCAGGAGTGGGAGAAAGAAGGGGCTCTCGGTAGCTCATAGAGCCCCCAGAAGACCAGGCAGCGTGCACAGGAGTTGCACAGCATGGGGACAAAGAAGGTGCAAATGGAGGCCCACGCAGCAGGACACAAAGGGATCCCACGTCGCCGGAGAACCACTCAGGAAGCTGTGCATCGCAGGATGGGGAGCTTGGGGGCCTAAGCTATGCTGTGGCTAAATAATTTCTTGGAAGGTTGCACACAAGCCTTGGCAACTGCAAGTCATGCAGTGCATGGGGGTATTATCCTGCTTGGGGAGGCAAGCTCTTACCTCCACCAAAGTTGGACAGCCGGACCTTGGGACTTTCGGGGTCACTTTAGTCCACCACCTGTGTTGCTGGATCCACACTCGTCATCAGGAGAGGGGTCCCACGCCACCTGTCACTACAGATGGATGCCTGCTGAAGCAGGGAATTGACTCCGTCATTCCACTGGAGATTCCTTTGGTTCTTCTGGTGCAGGCTGAAGAAAGGCAGTCCTCGCAGGGTGCACGACCTGGAAACAGTTGCAGTTGCTGGCAGAAGCTGAAGATACAATGTTGCAGAAGTCATCTTTGCTTCTTTGTTGCAGTTTGTAGAGTTCCTGGAGGGTTCAGCTGCAGTTCCATCGGTAGAAGATGAAGTAAAGGATGTAGAGGACTCCTGCTAGAGTCTTGCAATCTAAATCTGAGGAACCATCCAGGAGAGAGACCCTAAATAGCCCTGAGAGGGGGATTGGCTAGCTACACAGGTAAACACCTATCAGGGAAGGGCTCTGACGTCACCTGCTGGCACTGGCCTCTTAGATGCTCCCAGAGTGCCCCACCACCTTGGAATCCAAGATGGCAAAACCCAGGGACACTCTGGAGGAGCTCTGGTCACCAACCCTGGGGTGGTGATGGACAGGGGAGTTGTCACTCCCCATTCCTTTGTCCAGTTTTGCACCAGAGCAGGGACTGGGTGTCCCTGAACCAGTGTAGACTGGATTATGAAAGGAGGGCCCCATCTGTGCCCTTCAAAGCATTTCCAGAGGCTCTGGGAGGCTACCTCTCCTATACCTGTAACACCTATTTCCAAAGGGAGAGGGTGTAACACCCCTCTCCCAAAGAAAATGCTTTGTCCTGGCTCCTGTCTGTGAGGTGGCAGCAGCTGGGGCTGCCTGGAAAACCTCAGAAGGCTGGTATGGAAGTACTGGGGGTCCACAGTGGAGCCCCCAGAGTGCATGGAATTGTAAAACCAATGATGAAATCAGTATTAGGGTACAATTCCCAGATGTTCAACACCTTACATGGCCATATCCATTGTGAAGCTGGACGTAGGTATTAACCTATGGCCAGTGCAAGCGTAAAATGTCGGCCCCACACTCACAAAGTCGGGGAAAATGGTCCTGAATGATGTGGGGGCACTTCTGATAGTGCAGGGGTGCCCTCACACAGAGGTACTTTGCATCCAGCCTTCAGGGTTGGAAGGCCTGACATATAGGCGACTTACAAGTGATCTGGTGCAGTAAAAATGGCTGTGAAAGAGTGCATGCACCTTTTCACACAGGCTGCAATGGCAGACCTGCAGAAGCCTTTGTATGGGCTCCCTAAGGGTGGCAGAAGTAATGCTGCAGCCCCTAGGGATCCCCTGGAGTCCCAACGCCCTGGGTACCTAAGTATCATATACTAGGGACTTATAAGGGGACACCAGTATGTCAATTTGGGATGAAATACTGGGTTATCTGTATGTAGTGACAAATTTGAGAGGAGAGAGAGCATAAGCACTGGGGTCCTGGTTAGCAGGATTCCAGTGACACAGTCAAACACACTGACAGGCAGAAATTGGGGGTAACATGCCAAAAAGAGGGTACTTTCCTACACCCTGTAGCATTAGATGTGCACTTTTAGGCCTGAACCACAACCATGCACCCTGTTGTAACACATAACCATGAGCCATGTACCCATAACTCTGTCTACTTTGCCATGCTCTTTTAACCCTGTGTCCATAATCATGTACCCTTACACATGCACCCTTTGCCATCTAGGCACAATCATGCATCCTGCACACTGTAACCGTAGTCCTGGGTCCATAAGTCTATATCCTTAACCCTTTATTCGGTGTCCGTAACTTTTATTCCTGTGTAAATTTTATTCCTGTGTAAATGACCCCGTACACTTAGCCCTTTAGCCATAACTGTATACTCATAACCAAGCATTGTGCACCAATAAATAATGCATGTTCTGTCCTGGATTGCTATCCCTCTATCCATAACCATTAACCTTGTATACATCCAGCCCTGTAGCCATAATCCTATACCCTTAGTCTTGTATCCCGTATCCTTAGCCCTGCACCCATAATCCGGTATCTTTAACCCTGTAGCCTTTAACATGGACCATACATCCAAAACCATGTACTCTTTAACCGATATTTTGTAACCTTAGTCCCGAAACATGTACACATAATCCTAGTCTCTTAACTGTGTACCCTTATCTAGGTATCTTCTAGCCTGTATTATCATCACTCTACACATGACCTTTAATCTTGGACAATTAGCCTTCTACTGTGTCCATAACTCTATAGGCTTCACCCTGTATCCATAACCATGCACCCTTAGGATTGTCACCGTATGTGTCCTTTTCCCTCTACCCCTACCCTTGCAGCCGCAGCCTAAAACCAAGTATCCTAAAGTCATTACCCTTAGTCCTGCACCTATAACTCTTTGCCCTTATCCTTGTATCTTCTGTCCTCTATCATTCTTGTACCTGTAGCCCATAACCCTGTACTCCTGGCCATGCACGCCTGCTCACATCTTTTACATCACACTGCTTGGCGCTCTGCATCAAGCCAAGATAGGAGCACTTGTCTGGTCAACAGGAAACCAAAATGCTTCTCACATAGTCTCACAACAGATACCATACTGCTGGCCACATAGGGGTTGGAAGTGGTAAAATCCAGGGGCTTTCATCCCTGCTGATATTTCCCATACGAAATTCAAGTATGGATACCTTGCAAGTAAACTGAATAGGATGGTGGAGCAAGGAATTTGGAGGCAGAAAAAGTAAAGGAAATAAAACAGCCTCATCATTTTATAAACAGTATTTTGAAGCCAGAAAATATTTTCAACATGGCTGCATTTTAGGCCTGAGCTCCATCTCAGCCAATGCCAGTCAGAATCCTGACCGCTTCTTTTAAACTTAAAGTAGCACAGGCTTTAGCCAGGGCCTGGCTGGGAACCCAAAGCAGCCCTGGCAAATGTTGCCACACCAGCACCTATAGGATGCATAGCAAATGAGCCTGACCACTACAATGGAGCTTGGGGGGTTGTCCACCCTCCCATGCAAATTTGGGAAAAATGGCTATAATGGTGCATTCTACAAAGATTGTTTATTAAATATTCAATTGTATTACTTTTTAAAGGATAGTAGATGACCTTACAGCGCACCAAGATACAGCAACCTTTATTGGGGTTCTTTAATGATTTCCTCACCATTACCCTCTAACAGTGCCTCTCATCTCTCCATAGTCCCTCTCTCACATGTATTTCATTTGTTTTATAGCACCTCTCTTAGCAGCATGGGGTGTTGGAGCACTTTACATCATACACACATAGAGAGACAATGAATCATACATGTGTAAATCAGTGTATAGAAAATGTTGACAAAGGGCGGCTGCAAGGTGTACGATTCACATATCATGCATACTGGTAGTCATTATTTAAGAGTGCTTGGTCTGGGAAATCATAAACTCAGGACTTAGAAGAACGTAACCCAGTGGTTAGGGTTGACTTTACTAATCAAATACAAAAGAATGAACGTGTCCTTCCCAGAACCAACCTAACTCAGGGCTGAACCACCCTGCAGTGTGAGAGATTCCTTTATTGCAGGTGAACAATGTATCCCAGCGTTCCATCAATGGGACCCAAAAGGCATTTGTTTAAAAAGAACAGGACGTCCTCGTATACCCCCTGGGTGTCATGCTTCATTATCCGCCATCCTGCACTCACCAAAGCGTTCTCTAATGGCGGGCTGGCCCTTGTCACCAGACTGAGGGAAGGTGTAAGGAAAACCAGGGAAAGGGAGGGGTCCAGTTTAAAGTCCCTATCACCTACCAAAGGACAGCCTAGCTTTATTGGAAGGTGGTGGAGGGATGATTAAATACATAATGCTGACATGCCAAACCACCACCTTTTCTGGGGCGGTACCAACGACATCAAAAGCCTGGTGGAAACAGACCACAGAAGGGAAAGGACTCACCATTGGAGACACAGGGAACAACCATGCCGCCATAGAGCCCGAGCTGCATGTCTTCCCAATGATTTTCTGCATGCTGCTCCACCACGACCATCAACGCCGGCGAAGATGACGACGGTGAGTACAGTCGCCTAGCACACAAGGGAGGGAGGGAGGAAAACAACAGTGACACACACACGCACCACACACTCCCCAACACCATACACACAATCAGCTGAATTACTAAAACATTTTTCCGTGTACCTCGGATGAATAATGAAAGGACAAAACGATTGTAAAAAAGTGAAGGTAATGAGAGAAACACATCAAGATAAATAAGTGAGGCAAGATAATAGATATGTGCACAAAAAGGGACCCAGCCCAGTCCACAATGTACGTAGTCCACATGGCACAGGCCAAAGTCCAAGGCCACACATGGCACCTGCATCAACATGGAGAGAACACTGCAGGGGCATCATTTGGGAAATGGGCAGGCACCTCAGGGGGACGGGGGATGGGGGGACACCTCAGCCGGGAGATGAAATAAGACCACTGGTTCTCGAGGGGGCAACATGCCCTGTGCTTGGTCCTGGGGAGTGCAAGGCCAGTCTCTCAAGTGGGTGACTTTCCCACTTGTTCTGGAGGGGGCAGCATGCCCTGTGCTTGGTCCTGGGGAGTGCAAGGCCACATTCTCTCGTTGGTGACTTGCCCACTTGCTCTGGAGGGGGCACTATGCCCTGTGCTTGGTCCTGGGGAGTGCAAGGCCACAGTCTCTCAAGTGGGTGACTTATCCACTGGTTCTGGAGGGGGGCATTGTGCCTTGTGCTCTTGATCCTGGGGAGTCTGGGTTAGGTGGGTGCCTTACCCACTGGTTCTGAAGGGGGCATCCTGCCCTGTACTTTTGATCCTGGGGAGTCTGGGTTAGGTGGGTGTCTTACCCACTGGTTCTGGAGGGGACATCATGCCCTGTGCCCTTGATCATGGGGAGTGTGGGTTAGGTGGGTGTTTTACCCACTGGTTCTGGAGGGGGGCATTGTGCCCAGTGCTCTTGATCCTGGGGAGTGCAAGGTCACAGTCTCTCAGGTGGGTGTCATACCCACTGGCTTTGCAGGGGACAGGCCTCACAGCAGCCCATGGAGGCAGGATGACATACCGTCCGCCGCGGTGACAGCTGCTCAGTGGTGGTGGTGGTGCTGCTGCTGGTGTGGGGAGGCTCCTGCCCATCCCCTGCAACCTCAGACGGATGCTCACTGGAGGTGGTGGTGCTGCTGCTGGTGGGGGAGGCTCCTGCCCATCCCCTGCAACCTTGGACAGCTGCACAACCATGGTTGGTTGTGGGGGCTACGTCACAGTTCCTGCCGCAGGCCCCTTGCTCTTCCTGCCTGCTGGTGCTGGCTCCTTGCTCTTTCTGGGAGCTGGGGCAGGCTCCTTAGTCTTCCTGCCAGCTCCCTTCTTAGCAGCAGCTGAGGCAGGCTCCTTTCCCTTCTTAGCAGCAGCTGGGGAGGCTCCTTTGTCTTCCTGGCAGCAGCTGGGGCAGGCTCCTTTGTCTTCCTGGCAGCAGCTTGGGCAGGCTCCTTTCCCTTGAGGCTGCTTGGTGCAGGCTCCTTCACCCTCAGGACATTTGCCCTGGACCCCTTTCCACCACGAGTGAGTGTGGTGACGACTGGGCCCGTGGAATGGGTGGCTGAGGTGCTTGGCTGGGTTCTTTCCACCCTGGCCAGACGTGCAGGACCGGGGGGTAGGGAAGAGGTCAATGGTGGATAGGAACAGTTTTTAGGGAAGGAAGATGGAGAAGGTTTGGGAGTGGAGGAAGAGGGAGTGGTTGTCGAAGGTGTCTGTCTGCTGATTTTGGGTGCATGGGCTGGATGCTGTTGTGAGGTGGATGGCTGTTTGCTGTCTGAGTGCTTGCGTTTGTGTACCTTAGGAGGGTGGGGACACTCACAGTGGTAGAGGACACAGGGGAAGTGTGCATGGCTGTTGTGGGGGTGTCTGCCAGTGAGGTGTGTGTTCTGCTTGGTGTGGTGGTGATGCTGGTAGTAGATGATGATGATGTAGTGCATGCAGGTGTGAGTGTAGACGGAACTGGGAGGGAGGTGGAGGAGGAGGGGGAGACAGTGGAACTAGTGGGTGTTGGTATGTCTGTATCTGGATGGTGTTTGTGTGAGTGCCTGTGGGATGAAGTGTGGTGCTTGTGTTTGCCTGTACCACTCTTTTGTGTTGTCTTGTGTGCATGCTCGTCTGCCAATGGCTGCAACCAGAGAGGAGGCCAGAGCCTGTATCGATCTGTTGGGCCGCCAAGCCAGTGTGAATGCCCTCCAGGAATGCATTTGTGTGTTACATCTGGGCAGTCAGCCCCTGGATGGCATTCACAATGGTTGACTGCCCTACAGAGATGGATCTCAGGAGGTCAATAGCCCCCTCACTCAGGGCAGCAGGGCTAACTGGGGCAGAGCCTGAGGTGCCTGGGGCGAAGGAGATGCCCACCCTCTGGGTCAGCGGGTACGGGCAACTAGATGAGGAGCTGCTGAGAGGGCGGTGCTGGTACGGGGGGTGGTGGATGTACCTGTAGCTGGGGTGGTCACAGAACTGTCCGCTACCACCAGGGAACTTCCATCAGAGGAGGTATCTGTGTCAGAACTGTCCCCTCCAGTCTCTGCGGTGGTGCTCCCCTCACCCTACGTCCCACTGGTGCCCTCAGCGTCGGTGGACTCTGCTTCCTGGATCCTGTGGGATACAGATCCCTCCATCGCCGGTGCCTCTGCTCCTCCACCAGATGATGCTAATACACATAACAACAGGATGGCAAAACAAGAAATGGGGGGAGGGAGACAAAGGATACACTGGGTCAGTGGCTGCACCAGCACCACCATTGGCATACACAGCACCCTCACACACAGGGAACAGCCCTACACAATATGCCATAGCTCTGGCATTCAAATAGTTAGCAGCCAAGCCATGGGGAGGGGCACACACCGCCAAATGCAGCACACCTGGGACCCACCCAGCCCTGACCAGTAGTGGATGCCTAAGAGCTAGGTAGAAGGATTATCCCTTCAGAACCCTAGCCACCAGGGGACCTAAGCTGCAATGCCAGGCCTGGCCTAGGGGCACCCACTGACACACATCCCCCACTCGGATACCACCTTACCATGTGTAAGTTGTAATGATGAGCACTGTACTCACCCTCTTGTGGCTGCTGTGATGCCCTCAAGAGCCCATCCAGCTCTGGATAGGCCACCGCCAGTATGCGGGCCATCAGGGGGGTCAGGGTTCGACGGGCATCCCTTCATCGTTGGGAGGCCATCCCCAGCTGGGCTTCCACTGTCTTCCGTTCCCAGCATCTCAGGTCTTCCCACCGTTTCCGACAGTGGGTGCTCTGCCTGCCGTAGACCCCCAGGGTCCGCACCTCCTTGGCGATGGCACGCCATATACCCTTCTTTTGATGGGCGCTGACCTGCAGAGGAAAAACACACAGGAAAATAGTATTAGTCAAACAGTCCTGCCTGTTACACTTACGGCCCACCATACCCCTTCACATCACCTTTGCTACACACATGGCCCAGCACACAACCAATACGCCGCCCAGAGGACATCCACCCACCCCACTTACATGAGGCCTTCACACACAACTCCATGCATTCATGCCACATGCATCGTCCCCACAGTGTACTCACCTGTTGGTCTGGAGGCCCATACAACAGTCCGTACTGGGGTAGGACCCCATCCACGAGTCTCTCCAACTCCTCCGAAGTGAAGGCTGGGGCCCTTTCCCCATTCACACGGGCCATGGTAGGTTCCAGATACAGGTCACAGCAGCACATGCAGTGTAGGTCCTCTCCCGTTGAAGATCAGGTAGCAAGTGAGGGATAAGATAGAAAATGGCGGTCACGTCCACGGCGGTGCATACCGTCACCGCCAGCGTAGATCACCATTGGCCACTGTAAGCCATAGGGCCCAATGTTATCCAATGAGGAGTTGCACAGCGGTTTCTGACCGCCTCCCACTACAGCGCACAATGTCAGCGGAATTACCTCACTTCCACATGTCCCTCCACACAGGACAGGTGGATGCCATTTCAGGGGTGGGGCAGGCCCTGGATATTTGCTGCATCACTGGTGAAATTTGGACATACTGGACAATTCACACTTACCCATTACAAGTTAACAGCATGCTAAGTTCTGTTGTTGCCCCATTGTTCAGTTTGTGACCGGCTCCTCACTCTTTTGGCCCATAGATTGCTACCACTGCAGATGAATAGGAGATGGAGACATACCCCCATGTACAGACCCCTGGTGGACTTGGCAACAATTGTGGACTGGAACATCATCCTCACCTATAGACGTGACAGGGCCACAATCACAGAGCTGTGTGCCCAATTGGAGCCTGACCTGATATCTGCTATCCGTCTCCCCACTGGGATCCCCCCTCTTGTGCCAGTTCTATCAGTGCTCCATTTCCTGGCAACTCATTCTTTCCAAGTGACAGTGGGCTTAGCAGCATGAATGTCACAGCCAATGTTCTCAATAGTTCTGACCAGAGTGCTATCTGCCCTAATTAAACATGTACAGCTACATTGTATTTCCCCAAGTTGAAAATCTGGCCACAGTGAAGGCCGAGTTTTATGCAATGGGACACATTCCCAACATAATTGGGGCGACTGATGGGATACATATTGCATTTGTCCCCCCGTCAAAATGAACAGGTGTTCAGAAATCAAAAGAGTTTCTACTCTATGAATGTACAGATGGTGTGCTTGGCGGACCAGTGCATCTCCCAAGTCAATGCTAAGTATCCTGGGTTGGTGCATGATGCCTTTGTTATGAGGAATAGCAGTATCCCAAATGTGATGTCCTAACCACAGAGGCACAGGGTGTGTCTAATAGGTGAACACTGGTCCCCACCCAGTATATGTTGGTGTATGGGCATGGTGTGGGGCATATGGGATCGTTTGTGGCTAAATGTTGTCGCTCAATATTGCTGGTGACTCTAGTTACCCCAACCCATCATGGCCTGCTGACCCCGGTGAGGAATGCCAGGACAAGGGCAGAAGAACGTTATAAAGAGGCCCATGGGCAAACCAGAAGGATAATAGAAAGGACCTTTGGCCCCCTCAAGGCCAGGTTCAGGTGCCTTCATCTAACAGGTGGATCCCTGTGCTACTCACTGAAGGTCTGCCAGATAATAGTGGCATGCTGCATGTTGCACAACCTTGCCCTGATACGCCATGTGCCTTTTCTGCAGGAGGAGGAGGCTGGAGGTGAGGATGAGGAGGCAGAGGATGAGGACAACAGAACATCAGTCATCAGACAATACTTCCAATGACACACAGGTAAGACAGTGTTACTTCACATTTCAATTAAATTTTTGGGAATTTCTGTAGCAGTGGCATGCTATTATTTCCCACTTCTATGCCCACTTACTGTACCCTTTGGCAATTCATTTTACAGATATTCGTGACCTCACATATGCTCCTGATGTGATCACTGCAGCCAGCTACAGGTCATAAACCTATGTTCATTTTCTGTACAGTTTAATTGCAATGTTTGTACCTGTTTCAATGAATACATACTTTAAAAATTTGACATACTCCAAACTTCTTTTTTTTTTTAGAGGGTGTTTATTGAAGTGCGAAAATATTGAGAGGCTAGTGCAATGAGATGGGGTGATAATGGAGGAAAGTCCAGGGTATTGTTCCAGTCTGTCTGTAGCAGAGGTGCTTTGTCCAAGGGGACATAGGAAGGGGAGCAATGGCAGGTCAAGGTGGACAGGGAGACAGGGTGGGACACAAGGGTGATAAGCAGGAGAGTCTAATTTCCTGGTGGGGGTCTTGGCATGTGTCTCTGGCTTCTGTCTGGATCGCAGGGAATGTTTGCGGGGTGGTTCACCTTCTGCAGGGGGAGGGGTGCTGGTGGCCTGTTGGTCCTCTGGCAGGGCCTCCTGGCCACTAGCTGCAGCGGAGGTGGAAGGCTGTTCAGATATCTGGCTAGTGGCAGGGGCCAGCTGGTGTGAGACTGGCTCCTTCATAATATTGGCCATGTCTGCCAGCACCTCTGCTCTGGAGATCAGGGTGTTGTTGATGGCCTCCTGCAGCCGGCTGTTCTCCTCCACAATGTTGATAGGCTCCCAGGATCTTTGCAAGTGCCTCCTGGAGAGTCGGTCCCTTGGGTCTGTCCTCCCCCTGGCACACAGCGGTCCTCCCAGTGCCCCTGGTGGCCTGTACCTCTGTCCCCTGAACCGTGTACCCACTGCCACTGACCCCAGGTCCCTGATTGTCTTGGGGGCGAGGTGTGCCCCGGGGTCCCTGTAGAGGTGGACACACTGCTGATTGAAGTGTCCTGGGGACAGAGGTATGGGTACGCTGGGTGGGTGCTGTGGTGGTGTTTCCTGATGGGGAGGCTCTGTGGTGGTGTGTGACTGGGCCTGGGTAACTGGCTGTCCAGAGGTCCCTGATGGGCCAGGTTGGTCATCCAGATCCTGAAGACCAGAGTTGCTGTCATCATTGTGGGCCTCTTCTGTTGGGGGACTGGATATTGCTGGCACATCCTTTCCGCTGACATTGGCTGGGGTACCTGTGGGGATGTAAATGATGTGTTATTGTTTCTGTGTCGACATATTGTGCATCTGTGGCTTGCCCTCTTTGGTTCTATTTGCCCTGGCAGCTTTCACTTGTATAAGTTAGTATATGGTGGGATAGCTGATTCTCTCTAGTGTGCATGCTTTAGTGATAGGTGTCCATGCAGGGCTGTCAGTGGTGTCCATGCATTGGTATGGCATGCAGGGCTTGGCATTGGGATAAGTGAGATGTGATGGTGGAGTGTGTGGGATGTAGTGGAGTGTTGGGAGTGAGGGTGAGGGTATGTGATGGCATGCAGGTAGGGGGGTAGTAGTAGTAGAGAGTTGACTTACCAGAGTCCAGTCCTCCGCCTACTCTGGCCAGGCCCTCAGGATGCATGATTGCCAAGACTTGCTCCTCCCATCCTGTTAGTTGTGGGGGAGGCAGTGGGGGGTCCACCACCAGTCCTCTGTACAGCGAGTTGGTGTCTTGCTGCAATGGAACGTACCTTCCCCCATAGGTCGTTCCACCTCTTCCTGATGTCATCCCTAGTTCTTGGGTGCTGTCCCACGGCGTTGACCCTGTCCACGATTCTCCGCCATAGCTCCATCTTCCTAGCTATCGATATCTGCTGCACCTGTGCTCCAAACAGCTGTGGCTCTACCCTGATGATTTCCTCCACCATGACCCTTAGCCCCTCCTCTGTGAATCGGGGGTGTCTTTGTGGTGCCATGGGTGTTGTGTGAGGTGTGTAGGTGAGGGTGTGTAGGGTGATGTGTTGGGATGTGTGATGTGGGGTGCGTGGGTGGTGTATAGGTGTGTATAGTGTGTGGCTGTTGTTTTGTCTGTGTTCCTGGTGTCTGTCTCGTGCCAATGGTTCATATTCATAAAGGGTTGTGGGTAATGTGGGTGGGTGTTTTATAGTGGTGTGGGTGTGTGGGTATGTTGTGTTTATGGGTGTCAGGTGTGTGTTGTTTGAATTGTCCAATTTGGTGGTGTTTTGTTTGTGTGTGTGTGTATTTTGAGCACAGCAGTATGTACCGCCAATGATTTACCGCCGTTGAATGTCCGCCGTGGTGATTCGTGGGTCATAATGTGGTGGGCGTAGTTCTTTTGGCGTAACGGTGTGGGTTTTGATACCGCCACTTTATCACTGACCTTTGGTGTGGCAGAATTGTGTCTATGGCTGAATAGTGACGGATTGGTGTATGTGTGTCATAATATGGTGAACGGATATCTGCTGCCGCGGCGGTAAGTTGGCGGAAGTCAGCATGGCGGTAAGTGGGATTTACCGCCAATGTCATAAGGAGGGCCTTTATTTCCACCCAAACAAACTCTTATTAGCAAAATTAGGATAATCAGACTGGTGAAAAAACATAACTTTCTAACATGTACAATGCAGCTTGTATGCAGCTAGATTATGATTGTAACTCATAAACTGCACAGTAACAAAAGGAGCTCTGTGACAAAGGCAGTATCCCATTGAGCTATGCACATAAAATACTGTTCTGTGGTCTGCATAGTACATGTTCTTTGTAGCAGGCACATTAACCCTCTGCGCTACCTTGGATGAGTCAAAACTGCCACAGGACAAAACCCCGACCTCTCCAGCAGGTACATTAATCACCAGAGTTATCGTGGCAGTTTTATTGGTCCCTGAAAACTGTTGGATATACAAGGAACTCTGCAGTGCTTTTAAAACTGCTGAACTGCCACAAAACCACCCCCAGTAAAACAAAAACATCCTTCCAGTCTCCCTGGGAAATGCTCGATGCCCAGTCCAGCCTGTCCGGCCTTAGCTATGGCATATGATGGGGTGTGGGGCAAGGTTGGCTGAATCCCTTTTAGCCCAGTAGGGGTGTTGTATGTCCGAGAATCTGTAACATATGACATGAATTTAATAAACTGTACTGTACATTTGCTTTAATAAAAGTACATTTTGAAAAACTATTGTGGAATTATTTTATCCAATGTATGATGTATGTTGAACCTAGTGATGTACTCTTGCAAGAGCCATACTGGCCTGTCTGCCACTCTGACATTTCTCCTGCAGGATAGGAGTAGGCTTTTAGAGTAGAATGGTTTGCCATGAGTCCACCATACCCTCTGGCCTAATTGAAGTTGCGGCCTCCTGCAAGGTGGGAATGGTTTGAAAATATTTACCAGGGCTGATTTTGGTTTCCACTCTGGCCCTGACAATTGCACTAAAGACTGTACATTTAAAGATGGGACACAAAACATGTACATGCATACAGAATCCACACAACATCACATTTAAAGAAGGCATGTATGATGAGGACAAACTCACACTGCAGTGGGGGTAGCGCATTCAGTGAAATACGAAGTGGCTGCTTCCAGGCCGCTTTATGTTTCTCTGTGTAGGCGCCAATATGCCTCTACTTTAAATAGGGCACAGAGATCCCCCTGCGGACAGGTGCAGTGAGTGACTGAAGCAGCCTGCAGGTGGATGTCTGGCACATCCATGGGAACAACTTTGCCCCCTGCAGAAGGTTGCCCTCATGGGTCACACTGCCAGTGCACCACCTTTTTGTGGCCCAGTTAATGTGCCTCCTAAGGGCATGTTTGCCTCTGCGCCCATGTCCCTAATACGCTGCAGGTGCAGAGGCAAAATTATTCCTACATTTGCATGGGCCACGCCCCGTGCAAAGGAGGGAATGCTCTCTCACTATAACACAGGACTACTTCTGCTCAAGTCAGCAGTATTACAGAAGGTTTAGAAAGAGTGTGTGGTAGTAACTTAGGTATCACACTTCCTATTGATAAATGAAGTTGTGGGTAAGTATAGTATCCAAAAGATATTTAGGTTCGGTGCTTAAATTATATTGTGTACCCTACTACCTGGGATACAAACAACAGTAAGCAGAAAAGATCCACTACATACATCAGACATGGATGAAGATACCATAGCACTTAAAATAGAAGTCCAATAAGTAAAGTTTCATCACATAAGGTTCGTAGGCAATAAGTCCAGATTTTGTGATTTTTATTGAGTTGTGAAAAACTCTGTAGTCTCCAGTACAAGTATCAGCAAAACAACAGCCAAAACTCTGTAGTCTCCAGTACAGGTATCATCAAATCAATAGCCGAGAAGCGTTTCATCACAGAGTGACTTTTTCAAGGCTAACAAAATTAGGTTGAGTAGTAAAGACAGGAAGATAAATGTAAAATCTTCAAAACAGTGTCAGTAATCTGAACCGCTTGTGAACAGCTCGGACAGGTGAGTACATTCTTGTTGCAGATGGCACCCTGGTTCCTAGGATGAGGATCGAAGTGTTGAGTATGTGATCAGACCACGGTCATTTAAGCGTTACTTCCGAGTGATGAGCAGGATGTATTGACGTGTAGAGTATTTTGCCCTTATCTATAATCTATGGGCATAGTACAAGTTCCTATGCCATGAGTGAAATACCGAAGTAAGGAGCAGGTTGTGTATTAGGCACCTACCTGTAAACTATGGGCATAGTGCAAGTTCCTATGTCAAGTATAAAGTTGAGCCCACAAGAACCGAAATGGCCAGCCAACAGTCCAATGGTCAAAGTGGAAAAGTTGCATTTTTTAGGGCAGTGCAGAGACCTTGGCAAGCTCCCACCTGCAGTATGTAAAGCAACTAGTGTACGAAGTAAAGAAGGGCTTCTACTGGAGTTTTCCATGACTCAATAAATATCACAATACTGGACTTCCTGCCTGCGAACCCTATGTGATGGAGTATTATCGAAGGGGCAGCATCTGCTGCGTCATCTGTATTACCAAAGTGCCTGGGTGGGGCGCAAAGTGGGCATACAGGTCTGCTGCACCCCCAGGACACTTTGTATAATATGGCCCTAAGAAAGAATACATACTCTTTTAGAAAAGCATAGTATTGCATGCACATGCACTTTCACAGACAAACATAGAAGGTATACATATTCTGACTGGGGAACACTGTACTGTACGCTGCATACTTCCACTTAGTCATTTATTTATGTATTTATTCATTTTTGTGGTTTTATATAGTGGGAACTAGACCCGGAGGTGTATCAGAGCACTTTACAATAATCATTGTCATTTAGGCAATACAAAGTTTTCAAGACATGTCAAGGGCGTGATTGGTATAGAATGAGACAAAATGTATGGGAAAAGTACTGAAATACATGAGTTAAAATGATTTTTAATAAAACACATACCATTGCTACACAAAAACATTATCCAATTCCGACTGTTTACTCGCACTCCACAACCAATGACATGCCTATGCTTTATTCAGGAAGATTGTATATATTTTATACTGTTTTTCTACATATTTTTTTTTTTTTTATAAAAGCACCTTAACATGTGAGATTTGGTATTTTTGAATAAAAAAAAAAAGTTTTTAGGTTCTTTGAATCTTAACTTTTACTGAAACCTTTTGGGATATTCACAAGGTAAATTTGATCTTAGACGTATGTTTATGACCAAAATTTCCTTTTTAAGTGTGCCTAGATTTCACAAAGGGATTCCTGACAGGCATGAATAGATTTACGAAGGTGAAGATCTCCACCATGCGTGTGGAGATGTCACCAGCAGTAATCCAGTGCTTAATTTGTAAATAAAAACGTGCCGGTGCCCAAAGTCGTCTTAAGCACGCGGCTGCCACAATTAAATGCCGGAACACGGAATACTGAGGCGGCATAACCCTGAAGCCATCTGGGGACCCTTCAATTGATATAAAGCCACTCCCTGCCCCTTCAGCTCACTCTTGCAGCTTTCTACTTTCTCCCTTTGTGACGCTTTTTCGTTTTTCCGTTCCTCCTTCTTTCCCATGTGTCTTTTATTCGCAGACAAAAGCTCGAGGCAAAAGAATAAGCCCCGGCCCTCAAAAATAAGTGCCAGTGCTCAGCACCGGAAACAACAAGCACAAATTAAGCACTGTCGTAATCCCATTAAAGGGGTTGAAAGGGCACTCATAGACAGGGTTTGCCTTGGAAATTTTAGAATAGCCACAAACTTGTTCATTTGTGGGCATTCCCAAACTCCTCTCTGACTGAGTAACTCCCCTCCCAGGTTGGCAAGAGGGTACAGATAACCCCAGATTGGTAAAATCTAGATGAAGGAATTTCCCCATGGAGAAAAAAAAGAAAAAATTTGTATTTGCACAGTGTGTTGCATTCCTGCTGTGAGGCCTTCTCTGCCATGAAGAATACTGTACAGCGGGAATAGGAGCAGCAGGAAAAGCCACCTGACCTTCCCACCTGTAAACCTACAGCGGGTTCAGCTTTCCAGTTTTATTACTAGGAATATTGGTGAATAGTGATTAAACATAAAAATAGGTTCAGATGAAGGCAAATATCTGTGCCCATATTTTAAATTTAACAACTATGTAGTCACAACCCTTTAAGACTGAAAAAGTTAACGAGATACCAACGCTGCAATTCCAAATTGCTGCTGATTAATAAAGATGTCTACAGGTGGCACAATAATAGCACCTATAAACATTATTATATATATATGTGTGTGTGTGTGTATATATATATATATATATATATATATATATATATATATATATATATATATAAACATCACCTAGTAGTTATAGTTAGGTCTGCTTTTTAATAGATGGAACATTTTTTGGTTTGCTAATATTTTTGGCCCTGTTTGACGAATCTTAATAAATCTTTTCGAAAAAATTTCATCCACCTCAGCTCCCTTCTAGAACGTTTTGCGGTGATCCATCATGCGATGGCTGAGATAAAAGGGGAGGCCCAAAATGTAAAATCCCCATGCATTTTCCAGACATATTTAGACACGGCTACAGCAAAAACTGCTAAATGGAACTACACCGCATTCAGCAGGAGGCTAGATCTTGTTCTTTTGTGATTTTGAGAAAGTCCGTACAGTAGTTTTTGAGAAATTAAGAGTAGAGAAAATGCTACATTTGGACAGTTGGGCTCGCTAGAGTCCCACAGGAGTCCCCCAAGAGCGTACATTTAAAAATTGAGGCATGTGATTGGTCGAGAGGCCCATTTTTCCTGTTAGCTTTCATGTTCTGAGTCTTGCAAGAGCGAGTGATCTGAGTGACTTGCTGTTGGAATGTTAGAAATGAAATGGTTGACATTACTAGGTGTTGTGGAAATGTAATAAAAAAGCTATGGAACGGGGCAGTAGAAAGGCATGCTGTCCCCCTAAGTTTAGAGAGGAGGGGTCTGAGGGATAACTACAGTGAAGAAAATAAATTTAATTGTTTTTAACTCATTTTTCATGATCTCGCAGGGCTCTCGCTGGATCACGAATAGTAAAAAGGGGTAGATGAGTTCTCAATACACTCCATTAGTAGGAATGTATATTGTGGCCCTTGTTTTGGGAGGAAGTGTGTAAGGGATAACTCATGATATCGTAAAAATGACTGTGAGACGGAGTGTTACAGGAGATGGTGTTTATCAGAGACTGCTATTTACGCCCATTGGCTTGGTAAGAGTTATGAATACAGTACAGTCTCTTCCCTCACTCTAATATGCTCATCCATTATATGAGAGAGGGTGTTAGCAGGGAGGACAGGCCCTGGTCAGAGTATTAAATGCATACTTGTCATCCAACAAAGAGGTCTCAGCGGATAGGCTGGTCTCTCTCCATACAGCCTCCTACGCACACCCATCATCTGAGAGAGAGAGTTCTGAAAGGAGAGGTCAGTCCATGTACACACCTAATTATGCTAACCCGTCATCTGAGAGACAGGCCTGACAGGTGAGGCCAGTCCATGTACACACTCTAATATGTACATCCGTCATCTGAGAGAGAGTTCTGGCAGGAGAGGTCATTCTCTCTCTATAGGGCATATGTATTTTTTTTCATAAATCTCAGCAATTTAGTTTTCCCCACTGTTAGAAATGGGGTCTTTGGTTGACAATCAGGTTGCCCCCCATCCAAGCAACGACCCTCACTCTAGTCAGGGTAAAGGAGAAACACCTCGTTAACTGCCGCTCACCCCATTGGTAGCTTGGCACGAGAAGAAAGGCTTAAACCAGAGGCAATGTGTAAAGTATTTATACCAAACACACAGTAATACAGTGAAAACACGACAAAATGGACACCACACAGGTTTAGAAAAGTGGTAAATATTTATTTAAATCAAACAAGACTAAATACGATAAAAATCCACAATCCACAATTAAAAATATGACTTTTGCAATTAAAAACACAAAAATAGTGCCTGGAGCACAATTGCTTCAATTTGATGTTATCACGGGTCGTGACGGAGTCGTTTCCCACAATGCAACACAACTGGTGCCGGTTACAGAGTCGCACAGACCCCCAGGTACAGTACCTTGTGAAAATATGGAAACAAGCCACTGCACGGAATCAGGGATCAGGGCGATGCAGGATCTGGGCGGCGTCAGTTCAGGTGCTGTGGAGCGGAGGGGCCGGTGCAAGGTGTTGGGTCCTTGCTGTGAAGGTGCTGTTGCATCGGTGTGAAGCGTTGGATCCGCGCACTTCCGGCAGGGTCAATATCCGGCGGTCACAACGTGGTGTGGCAACTTCACAGAGTCGCAGACTTCAACATGGCTGCGGCGGCATCGGGTCGTCACACTCGAGCAAGGACCATAACTTCAGTTGCAGGCGGCGCCACGGGATCCGGCAGCGGCATCAGTCCAGAGTCGTCTGAAGTCAGTTTCCTTGGTTTTTCTTGGTTTTTCACTAGCTTCTCCATTCAAGGGCCCAGGGACTGGATTAGGCACCACTTGGCAGGGTAGGAGTCTCAGCATAGAGTCCTGGTGCTGGTAGGGGAAGTCCTTGATGGCCCTGAGACTTCAGAACAGGGGGCAAGCTCAGTCAGTCCAAGCCCTTGGAGATACCTCTCCAGCAGGAATGCACAACAAAGTCCAGTCTTTGTCCCTTTTCACAGGCAGAAGCAGCAACTGCAGTATAGCCCAACAAAGCACAGGCAGGGGCAGCACTTCTCCTCAGCTCTTCAGCTCTTCTCCTGTCAGAGGTTTCTCTTGAATCCTTGAAGTAACCTAAAGTCTGGGCTTTTGGGTCCAATACTTATATAACTTTCTGCCTTTGAAGTTGCCCAACTTCAATGAAAAGTATCTGTTGTTTACAGGATCCCGCCTTACGCAGACCTGGCCCCAGATGCACACAAGGGGGTTGGAGGCTGCTTTGTGTGAGGGCAGGCAAAGCCCTTTCAGTTGTAAGTGACCACTCCTCCCTCCAGCCTAGCCCAGATGGCCCATCAGGATATGCAGATTACACCTCAGCACCCTTTGTGTCACTGTCTAGTGGAGATGCACAAACAGCCTATCAGTCTGACTCAGACAAGGAATCCACAAACAGGCAGCATCACAGACTGGTTTAAGCAAGACAATGCCCACTTTCTAAAACTGGCATTTTCAAACTAACAATCTAAAAACCACCTTCCCTAAAAGATTTATTTTTAAATTGTGAGTTCAGAGACCCCAAACTCCACATTTCTATCTGCTATCAAAGGGAAACTGCACTTTAAGGATATTTAAAGGCAGCCCACATGTTAACCTGTGAGAGAGTTAGGCCTTGCAACAGTGAAAAACGAATTTAGCAGTATTTCACTGATAGAACATGTAAAAACACACAGGTACATGTCCTACCTTTAACATACACTGCCCCCTGCCCATGGGGCTACCTAGGGCCTACCATAGGGGTACCTAACATGTATAAAAAGGGAAGGTTTAGGCTTGGCAAGTGAGTGCACTTGCCACGTCAAATAGGCAGTTCAAAAACTACACATACAGACTCTGCAGAGGCAGGTCTGAGCCATGTTTACAGGGCTACTCATGTGGATGGCACAATCAGTGCTGGAGGCCCACTAGTAGCATTAGATTTACAGGCCCTTGAGTGCTGAAATTTAGCACAAATAATTACCTTTTACATAACCATTATGTGAAATGCTTTAATGATAACATTAATGTTAACACAAAAATGTGCCTTTTTTATTGCCCATCATAGAGTGCAAGGCCTGCACATGGTTTTCTAAAAATGTACTAACGTTGTAATGAGAAAGCATGTCTCTTTAAGAGCATGTTCTCTGCTAAATAAATGTTGAAATAAATAGTTTTCTGCTGGGCCTCAAGCAGACAAGGCCACAGTGGGAAGTTATCTAACTCCCAGTGTTCTTACTATTGTTACATTTGTATGTTCTCATGTTCGGTGTATAACAAACTTCTTTTATTCAAGTCACAAACTTGTTCCGTGCATGTATTAATGAAAATGTATTTCTCTCGAGGAAATGGTGCGACAAGAATGTTTTCATGTCTTTGTAACTACTGTCCAGCAACAGCATATTTGGGATGTTCCAAACAAAAGAGCCTACTGATCACAGTCGGAAGAAGAGGCACACACAGTATACAATTAGTATAGTTTGGAGTTACGTAAAAGATGGAAGAACCCATTCAACGCTTTGCCAGTTAACTTTTTATGTATTGCTGATATCTAATGTTCTTGTAATTGGATGTTCTTTCTTCTCTTGATGTTAAAAACCAATAGCAAATGTTTAGTAAGTTTAATTTAATGTTTGGGTACTGGGAAGAGAGAGACGGTCGTCATTTGTCATTCATAAATTCATTGCTTTCTGGTTTTCCAGAGACTTCACTTTGCTTTCTTTGTTACCTGTCACTTTGACACTTCATGGTTTGCCAGTCTACTGGCATTCTGGTGCTTTATTATTTTTTGAGTTTACTATGCCTGTTCAATACTGAACTAATGCTCTGATGGTTTAGTAATCTTATAGTCCAAATTCTAAACCGTCCCCCTTTCCCTGTTCCTGTCCTGATGCTGCCGTTGTTGTCCCCCTGATGAAACTGTAGCCATGTTGCTGTCAATCTTTAGGGATAGGTGAATGTATGATCTGTGTATTGTTGTTCTCCTTTTTTTTTTTCAGGTACCAACTGCTACTGTTTTAATACTGCTGCTATTTTTGATAGCGCCATAGCTAGATGTTTTCTAAATTAATGTTACTAAAACCTTTGCATGAAGTCCAACATGCTAATGCTAATCTGAAGTTAGTGAGGTAATTTCTCCATACCTTTGACCTGATGTTGTTTTATTGCTGAACCAATGTATGTCATCTCTCTTGCTCAAATATTGTTATTATTAATTAGTGTTTTCCCTATTGAAATTGTCGTTCTTACTGCTTTGCTTAAACTAAGATTTTTTAAGCAAATTGGACAGCCTGTGATGTTTCTTTACTTGTATCATTTGGTGTTGAGACTAATTTTCGTGACCTTAGTTTTGTTAATATAGGGAAATAAACATTTTAATTGATACCAAAAGGTGTGGTTATTCATGGCCAAATGGAATGGGTCATGGTGCGTTCTTTACTAATTCTTTGGTGATTGTTATTGTTTAATATTATTAATATTGCTGTGTTATATGACACCTAATAATAATAATTTAAACAAGTCAAAAGGTTCATCGGCCTTAAAGCTGCGTCCGCTTACTATGATAAAATAGATAAGCCAAGGGCACACTCACAGGCCGTAGGCACCTCTAGCACACTTAACTACGGACTTACTACTAAATCAGATATGCCAATCATGGAAAAGGCAATTACACATACAATTTACACAGGGAGCACTTTCACTCTAGCACTGGTCAGCAGTGGTAAAGTGCCCCGAGTAACAAAAACAGCAAAAACACAGTCCAGCACACAGCAACAACCTGGGAAGTAGAGGCAAAAAGTTAGGGGAGACCACGCCAAGGATGCCAGGTCTAACACCCACAATTATATAATGGATTGCATCTCATTAAACTAAAGATATTGTTAGTATTCTGGTGTATATACATTTTAAATACTACATCAGTATACATTCAGTTTAAATGCAAATTCCATTATAAAAAGCACAATCTTGAGAGAGGCTTGTGAGAGCAAACCAGGAAGTACTGACTCCATGGGCATCAAATCACCAAAATGCCTGGGGTAGCGGAAGTAACATCACATGCCACACCATTTGAACTTGACTTTGACTCACACACACACATGCTCTCTTTCACATAAACACACTCACCCGCAAGCATGCATAAAACATACATTTAACAGCATTTTTTTACTTACGTTAGCTGCCAGAAAGGGTCATATTCCAGCTAATTGCACTCTATATTTTTTACACAAATAATACATAATAATATTCACTATTTGAGTAATAAAAAATTGACAGAAAAACAGGAAAGTGGGTCCTCACCGACGCACATGAGAACAAGATGCCTCTGTTTTCCAGGTACTCATTTTGCCACCCCTGAGGCCAGGGATCGCACAAGCAATGCCAGGGGTCGCAAGGGGCATGTCAGGGGTCACAGCTGCAACCCCTGGCAATCCCTAAATGATGCCAATGACTGCCCCCTCAGACAGCAAACAAGGGATTGCCTCCCTGTCTCTTGCTAACTCTTGCAAGAGGATTGCAACAGCCCCTCGTTATGATCAGCTTCTCAGGAATTTAAGAACCAAAAAAGGGATACAGGACACACCAACATGCATGATAAAACTACAGGGTAGCTCGGTGAAGAGCTGTTTTATTTAACCGTTAAGAGGCTCTTGTGAGAGTCATGAGACCTTAAAAATAGCTTGCTGGTATCATGTATCCATATGAGAGTTACAAGAAATGAGCAGATACACATTCACTACTGAAATATTGAATATTTATCTGTTTAGTATTCTGATACATTACAAGGAAAAAAAACATTCTTTTTAAAAAATAATATCAATGCACAACATATATTACAAAATCATTGTATCATACATACACACACCTAAATAATTAATTTACTTTAAATTCACTGAAATAATCAAAGGTTGAGTAACGTTGTAGTTAGGTGTAATAAAAATATGTATTTCCGATTAACAAAAACCTTAGAAATTCACAGAAAAAAACAAAGATTAAAGTAACATTATAGTTAGGTGAATTCCACAGTGACAACATTGACGTTTTGAACTAAAAATACACAAATTCACTAGTTATATTTATCAGCAATAGCTAAAACTTGCTCCCTCGCCATGTGCTGCTTATGACCTCACATATGACATCACACAAGACATGTTCTATGTCATCATATATGACATCACTGATGACATTGCAGATGACATCATTGATGACATCACTGATTACATCGTCCAATAGTCAAGTTCCTGCATACAAGTGTGTAAATTACTACAGCCTTAGAGGTCTGACAGTAAGTACAAAATTGCTCAGGAGAAGATCAGGCATCATTTCTACCAACATAGAAACAACTCCTTTAGGTGTGGAAAACAAGCATTATGTTCAGCATTGTCCCTATACAATACACTTTACAGAAGGCATAGTTCACATTATCAATCAACCACAGATATATGAGAAACACTCATTGCTCAAGGTGTTAAATATCTGTACAACTGTTCAAAGAAAGCTAAAGTAGTGAATGCCAATTCTAAACAAAATGTCCTACTAGGGACAGCTTTTATCTGTATCAAACCTCATACACACACTGAACCTACATTAATAAATAAAGTTGATATCAGTAGAGAACTGAGTAGTGCAAAGTGTTTAATTTATGAACAGAGTTGATTCCATAACACACTTTAAAAACAGTGAACCTCTCGTGGGAAATACACCACAGGGTATTCAAAAGAACCTACTAAGAACAGTGTACACCTTATGCAGCAGTTATGAAAAAAGACACTACTTGTTAAAAATACAAGATTTGAAAGTGCTAAAGATCATACTACCTGCACCCTTCATACCGTATTCTGTATACTTTACAGATAGGCCATCTTCTGAAGCAAAACAAGCAAATGTGCATAGATTAGCATCTGGTGCACACACTCTTCTATGTTAAGTATAAAAGTTGTGGAGACTGCAATTAATACAACTGAACTGTTCCTTGCACACAGTTACTCTTCAATGCAAAGATTTATAATGAGTTCAATACCTCTACACATCTATGGTAAATTAGGTACACACACCTACAACCATTAGCTGGACCTAGGCTGTAAAATATTAGGTAGAAAAGTATGATTGTAGTCATCTTCCACTATGAAAACTGTAAAACATACTAGTACACTCATTGATGACATCAATGCTGTCATTTGAGATTTATCCTTTGGCATGTGTTTTGTTGGCATGAGCCAGTGGAGTGCCTTATACAAGGAAAATAGGCCTTTAGATACATACCTTAATAGCATGGCTCTACATGTAATTATTAGTTTGTTTTTGCACACCTGATCTTTTGAGGTTTCTGTCAGTATCAGTTTGATGCACCTAAGCATTAGCTGTGTCAGTGACATTATATTTTGTAAGTATTTTTCCACTAGGTCTTCTTTCTCCCGTTGCCCTGAAGAGGCCGCTAGCTAGAAGGGCGGAAATGTGTCAACATTCAATTTGGAGGATTCTCCAGAATTTTGAAAGTGATTCCTCAAAACCTTTGTAGTACACAGACCAAAGGAATAAAAGAAAAGGTGTTTTCAGTTTGTGTACCGTGTGTTTGACTACCTCCGACTATGGACTTTATGTTCATACTTTGAAAAAGCCACAGATGTACATAAGCATTGGAAATGGAAGAGTGAACAGAAATCCCAAAGCTGTCATTTATTGCATTGTTTGGTGTACTTATGTTGTAATAGGACATATTGCTAAGGGTCAAGGACTACATGTTTACTTTGTCTTTGGGACAAGTAGGCCCAACCCCCTGCAGCACCAACACTTTGGCTGGCAGTTTGTAGTACCACATTATGGATCAGGGAAGGGCATTGTCGGCAGTTATATTTGTGTTTAGATGTTAGTGCTGTTCTAAATTGTATTTATGGTTCAGTAATGCATTATTAGGGCATTATTAGGGTGAGCACTCTAAGGAAATGTTGTAAGCTCGGCTGCACTACTCACAATGGTATAAAAATGTGTAAACACGGTAGCAAGGTTTTCCAATATGAGGTTATGTATAATGCTCCCAGAAGGCTGTCTCGTTAGATGCAAATATTTGCAGGAGGTTGAAAGTAAGACTGATGATTCTTTGCTTTCAAAATAAAATGCTAACAAAAATGCAACTAGGAAAAAAAGTAGCTAAACTACAGTGACATTTTAGGTACCATTTCTTTGAAGCATCATATAGTAAAATGTGTTGATGCATGCTAGTATTTCCAAAAAGTATTTATGATGGAAAATTCATGTAACCAGTTTCAATAAGAATATGAGAAACATGAAAATAAACAAGCATTTGCAAAGCCAATAGCTCTGACATTGTTGGTCAGACTTCTGATTTTGTTAATGCGCGTTTTGTATTAACACGATTTTTGTAAACCTTTATTGTTGAGGGAGCTGCCAGGCCCTCACCATTACAACAAAAGTTGGCAAAAATATTTTTGGGTCTAAAAAAGCACACATTGCCACAATAGTTTCTGGCACTGAACAAAACTACTTTGTGTGCCAATATGCTCCTTGTGAAAAGGCAGAATGCTGTCACTCACAGTGAAGCCAGCCGATAAATAGAGAGAGATAGAATGTTAATAAAAAGAAAAGGTCTTGTTTAACGCCATACCTAATTTGGGGCCCAATTCTCCCATGAGATATGTCTTTGCATTAGTGCAGATTTGCAGCTTTCATGAACTCACAAGAATTTACAGAAGTAGGCCAGGAAATTGAACTCCTAGAAAATAATTGAACTGCATTTTAGCATGAGCAAATATGCATATGTTGATATGCTCATGCAAAAATCTGTTGAGCGTTTACAAGTTCATTTTTTCTCCAGCCACTTTCCCCACCCCTGGAATAAGTTTTACTTCTACCCTTGTCAGGAATAAATTTCCAACCTTTCTCAGTATGGGAAAAGATCAGAGAAGCTGGTGCAAGTTAGTAAGTTTGCATAGGCATAATCAGAGTTTTTTTTAGAGTGCTTATATAAAGAGATTGCTGACATAATTTGTTGCCGCACTACATGGCACCAAAGGGACAAGTGGATTTTTTCAAAAACAAGTAGATCTATGAAGCAGCCTGTTCCATGGACTAGTAGATATTTTTATTTTTAATTCCACATCCCTGAGATGTCATCAGCGATGTCAAAAATGATATCATAGAACATGACATGAGTGATGTCACATGTGAGGTCCTGAGCAGTGCATGGCGGGGGTGCACCTTATAGTTAGTTCTCCAAACTATAACTGCTGAATTTCTGTGTTTTTTTAGTTCAAAACGTTACTGTCATTGAGAAATTCACCTAACTATAAAGTTACTTTAATCTTTTTTTTTTTTCTTCAGTGAATACATACATATATATGTATATATATGATAGATAGAAAGATCGATAATGCATTACACACAATCAAAATTAAATAAACTACTATGAATATGTTTGTCTCATTTTCATACAAACAAAATCCTATCCAGATTCTGTCATAGCACTGTCTTTGCTTTTTAATCACCCTTGGATGGAATTGTATTCCTTTACTGCAGTGGGAGTAGTCCGGGGCAGCCCACTGCTGCGATGTCACACCCTAAATCAATGGCTATTATTGTTGAGCTTAAGCAATTAAGCAGAGTGCAGGGGAGAACCTGCCAAAGGAAAAGTGAGAGAATGGCAACAGTGGACTTCGAAAATATTACAAAATCAAACAGAGGCTCTTCAAATGTGTAAATGTCCTTGCAAGAATAAGAGAAATGTCTTTAGAAGTTCTAGCGTTTAGATGGCATCACCAGCCTAGCCAGCCCCGCCCTCTGAAACTGACAGGGGGGCTAAAGACCTTTCAGCCCAATGGATTGCACATCTGCCTGCTTGTGAGTATTCTAATAGAAATATTATCTTTTTAACAGAGCTGTAGGTCTATACAACCATCATGGTTCCCAACCTGTGGTCCGGGGACCCCTTGGGGTCCACAAAGCCTCCTTATGGGGTCCGCAGCGCCTTAGAAAAGAAATAGTATTAACAGATTAGGTCCCCAGCTTTCAGTAATGACTCCATGGGGGGTCCCTGGATGCCATAATGATTCAGTGGGGGACGCTGGGTTCCAGTAATGATAAAGTGGGGGTCCACAGAAGTCAAAAGGTCAGGAACCACTGATCTAGAATGATCTTTGCTTGGCTTCAACATGCGCTAGGGTGGACTCCATCACTGAGACTAACCTTACCTGTGTCCATTAATGTAGCAAACAAGTCAAAGAGGGAACCAGAACTTCAACAAAGACTTTATATAAAAGAACAAGCACAAAACACTGGGGCCAGGAGACTTGTTGTTCCGATAAGATACGTTACTCTAAACAGTTCATGAGGAATCTCCATAAAAGTGACTTCGTCTAGGCAGTGTTCCTGAAGGACAGACTCACTAGGATGTCTTCTACGTAGAGTTATGTAAACCTGCTTGATATACTTCTAGCATGTCCTCATTTGAGGTTTTGTGTACCCTGTCCGGTGTATTTATGACATGAATTGAGTTTGTTACATAGCTTGTATGCCAACAACTTGTTACCCTTGTCTCCCCTCTCATAATACGATTGTTTAAAGCTTATTAATTTGTGGGCTGTAATGCTCATAGTTCTCTCCTTCAGGGAGCTGAAGTCCCTGCAAAGCCCTTCTTGATCCTGTTCTATTTTGTTCATTATCTAGTGTAGCTATGGCGGCCTCCAACTCCAGATGCCCATCTTTAGCCACTCTAAAAACGTGGGTATTTGTTTCATTAGTTCTCCTCTTATTATTGATTTGGCTGCGTCCCATATCACCAACCATGAGATGCCCTCTGTCTCGTTCTCCTGTAAATAGTTCTGTAACGCTTCCTTGATGTTTGAATAAAGCATAGGGTCTTTCAGCACTATTAAATTTCCTTTCCATATTTGTGTAAGTGTAGAGCAGCTTGGCAGCATCTGGATTGTCAGGAGCACTGGAGTGTGATCACAAAGGAACTTCACCCCAATATTCGCTGAAAATACCAGTTACAAAAGTGGGCAAAAATCAGGAAATAGTGTTGTCTATGAACATTTGAATAAAAACGAATGGTCTTTCGCTCCCACATGCATGATGCACCAGTCATCAAAGAGATTTAAATCAACGAGTGTGTGGCCAGGGTAGAGTGTCACCATGGACGTCAATGCACCGAAATGCCAGGGGTAGTGAGTGACATAACACGCCCCTTGACCTTCACTTTTACACATGCACACACATTCACACATACATACACTCTTTCGCACATAAGCACACTCTTACCCGCAAGCACGCACACAACATACATTTGAAAGCATTTTCTACGTACTTCAGCTGCCATGGAAGGGCATATTCCAGCTAATTGTACTATATTTTTATTACACTAATAGTGAAAAATGTATTGTTATTCACTATTAGTGTAATACATTTTTTACAGAAAACAAAGACAGTGGAGTCCCATCTGACGTCCTTAAGGACGAGCTGCCCCTGTGTTCCTGCCACTGAATTTGCCATCTCTGATGTCAGAGGTCGCAAAGGCAGTGTCAGGGGTCGCAAAGGGCTCAGCGATCCCTGGCGACCCCTAAATGATGTCCATGAGCATCATTGGACAGGGAACCTGTCTAAATTCAGTTTAAGCTGACATTAGAATCGCACCCAACACCAGGCGATCTGCTGCAAAAGTAGCAATTTCAAGAAAGAAGTGGTGATAAAAACGCTCCTTATTGTCATTCGGTCCATCCACCGACTCTATCGAGAATGGGAGCATATACAGCAAACTTTGCCAACCTGCTATTTTGCCTTCTCTGTCCTCAATGAGGGACTGGTTTGTGATACCTGAGCATATCAGCATAGCCTCGCCTTTAGCCTCGGAGGAGGCGGCGGCAAAGGACACGTTTGTCGGAAGATAGCGGGACTTGGACATCAGAGGATAGAAGATGGTCTCCTGGAGGAGCACAATATCAGCTCCCTTCACATGGAGCCAACGCAAAAGGGAATTGCTCTTCACTGGGGCGTTTAGTCCCTAGACATTCAATGACAAGAATATTATGCGAAGTGCTCTTGGTTCTATACAAGGGGGCATATTTACAAGCCCAGTGTGCCGCCCGTGCGTCACTTTTTGTGACGCATGTGCGCCACATAGTGAAAGCCCATATCTACAAGGCAACACAAACCACCTTGGGTGGCTTTTCAATGCCCTGTAGATAAGATGTAAGGCAACACAGCGCAAGTCACTGCGTTGCCTTACACTACATCTTTAACATACAGCACATTTCTGCCCTTTCCCTGTGGCGCAGGGCAGTGCAGCAAGGTCACCACAGGGCTTGTAAATAAGCCCCTAGAAATAATGAGATAACAGCATGTTGCACCCCAATTGCACTGTCAGTGAAACATCTAGAATCAACTCCATCCCGCCACCTGATTGTTACATGATATAGCAGCAAATAAGTAACATATTGCAAACAATGCATATAACAACAAGCAATATTAGAGCAACATCCTAACACATTGATCAAAAACATGAGTCTTCCCTCTAAATTTTGAGGGGTCTAACTCCCACACTATCTAATTTCTGACATGAAATAAGGAAAAAGGGAGGAACAAGTTTAAGGGTTAAGATGAGAAAAAAAAAGTGGGGTAGATACAGATAGAAAAGGAAATGAGAAGTCTGCTTTCAATCTTAAACAAATTTCCTCGGTGCTAACCAGTACTTGGACAATATGACCTTATCCAGTGCCGTAGCTGGACTCTTGCTCTAGGCAAGACTGCTGGTTTAGGGATGACAGCACTTTTGTTTGTAGGCGACTAGGTCAGTCCTACAACAAGTTGCAACTGTTTGCGCAACCCTCCCGGCTCACAAGCAGTACCTCACTAAAAACTCAATTAGTAAAAGGTGATTTGTGGCAGCTTTTACGCATGGACTCAAAAGAGTGTGACATCTCAGGGGAGTAGTGGTTAAACGGAGATTACCCTTTTTCTCACATAAACAACAAGTATTGTTCACACACAGACAATGAAAGAGATGAAGTAAAGTTTTCAATAGGTTTTATTAACAAGAGTGCAATCTACTGTAAATTGCATGGGCTGCAATGATTAGGATAATGAACAATGCAAGAAACAGAATTGTGAAAACGAGAGTCATGAGTACCAAGCCCTCAACCATCTTGAAATAATATGAAATACGAAATAGATGTGAAATAGGCCCTAATAACCTAGCATGATGAATGTAATCAGTAACCTAAAGAGAGCTAGGTATGTTAAACCTAATCTGCCAGTACCACGTCCATTAGAAGAGACCCCCAACCTGTGTTACCATGGAATGAGGTCTCTAGATCAGACTCCATGGTGACACGAAGGCTGGGTCTGCATCAAGATGATGTGTAGCATAGATAGTGTTAATGGCATCTGGTAGAAATCCCTCTGATAATCTTGTCTGTGTGAGATGTATTTACACAGATCTTGTAGGACCCCTGACGCAGTTATGTTCTCAAACGCATGTTGCTTGGGGCTGCAATTACATAAACAATTCCCATAAAAGGTACATTATGTTACTGTCACACGAAAGTGGGAAAGTACATGATGTGAATACCTATGTATCTCATTTATCTTTGACGCGGATAGTGACACCTTTACAGAGTGGCACTGATAAGGTGAAACTAAAACATTTTCCTAACTATAAACATCGCCATCTTGGAAAAAATAATTATATAAATGTGCTAAAACAGAGCAAGCTAAGTAGGTTAAAAGTCACCAGGTGACGTGGGCACAGGCCTGCAAGCCAGAAGGCTAAGCTAAACTGATTTCCATTAAAACTAAATAGGATCCAACCCCCACTCCATTGCCAGATCAAGTATGACTCCATAATGATGACGCCAGAGAAAGTGAATGAACCCAATCTAAAATGCTTTGGACTAAAACAAATTAAAATTATATTAAGACATAGCTAAAATCTAATGAAACCTGTCAAAAATAGCTAAAACATATGAAGAGACAAAATGTCAACCATGACAAGCAAAGCAGGCAAAGTTAAAGGCAAGTTTTGGCAAAACTTTGAAACTTTAGAATAGGCCAATGGTCAAATTCATTCACCAGTGGTCATGATCTTGAACAGTGTCATTGAAGCCATCGAAAGGAAGGGCATTCAGGAAAGAGACCACATTGTCAGATGTTAGATCGATGACAGGATTGGCAGATGGATCCACGGAGCAGTAGTGTGCAGCAGGCTCAGGTGCAGGATCTCCTGCGAGGGCAGCACCATCCAAAGTGCCCAAAGGAGTCATACAGTCCATCAAGGGCACCCCGTAACTGGCCTCGCGAATCAGCGTCAGTCCCATGGGGCACGACTGTGAATGAACCCTCATCGGGAACATCAGCATTTCTTTGTCCACAGGAGGCACTGGCGGAACAGCAAGGCACACTGAAGGTAGATGTTCAAAGAGGGACCAGTGCAATGAAAGACTGGTTGCACACACCATAGGACTGGTTGGAATGACAGTGACCAATCATGCTCCAATTCTTCCAGCAACAGAGCACCAAAGAACTGCACCATGCGATCACAGCACAGCTGGGATGGTGGTAGTAGTTCCATCACTCCACTTAGCTTGGAAGGCACAACCACTAAGAATCAGGAACATCAGAATTATCCTGCCGATTAATGCCAAAGTCACAGGAAAGCCACCAAACACACTGGAAAAGAGTGAATGGATGGCTGAAGGAATGACACTGAAGACATTCTGGAAAATGGACACGAATCCAGACTTGACTGCCTTAAAGAAGTTCACAATCGCTGTAATGCTCGTAGAGTTGAATATTCTGGATACCAGCCATCCAAAGTGCTTGGGGAAGTCGGTATTTAATAGGGATTGTAACTCGGCTGATGATCTCGCTATCTGGCGAGCATACATCTCTCTAGCCAATGTTAACGCAACTTGTTTCTGGAACAGTATGTTTCGACTCTGCTGTCCCATCTCTAGGGGGTGCTGTAAATGGACCATCTGTAGCCTGGGAATCACCATTAACATTCACCCAGAGTCCCTTACTGATTCCTGTTTGCTTCCCTTTTCAATATGGCATGCTGTAGAAGAACTGTATTTGCTCCCATGGGCTTCAGGTCCCATAATGCACTGCCTGATAGTTGGTAAAAACCTGTAATCTTCTGTCTATTGCTTCCTATGGGAAAAGTCTGGTTGTTCCTTTATACTGGATTCTCTCCTCCAGTGTAGGAGGCTGGCCTGTCTTATAGTGGGTACCTGAGGGTACTTACACCTTGTGCCGGGTCCAGTTATCCCTTATTAGTAGATTAGTAGTGTGCTAGCAGCTTAGGCTGATAGAGGTAGCTATAGCAGAGCAGCTTAGGCTGAACGAGGAGACATGCAAAGCTCCTACTATACTACTTATATCATATAGTTACTATTTCATAAGAAACACAATACTCAGGGTTACTAAAAATAAAGGGACTTTATTTTAGTGACAATGTGCCAAAAATATCTCAGAGGATATACTCCCTTAGGAGGTAAGTAAAATACATAAAATATACACACAAACCAAAATCAGGTAAGTAAAACAGTCAGAAAGTAGTGCAAACACTGTAATATACAATAGGATGCAATAGGCGTAGGGGCAACACAAACCATACACTAAGAAAGTGAAATGCGAAACACAAATGGACCCCTAGGCTAGTGTAGTGTGTAGAGGGTCGCTGGGAGTGTAAGAAAACACTAAGGGTGTCCAAGAGACCCCACCCAAGACCCTGGAAAGTAGGAGTAAAGTACTACTATTTCCCCAGAAACACATTAAACTTGTGATAGTGGATTTTGCAAAGACCACAACAGACTGCAAAGCACTGAAGACGGATTCCTGGACCTGAGGACCTGCAAAAGAAGGAGACCTAGTCCAAGAGTCGTGAAAGTGTCCGGGGGGGCAGGAGCCCACTGAACCCCGGATGAAGGTGCAAAATGGCTGCTTCCGGATGGAAGAAGCCGAAGATTCTGCAACAATGAAAGGTGCTAGGAACTTCTCCTTCATGCAGAAGATGTCCCATGGAGTGCTGGAGGATGCAGAGTTGTTTCTTTAGCAAAAGACTGCAAACAAGCCTTGCTAGCTGCAAAGGTCGTGGTTGAAGAAAAAGGGTGCTGCCCGGGCCCAGGAAGGACCAAGATGTCGCCACTTGGGAGAGGACACAGAGGGGGCCCTCAGCAACGTAGAGAGCCCATGCACAAGAAGGCAGCACCCTCAGAAGTCCTTGAACACAGGTTCAAGAAGACTGAGCACGGCGATCATCTCAACACTACAAAAGAGGGTCCCACGAAGCTGGAGGTCAACTCAGGGAGTTGAGCAATACAGGACGGAGTGCTGGGGACCTGGGCTTGGCTGTGCATGAAGGATTCCTTGGAAATGTGCACAGAAGCCCTAGCAGCTGCAGTTCACATGGTGCACAGGATTACTGTCTGGAGAGGAAAGGCAAGGGCTTACCTCCTCCAAATTTGGACGGTTGGACCACTGGACAGTCTGGGTCACTTGGGTCCACCATCTGTGTTCCAGAGGCCATGCTCATCAGGATGAGAGGGGGCCCAGAATACCGGTGACGCTGAAGTTTGGTGCCTGCTGGAGCAGAGGGAAAATTCCGTCAACCCACTGGAGATTTCTTCGTGGCTTCCAGTGCAGGATGAAAGCAGGCATCCCCCAAAGCATGCACTACCAGGAAACAGTCGAGAAAACCGGCAGGATTAGGTGCTACAATGTCGCTGGTAGTCTTCTTGCTACTTTGTTGCAGTTTTGCAGGTGTCCTGGAGCAGTCAGCGGTCGATCCTTGGCAGAAGTCGAAGAGAGAGGTGCAGGGGAACTCTGGTGAATTCTTGCAAGTCGTTATCTGAGGAAAATCCCACAGGAGAGACCCTAGATAGCCCTCAGAGGAGGATTGGCCACATAGTGAGCTAAGCACCTATCAGGAGGGGTCACTGACATCACCTTCTGGCACTGGCCACTCAGAGGCCTCCAGAGTGCCCTCACACCTCTGTATTCAAGATGGCAGAGGTCTGGGACACACTGGAGGAGCTCTGGGCACCACCCCCTGGGGTGGTGATGGCAGGGGAGTGTTCACTCCCCTTTCCTTTGTCCAGTTTTGCACCAGAGCAGGGACTGGGGGTTCCCTAAACCGGTGTAGACTGGCTTATGCAAGGAGGGCACCATCTGTGCCCTTCAAAGCATTTCCAGAGGCTGGAAGAGGCTACCCCTCCCCAGCCTTTGACACCTATTTCCAAAGGGAGAGGGTGTAAATCCCTCTCTCAGAGGAAATCCTTTGTTCTGCCTTCCTGGGACTGAGCTGCCCAGACCCCAGGAGGGCAGAACCCTGTCTGTGGGGTGGCAGCAGCGGTATCTGCAGAGAAATCCCCAGAGAGCTGGTTTGGCAGTACTCAGGATCCTTAGTGGAGCCCCAGGGATGCATGTGATTGGCACCCCAATACCAGATTTGGCATGGGGGGGACAATTCCATGATCTTAGACATGATACATTGCCATATTTGGAGTTACCATTGTGAAGCTACATATAGGATTTGACTTATATGTAGTGCACGCGTGTAATGGTTTCCCCGCACTCACAAAGTCCAGGGAAATTGTCCTGAACTATGTGGGGGTGCCTTTGCTAGTTCAAGGGTGCCTTAATCCTTAGTAACTTTGCACCTTACCTTCACTAAGTGAGGGTTAGACATATGGGTGACTTTTAAGTTACTTAAATGCAGTGTAAAATGGCTGTGAAATAACGTGTGCATTATTTCATTCAGGCTGCAGTGGCAGTCCTGTGTAAGATTTGTCTGAGCTCCCTATGGGTGGCAAAATAAATGCTGCAGCCCATAGGGATCTCCTGGAACCCCAATACCCTGGGTACCTAGGTACCATATACTAGGGAATTATAAGGGTGTTCCAGTGTGCCAATTAGAATCGGTGAAAATGGTCACTAGCCTACAGTGACAATTTTAAAGGCAGAGAGAGCATAAGCACTGAGGTTCTGGTTAGCAGAGCCTCAGTGACACAGTTAGTCATTACACAGGTACACACATTCAGGCTACAAACTATGAGCACTGGGGTCCTGGCTAGCAGGATCCCAGTAAGGCAGGCAAAAACAAACTTACATACATGTAAAAATGGGGGTAACATGACAGGCAAGATGGTACTACATCCAGGACTTGTGAGAGACTAAAACTGTACACTCCTGTGACCTCTCTTGTGCAGCCCAGCCATGTGACTCCGCCCTGGGCTTGCTGCTGCCTGGAACTGCTTATAAGCAGCCGTTTCCTGAAGCTCCTCATCGTGCATTGGAGTTTGATTCCTTTGTGTACCAGACCCCTTGTTGGATTGTGTTCCAATCCTGTTCCTGTTCTGCTTCAGCCTGAACCTGCTTTCTGTTTCTCAGCCCTGTTCCTGCTTGTTTCAGCCAGAGTCTGCTCCCTGTTTCTCCGCCCTGTTCCTGCTTGTTTCAGCCCGAGCCTGCTCCCTGCTTTCCAGTCCTGTTCCTGCCTTGTTTCAGCCTGAACCTGCTCTTTGTTTCCCAGTTCTGTTCCTGCTTGTTCCAGCTCCTTGTATTCCAGTCCTGTTCTTGCTTGTTCCAGTCAGATCCTGCTCTCTGTTTCCCAGTCCTGTTCTTGCTTGTTCCAGCCAGAGCCTGCTCTCTGTTTTCCTAGTCCCATTCCTGCTTGTTCCAGCCAGAACCTGCTCTCTGTTTTTCCAGTCCTGTTCCTGCCTTTGCTTCCTCCTGAGCCTGTTCCCTGTTCCTTCCTTTGCCTCCTAGTTTGTTCCTTCTGTTTGTTTCCTCTTGGGTTATTGGGTCTGGTAAGTGTACTATCAGTCCTCACCTGTGTATAAGTGTTTTCCTTTGTACTGGGGTTGGCTCCTGGTTTTCAGGAGGCAATTTCAGCCCCCATCCTTTGTCTAGTGTTGTATGTAGTCTTTAGTTCCTAACAGTGACAGTGTGCTATTGCTGTTTTCCAGGAATTGTCACTGTGTTTCCAGCTGGACTCACAAGGGCTAGTCTTGTGTATGTAAGTGCAATCCTTGTTTTTGCCCTAAGGGTCCAGAGAGAGATTAACTTCTGCTGCCTCCTTTTTATGGGGCTTGCGGGGTGACTATCTGTAAGAGTAATCTGCACAGAGGCATTGACGTTCCCTGTTGCTGTGGGAAGTTCTGAGCCCTACCCTGTGTAAAACCTTAGTGATAACCCCAGCGTGTTTGTTCATTTGTGATCTGTTCCCTGTTTGTTCACACTAAGGTTGCTCTGCCTTCACTTTCCTGTTTTCTGTGCCTTACGTTGGTTGTCCTTTCCCGTGTATGCCTTTAGCTGCTCTTCTGCTCTGGTACACTACCTCCTTGGGAGATATTCTATGACCTCAAGGGGTGTCCCAACCAGAGTCCTGACAAGACCGGCTCGAAAACCGTGACACAATAGAGCCTTTAGTCTGCTCAGCTTGTCATAAGTTACATTAGTATTATCAATGTGAGGCCACATTTCTGCTACACTTATCTCTCGTGTGGGGGAAATAAAACATGTCCGCAACACATTACAATCTTAGAGACTGAAATTGCGTAGGTAATTCCTGGTCTCATACAGCAACAGCTTTGTTTATTCAGGACCACATAATTTCCATTCGAAAGTATCTGAAATGCTGGACAAATCAAAGGGATGGGACTACCCTTCAGAAAACAGGCCAAGTTCGCAACCCCTGCATTGAAAAGGCCATGAGGGACACCTGTTTGCAAATCCTTGAATGAGTAACAGTAGTCTCACATTCGCTTCCGCTGAGAAAGACCTTTGTTTTGCAATTCAAACATTTATATTCAAAGGGCAACTTCCACTCTTCTTTACTATAGCCATCGCCTAGTATCAGGAGATTACCCATTAAATCAAACTTCCACAGGAGCAGATGCCTTTTACCCAACTCCCTCCAACAGATGTGTGCTCAGACTTTAACTGATTATCTGAACCCTGCAACCGCTAGGGAGAAAGGGGAATGAGAATAGAAAAAGAGAGACCGCCTCCAGATCCAGTTGCAGCCTGTGTTTCCCATTTGAAGATAGGATATTCAGTGTGTGTCTCTGAAAACCTGCACCTTTCTTCTTATTGGTATTTCTTTAAAGGAAGGACCTGCAGTCGGGTGATAAGAGCATAGATAAGTACATTCCTACGGTCCATTCAACTGTTCAGCCATTCACATTCACCCAATTCTATCATTCTCCTAACCTGGGTCTTTTGAGAGACTAGCCTCTCTCTAAGAGAACAATATTAACTTAATATCTTCTTTTCTCCAGGAGTCAGAGGTTTCTAAGGTTCTCTGGCAAACAGTTCAAATGTTCACCATTATATACAGACTACTAATCTCTTTTACATGAAACGAAAACTCCCTCTCAAGGTTCAGTTTTCTCAATCACAGTCTCTAGGTATTAGTCTGAGCACTGAGGTTTGGTTCTAAGACTGACAAGTCTGCAAAGCAAAGAGTTCTTGAAGATATTTGTACATAGATATATTAGCAAGTCTGGAAATCATACAAAAGGATCCCTTACAGCAGTTGCTTAAAGTTCTGTTAAGCCAAAACGATTTCTCCTCAGAAAGCCGATAGCCAGTTGTTGGAAGAAGGAAATTCAGAAAAAATTCAGCTTCTTCAAAAGGGAAAAAGTAGCTGGTGTGCACACAGTAACAAGAAATAGAATTAATTACTCAAAACTGGAAGAATTCTCTAAGAAACGAAGCACCTCAGGAACACTGCTCATTCTCCTCAGGATGACAGTTGAAGTGCAGGGCTCCCAGAGAGAAACAGCTGGAGGGAAGCTTCAGCACGAGACTAAGGCAGAAACACTAGAGCGCTAACCTCACAATGATTTGTGGCCACCATCTTGGGTGGCAGTTAAACCTGAAGAAGCTAGTTCTAAGAAAAGCCTCTGCAACAGCCACTGAGAGTGAGGATGCCACTGCAACCAATGTGGGTACAAGGAAAAGGGAATAATTTTTGCTGAGGGAAGACCTTAACAACGCTGGCAATAGTTTTCCTGACACCTAGCTGCTCGTATCTGCCCAAGGCAAGATATTTCAAGCATTTCGAAAAATAAAAGGTGAAAATGGGCAGATTTATAATGCCATGTACGAGCCATACTGTCGTTGGACTTCCTGCAACCATGAAAGGCAACTTCTCTAACCTATGTGAAGCATGGTTAAACTCGCTTTTAGCCATTGTCTGTTGTTCCCTGGATAAATTAAAAGCAGCAACCAGGTCACTACTGTTAATATATTTCCATGGAACGTGGCCATTTTTCAAAATCAGTTGTGTCCAACCTAACTGCATTAATGAACGCAGCTGACTTTGTCCATGGTATAAAAGGGACATGTCATTCTGAATGATGTCAATCGCAGATGACACTAAGGCGGTCATTCTGACCGCGGCAGGCGGTGGTCGCCGCCCGCCATGCGGTCACCGCCGAATGACCGCACTGCGGTCAAAAGACCGCGGCGGCCATTCTGGCTTTCCCGCTGGGCCGGCAGGCGCCCGCCAAAGGAGCGCCCGCCGGACCAGCGGGAAAGACCCTGCAACGAGGAAGCCGGCTCCGAATGGAGCCGGCGGAGTTGCAGGGGTGCGACGGGTGCAGTAGCACCCGTCGCGATTTTCACTGTCTGCTAAGCAGACAGTGAAAATCTTTGTGGGGCCCTGTTAGGGGGCCCCACGACACCAGTTCCCGCCATCCTGGTTCTGGCGGTGTAAACCGCCAGAAACAGGGTGGCGGGAAGGGGGTCGGAATCCCCATGGCGGCGGAGGATTCCTTGGGCCAGGGGAAAACCGGCGGGAAACCGCTGGTTCCCCTTTTCTGACCGCGGCTTTACCGTCGCGGTCAGAATAGCCCAGGAAGCACCACCAGCCTGTTGGCGGTGCTTCCGCTGCCCTCCGCCCTGGCGGTTTCAAACCGCCAGGGTTGGAATGAGGGCCTACGTTTTTAAGGGGTATATCCTGTTGGACAGAGTGTTCATGCCATTATTGACAACACTAAAGCTTTTTCCAAATTTTCTTTATCTGCTTTAAACGAACAGCATCTCCCGTTTGAGAAAGCTTCCAGATCTCATTGTATATGGCATAGATAAATATTTTAGAGCGTGGCTTTCCTGGACCCAACAAGAAGTCCTGCAAGTCTATATTTTCAGATAGAGTATTAAGATGTTCCTTAACTGCTGCTAAGGTGTTAGTCTGTAACATCTGTTGGCACAGCTTACACTATAGTGACTATACCCGAGTGTTGACCCGAGACAAAGTGAGGGTCCGGCCGGCTAATCTTGAAACCCCCTGAGGAATTCACAAAACACGCCTGACACTCATTTGTGTCTATTGGCCGTAGTAACCACCCCCGGGACTGGAAAGTGAAGAATTATAGGTATCAGCCTGAACCTTTGTATCTAATCCTTCCTCTGTGACATTCAGGAAGGACTGCCAATTGGTGAATTTTGCCGGTGTGTGGATACTGGGCACATTAATTTCCTTCATTTTTCTTTGTGTTAGTGTACACATCATCACTTTCAAATACAGTATAATCCTTCAATTCAGAACATGGAATCAACTGTTTGAACATCCCAGTCATCGGAAACAACACCAGGTGTAATTACATCAGCTATTGAGATTTTAAAGACATATGGAATTTGAATGACCTCAGTAATATCAAATAAAACTTTTTCCCACACAATTCCATCAGGAATTGGTACTGCTGAAATGTTCACAAGGGACAAGTCTCTTATGACCTTATGTGATGAAAGATATAGAGTTACGACTTCATCCAAAGGCTCAACAGAGAAGAGTTCAGGAAAGTAATGACTATAAGGAGAAAGAAAACAGTCACGAAACCTATCCATGATAAAAATGCAAGCAATGTCAGCAATATCCACAGATAGTTCCATGGACAAATTAAATAGCTATTTTAAGCCATATGTACAGCTTACGTGTCTTTGAAACAGTTTCAGGTGCAGAGGAAATCAAAGAAAAGTCATCAAGGTTGATGAAATAACCAGAAGCAGTCTCCGCAAACTCTGGTGCCAGTGCATATTTGGTAGATGGATCTAGTTCGCATAGAGGCTCATAGCAGATGATGTTGTCAGTTTGTGTGGTGTTGGAATAGAAGACAGCCACATCTTGGACAGGTGTTGTTGTAGAAGTGGTAACAGGAACCAGCAAAAGCTCATTTTTCACCCTCCCCATGCTCGAGGAGGCATTCATAGTATCGTACATGCTGTTGCAGTCAGAAGCGTTGTTGTTTCTTCTCTGAAGAGGTATGTCCTGTTGGTTAGTGAAGGGGGGACCGGGAACCACCCAAGGGACCTCTGGGTCTACTGTTCAGGATCAGTTACATGATGGAGTTTGATATTGTCAATGGAGATTAATCTGTTTGCTTTAGAACCAGGCAGCAGTGGTAGGATGACAGTTCTGGTACCTTGTATTCCAAGGACATGAACAAGTGCTCTGTAGAACGAGACAAATTCTTACTCCACAGCAATCTTCTCACAAACAAGATCCCCGACTTTAGGAATCCAGCCAGTAGAAGTTGTTGGAAAATTCCTTATTCCTGAGGTGGCAGCACTGGCGGATGAATTGTCATCACAAAATTGCTGAACTTCCTGTAAGGCAGTGAGAGGTTCATTTATGTCAAAAGGTGTATCTGCTGCCACCAAACCAGGGCCATCTAGATCTGGGACAAGCATAGATATCCCAAAGAGAACCTTATAAGGAGTGCGTCCTCCCAAAGACCGTCTTGGCAGATTTTCAGTGCTATCTGCACCCCATATAGGTGATGAAGCCAGCTGCAATCAGAACCTAACACTCTTGCTGTTAAGGACTGCTTTAGATCTCGATTCCTCCTCTCCACAACCAAATTTCACTCTGGATGGTAGGGGAGGAGTAATGGAGTTCAACACCCATCTTCTTCATGGTGTCCATGAGGGCCTTAGAGGCAAAGGCCAGGGTCTGGTCCGAATGGAATGCTGCAACCACATATGTACTGATAAAGATCAGCAAGTCTTTTATAACAGTTAGAGAGTCAGCCGACCGCTGTGGCCATACTCACAGGAATCTAGAACAAGAATCTACAGCAACTAAGATGTATTTGTATGCACCATCTGGTTGAAGGGGACCACAATGCTTCAGGTACACACATTGTAGTGGCCTGTTGGACACCAAGAAGGATGTCTGTGGAGGGCATTTGATGTTTGAGCCCTTTATCTGCTGGCAGATGTCACAACAAAGGACATATTGCTTGGTCTTTTTGTATAGACCTGGCCACCAGAAGCAGTTCTGTAAAAGTGTTATCGTGGCTGCGACACCAGCATGTGCAGAGGCGACACCCTCATGTGCTGCTCTTATTAGATCTAATCTCTGGTCTTGGTTGGGGATCACTTGATCTCCAGCCCCAGGAAGTGTTGCATAAGCAACATTCTGTGCACTGTTGGGATATGAGTATTTTGTGGGGTATTCTTTTGGGAGAGGCTGCCGTGAGTCAAAGCTTTCACGGCAGCCAAAATTTCATTATCCAATCCTGTCTGGGAACGAGTCTCTGCAGCAACAGGGCCAAAGCTACTGTGGATTTGGCTGCTTCATCAGCCAAAGTTGCAATAGCGTGTACACTTACACGTTGGTGGCCCAACGTATGGACTACATGAGCACTCTGCAGCTTATCCTCAAGATCAGCCACCCTCCCCCACAGAGTTCTGTATTTTATGGTATTCCCTTTTGAGTCCCTGAACCCATTCAATCACCAATGATTAAGATTATCATTGTAGGACTGGACACAGTAGTACGAATCAAAGTGAGTTGCCCTGGATCAGTAAGTTCTAGCACTAAAATAAGGCTTTACGTTCAGCCAGCTGAGCTGTGCATTCCCCCAGGGTCTGCATGTCAGTTGTGAGGGTAGAATATACAATCCTTCATCACTCCGCTCACGGCTGCGTAAGTATTGATGTTTAGTACCTATGGCTGGTTGCTTTGAACTTTCAGTGTAAACAACAGTATGGTATCTGTCAAGCGGCAAAATGTCTAGAGGTGCAGGGTAATCCTGTTCATACAGGAGAAATTCTTGTGTTTGAAGTTTTGGGCCAGAGATGTAATCAACATCAGTAGCAATCAAGAAGGTTGCCCACTGAATCCAGTGTGGATGTAATGCTTTAGTGCTGGGAATGCTTGCTTTGTTGACAGCCTCTAAGGCTGGCACCGGGATTATGACAACAATGTGTTTCCCTTGGGCAAGTGGCCTCTCCTCAATGACAGCCATCTGTACTGCAGTTAGAATTTTATCTGTGGGTGCAAAGCGTTGCTCTGCTCTGGAAAATAAATGTGATTTATAAACTATGAGCACCATGTCACCTTCGTTAAAAGTGACAGAAGTGAACCCAATGGCACCAGCAATTATTCTGATGACCCATTTTTTTTGTTCTCACAGGTGTGTAAGTGTTTTGCTTCTAGCATGTCCTGTTGCAATCCTCTAAGGATGCGTGTGTGTTCTTCTGTCCAGTATCTGCTAGAAACATCATGGCATATTAAGTCATAGAGTGGCTTGATACGTTGTTCATATTCAGGAATGTAAGTTCTGGAAAAATTTAAGAAACCAAGTAAAGACTGTAGTTTCTTGATAGTATTTGGTGGCTGGAGTTGAGCACACTTCTCTAAAAAGTGCGGGTCCAGGCTCTTGCTCTTGTTTGATAACTCGTATCCCACGAACAATACACTGAGAAAGGCTATTTTAGTTTTCCTAAAATTACATTTGAAACCAAGGGCTGCGAATCCTAGAACGATCCAATCTACCCAGGCAAGATTAATTTTGAGGTCGTCATCTGTGAGATAGATGTCATCCACATAGGGCAACGCCTCAGGATCAATATCATGCAGTATTGATGTTAAACAGGCTGAAAACAGCCCTGGGACAAACGACAGAAGCATTTTTGTGAGCCAACTAATGTCCCCATTTTCGTGTGCTAAGTTTTGGCAGAGAAAATTGGAGATATCCAAGGTTGTTTTGTATTTGTTACGCATTATGTTATTAATCAGTGCTGTGCTGTGTGAACTTTGTATTGGTATGTGCATGTATGACTGTTTAAGTGTCTGTAATCTAAGACTATTCTGTATGAATGGTCGGGTTTTGTAACGGGGAATAACGAGTAACTCATTGCAGACACAGGGCTCAATTACTCCCTGGTACTGAAGCTGAGGGAGGAGCTCCCTCACTGGAGCGTTGGCTTCGCGTTTGATAGGATATTGTGGCTGAGGCTGTGGTATAGACCTAATAGGTATTACATGGCAAGGAGAATCCTTGTCCCAACCTATGTGGTTGTGGTATAGTGCAGGAGCCTGCGCTAAAGCCCAGTTTACAACATAGGCTTATTTTACAGCACCTGAAAGAAGATCAGAAAAGGAAGGCAAAATGATATCCTCCCCATGTAGGAGCTTACGGACATACTTGGGTGGCCTGTGCCTCTCAGGCAGCAGGATATCACAACTAAGTTCATCCCAGTATGTCACACTAATGATTCGCTCTATGTTTCCCTCAATTTGAATATTTAAATCATAAACCCTGTTGGGTGGGAGAACGCGCCCGTCCGCAGTCTCGACTGCAATAAAGTTGCTAGTTGCTGTTGCATCCAGATGATCTTTCAGACTCTGGTGACATATTTTGACTTCTGCCGCCCTGTCTAGCAGTGCCACTGTCCACGTTTTGTTCTTTAGCAATGTTCTCGAGTTTACTGGCATTTTTTATTGACAGTGCTGCCACCTTTTTCTTTTTAAATTGTAGCTTTTGTTGTGGAGACTTGTCCTCTTTTTTGTCTGAAGAATGTGGTGAGTCTTTCTTCTGTTTCATGTAGTCAGGATGTTATGTTATGTTATGTTATGTTATGTTATAATGGTTTATATAGCGCCTAAACTGCCCAACGGCCTCGTAGCGCTTATACTGCCATGGCGGAGACATACTGTTTATGTTCATACATGAGATTTAAATTTTAAATAGCCAAGTCTTCAGATCCTTCCTAAAAGACATCTCTTGAGAATTTGATCTCATCTTGAAAGGGAGATTATTCCAAAGCAAAGCACCTTGGTATGCTAGTGATCTTCCTCCCCATCTAGCTTTCCTCGCTATTGGAACTATGGCCAGGTTGGCTGAGGAGGATCTAAGTGGCCTGGCTGGAATATAGACCTGTGCCAATGTTTTCAACATTTCAGGCCCATTATCAAATATGGATCTATGAATGTGACAAAGGGCCTTGAACTGAATCCTTTCCGCCACAGGGAGCCAGTGTAGGGAAGCGATTCCTGTCCGTATCGAGTGCTGTCTAGGAGTATTTAACAGCAGACGAGCCGTTGCGTTTTGTACCCTTTGTAATCTTTGAATTTGCTCTGAATAGCTCACTCTCTTTCTACATCTACCCGGTGCTTCCTGAAGGGAACGAGAGGGACGTGAATCAGTATTTCTATCAGGAGCTTTTATATTTTCTCTATTTCTGAGACTCCTTATGGAGTTCTCCGGGTGTGGAGAATCTGCTCTCTGACTTTGTCTGTCTTTAATTTGCTTTTGTTTAGCCCAGCACTTTTTAGAACCCTCCTGTGCTTGATTAATACCTTCCTTAGGGGTGGTACTCTGTATTTCAGGCTTTTTCGGCTTAGCTCCCAAACTATCCCATCCTATACTAGTATACGTATCGGACATTATTTTATTTTTGGTAGCTGTTTCTCCTGGTCCAAAAGTGGAATCTGTCAGAGCCGCTGGTGTATAGCCAACGCTATAGTTTCCCTTTTATAGTTACTAAGTATTATTGAGGAGACTGCGTTGAAGTTACGCATTCATTTCATCCCCAAATCTAGGGCTGGTGAAGCCCTGTGTTCTGAATTTGTTTTAAAACTTCTGGTAAATTGGCAAGTATCGGGGTACCATATGTGGCAGTATAAATTACAGCGAAAACTGTACCCCATGGGGCACAGTCATCCACTGAGGAAACCATCCCAAAGGACAAGCACATTGTGAGACTTCTATGGTTTTCCTGTGGTCCCATATGGGGGAACACAGCTTCCAGCTGATTAGTTTTCTGGGGTATCCAGAACAGGATTTTCTCTTGTTCCGTGGGTACGTTGCCCATGATGGAATGTACTGTTTGTGGATTAATCTCAGTAGTGGCCAATTGGTATCCAGCAGGTGCTGGTGGTGCTGGACACGCTGGTGTTGTGTTCAGAGTTCACATTACAAACTGAACAAGTTGTCGGTATAGTGTTAATAGCTCAATATATAGATTGCGCAGATCAGCTGCCTGTATGTTTTGTACACCGGGGTGAGGTGTATATGTGGCAAACATGGGTCACGTTGGTACTTCATTACCTAAGGGACCTAATCTCACGGGTTGTATTACATGTGGTAGGGCGTCATTAAACAAGTTGTGAGGTTCTTCATAAGTAATCGGAATTTCAAGAGAGTGGTTGGTATCTGTGGTAATGTTGTGGTATGTCTGCAATTCTGTATGTGTGGAATGTGAATGAGCTAGGGTCTTCCTCAGGAAAGGTGACCCAAGAGTAGAATGTTTCTGCTTGGTAAGCTTCACTAGCTTCTACGATGAATGTGACATCCCCACCCTCTTCTGTTAAGCCATGCGCTACTAGGTGTAGTGTTAATGCTTCTCTGGCATTCTCAGGAATGTCAATGGCGTTAGCCATATTGTCAAGTGGGTAAAGAGATGAAAGACCAAGGTGGGAGAAAGTCCTTATAGGAGTTCGAGCTTGAACAACCTACAGCCTAGTTAGGTGATCCCTTTTCAGCTCAGGAGGATCTTCCTCAAGACCACACACATCTCTGTATGATGGTATTTAGAGTACCTGTTGTGTGTGAGACAGAGATACTTAGGGCATCCGTCAATTACTGCCAAAACACCATAGTTGGTGGCGCCATGTTGTAATTGGGCTTGTTCTAGGCAAGACTGCTGGCTTAGGGATGACAGCACTTTTGTTTGTAGGTGACTAGGTCAATCCTACAACAAGTCGCAACTGTCGGCCAAACCCTCGCGGCTCACAAGCAGTACCTCACCAAAAGCCCAAATAGTAAAAGGTGATTTGTGTCAGCCTTTACGCATGGACTCAAGAGTGCGACATCTCAGGGAAGTTGTGGTTAAACGGAGATTACCCTTTTCTCACATGAGCAACACATCTCATTCACACACAGGCAATGAAAGAGATACAGTAAAGTTTTCAATAGGTTTTATTAACAAGACTGCAATCTACTGTAAATTGCATGGGCTGCAATGATTAGGATAATGAACAATGCAAGAAACCGAATTGTGAAAATGAGAGTCGTGAATACAAAGACCCCCACCATCTTGCAATAACATAAAAGATGATAGACCAAGGTGGGAGAAAGTCCTTATAGCAGTTTGAGCTTGAACAACCTACAGCCTAGTTAGGTGATCCCTGTTCAGCTCAGGAGGATCTTCCTCAAGACCACACACATCTCTGTATGATGGTATTTAGAGTACCTGTTGTGTGTGAGACAGAGATACTTAGGGCATCCGTAAATTAGTGCCAAAACACCTAGTTGGTGGCGCCATGTTGTAATTGGGTTCGCTCTAGGCAAGACTGCTGGCTTAGGGATGACAGCACTTTTGTTTGTAGGTGACTAGGTCAATCCTACAACAAGTCGCAACTGTTGGCCAAACCCTCGCGGCTCACAAGCAGTACCTCACCAAAAGCCCAAATAGTAAAAGGTGATTTGTGTCAGCCTTTACGCATGGACTCAAGATTGCGACATCTCAGGGAAGTTGTGGTTAAACTGAGATTACCCTTTTCTCACATGAGCAACACATCTCATTCACACACAGGCAATGAAAGAGATACAGTAAAGTTTTCAATAGGTTTTATTAACAAGACTGCAATCTACTGTAAATTGCATGGGCTGCAATGATTAGGATAATGAACAATGCAAGAAACCGAATTGTGAAAATGAGAGTCGTGAATACAAAGACCCCCACCATCTTGCAATAACATAAAATATGAAATAGATGTGAACTAGGCCCTAATACCCTGCCATGATGAATCTAATCTCTGACCTAAAGAGAGCTAGGTGTGTTAAACCTAATCTGCCAGTACCACATCGATGAGAAGAGCCCCCTAACCTGTGTTACCTTGGAATGAGGTCTCTAGATCGGACTCTGTCGTGACACAAAGGCTGTTTCTGCATCAAGGCGACGTGTAGCATAGATAGCATTGATGGCATCTGGAAGGAATCCCTCTGATGATCTTGTCTGTGTGAGATGTATTTATACAGATCTTGTAGCCCCCCTGACGCAGGTATGTTCCCGAACAATAGATAAGAAGGCATGCGTGGGGTGTCAATTATATAAACAATTCCCTGAAAAGGTGCATTATGTTACTGTCACACGAAAGTGGGAAAGTACATGATGTGAATACCTAGGTATCTCATTTATCTTTGATGCTGACAGTGCCGCTTTTATAGAGTGGCACTGATAATGTGAAACTAAAACATTTTCCTAACTATAAACTTAGCCACCATCTTGGAAGAAATAATTAAATAAATGTGCTAAAACAGAGCAAGCTAAGTAGGTTAAAAGTCACTAGATGACGGGGTCACCGGCCTGCAAGCCAGAAGGCAAAGCTAAACTCCTGATTCCCATTAAATGCTGTCTCTGCCATTCTGGGCTCAGCTCCTTTGCTGCATTGCCTTGACCATTCACTGCCACTTCTAGTTGCATTTAGAGTAGTGAAACCGAAAGCCACATTTGTACTAGATGTGTTTATTTCAGAGGTAGTCTGTTGCTACTTTGAGTGCTTGTCACTTTGCCTACGGGTCCTGGAAGAGGGAGGTCTTGGATCCTTTGTATACTATGAGGTCACTTGATCTGGCTGCCACCAGAATATACTCCTTTGCCTTGAAGATGTGGACCCGGGTCAATACATCTGTGGTCAGCTTCTTTCATGTCTGAAATGTACTGAATATTCTGTTTTTCCTATCTTAAGTCAAAGGCATGGTATTCACTTATTTTCTGTATAGAGTTGAGTAAGCCCTGCACATAAACTTCTAGTTCATAGTAGGGTATTGGCTCTGGGATTCCTGTAATGCGCAGGTATCTATTTTTTCTATTGTCAACCCTATATAGCCGTGCTTTGTGGTGCTTTTCCAGTTCTTGGACTCAAATGTCTAGTTCATCTCTATAATGGGCCCCAACTAACAAGGTTTTGTCCAGCTGTTGGAATGAGTTCTGACACAGCTTTAGAAAATTCCTGTTGCAAAGCAACCAATTTCCTCCTTTAGTTTCCACATTAATAGGTGGATGTCTTCTTTAGTGGCCGTGGCTTCCATGCTTCCTTCGGAAGCCACTGCTATCACCCTGTGTGCCAGCGAAGGGAGACCGCCAGCCAAGTGACCCTTAGCAGACTGTTGTTGGGCTCCCAAAAGATCCTTAATACTAGTTGACTTTTGCAATTTAGGACAGGCTGACGACATTTCTTGATTTCTTCAGGCATATTCCAGAACCAACACGTTTACATATGGCAGCCCATCCAGACTCCTTGCACCCAACCATCGTGACCTCCAGGAGCCATACTGTCTCACATAGACAGAACCACCAGTGTGGTGACACACCAAATACGTCAAGGACCTGCCCACAATTTGTTTGGTCAGAGCACGAGTACAAAAGCCTATAGGGCCATTGTTGACGCTCAAGGACGGAGAGCACCTCGAGGACACAGTTATTGGTTTACCGCATAAGGCCAGCCATCCACTTTGGAAGCACACTTTTGTTTTCCACTTGCTTCTCCAAAACGTCTTTTGGTATCACCTCTTTTTCACCTATTCTGGGGTTGCTGCCTGTCTATCTCACTTAGGGGCCGCCACCAGCGACAATACACAGCCACAGTCAGGGGGACAGCAGTCAGTCCCATGGCCACACGGCCTCTCTTCTTTTGTATCCAGCTCAAGCTCTGAATCCTTTCTCCCATCACAGCCTGTTTATGGAGAGAAAAACTACAATATCTAGTTGATGGAAAAGGGTATGGTTGGAGGATCATACTGGGAAAATGGCACGTGCATTCATGCACCTCTTCATGCACCACATCTAGTTAATTCCTTCCACCAATGGTTTCCTTTGAAGCCATACCTAATCCACGCTCATTTCCTTACAAGGAGAGGTACTATCACCAGCTGAAGTGCATTATTTGTGTCCCGCTAATTGAATCTTACCTCTGAAGCAGCCCATGTGCAAACATGCTGACTTGAGGAAGTATTGTGGAAGAATGGAAGGTTGCTGCACCCCTCTGTTCACTCCATCACTGGTCTGTGTCAGGAATATTGGCAAATGGCTGATCACACTATCTTCTTCCTTTCTTAACATGTGGAACTGCACACACATTCTAGAGCACAGTCCTGATGCTGACGCTTGGCAAAACACAGGAGATCTATTGTGCAGACACTAAAACACGAAATACTATTTGTTTCCTCTGGCTGCCTAGAAAATGGAGTTAGACATTTTCCAGTATGATTCACAACAGCGCTCCTCGCCAAAAGCTTCTGCATCCTTGCCAGTTCCTGTAGCCATGAGTCTATTTTCTTGGTGCTGCTGCTTTTTTCTGATATTTTCTCCTTTTTTTCTACGCTCAGTCCTTCTCTTCATATCTGCTCAACTTCTGCTGTTCCTTGGCCAGTACCCTCCACCTCATACATTTTCCTGAAAATTATTCTTGCATTTGGTGGTTCTAGTTCATCAACTGTTCTTCTCTTCAGCATCTTCTTCAATCTAAGCTGTTTCCTCTGCTTCCAGCTGGGGACTTCTGGACCATAATCACCCAGTGTTGACTGTACTAACCCGGCAGTTGATCACTTACCATTGGAAAAATTATATTCAAAAGTCTGAAGTACATGATTCAGTGCGGTTTGCAACTGTTTCTTCCTTCGTGACAATTCTTTGCAGCTGGTGACAGTGGGGATGTACTATTAAAAGATTGAACTGTTAAGGACACTTTATTGCAAGACTCCTATTCAGACCAACTTCAGTCCGCGAGCAGCTGAGCAGAGCAGATGCTGTGGGTGATTCTGTAACTACTGCGGTGCTTTTTTGATACATATTTACTCCAAACATACCCCTAGAAACTCCATAGAGAACGACTGACAGGAGGATAAAGAGGCATTAACCATGGTCTTACTTTCCAGCTGGCCTGGTTGTACTCTGATTTGTGACCAACATGTTTTGTCTTTCACTTGAGTAATTCGTCGCCAGCTTTCCTTGGAAACAGAGATTGGGTCATTGGGATGTCTAGTATTGTGTCACTTCTGTCACCTGCTTTTCTAGTCATGGGATGGTTGTGGCTCCCAGGGTCAGGCGTGTCTCTTAGTTCCAACAGCAATGACGTCCTCCCGTCTGTCAGCGCCACTTCCTCCTTGGTTGCTTTCTGTGTTGAAACTGCCTTCATTGCACTACAAGTGGTGACTGAGACCGTGCAGGGCATGGATCTCTCAGCCCACGTGTCATGTTTAGACTGCCAGCTCATAAAGATCAGCTGCTGCCAGATGCACCAGTACACTCCAAGCATTTGCTGTGTAACAGCGCTTCATACAATGGGAGTTTACATGGCGAGGAAGGAATGATAGCTCCACTCTGAAATCGGAACTGATAGCTTTCATGTTGAATTACCTGACCAAAGCTCCGTTAGAGGAAGACAGAGGGATGCCACATGCAGAATGAAAAGGTGCTCACTTTCTGTTTTGATGGATAGGTGACTGCCATTATTTCAAACCATCGGCTATCCTTCCTCTGTTCTGAAAATAGCGATTTTAAGCAAAACTTATTTTTCTTGTAAAAGGAGTTATGTTTTTTTATTTTTTAGAAATTGGTATTTCCCCTCAGATGCTCAAAGATTTTCAGACTCATCTGCTTAACTTCCATTGTTGCCCAAATTAGCTGAAAATGCAGCTGCATACAAGCAAATTTCACAAGAATTTCACACGAATTTCTGTTTAGGTCGAGCTTGCCAGACAACTCAAGCCTTATGTTACAAAAACATACTGTGGGCTTACCAAGAACCTATTGGAGCTTACATCCCGCCCATTGCTTACCATTAGTCAGCTTTATTGTAATTCTTATTTGCTTACTTCTAATTCAGTGGCTTTTCTTGTCAATCTTGGGTTTGCCCCTACCGTGCAGCATAGCTGCATTACCATCTTCTTGAATGGCCAACTTGTGCCCTTCCACTGCTCACTTTTAGGGAACTACTTTTTTTGGCTAAGTACCCCATAAGAGTACGTGTTTTCTAGCTCTCTTCATCTTCTATTTCTCTTCCCCCATCACTGCCTGCCAAATACCGACCACCCACCCATGACCCTGCACACTTCACATAGCTACCCCCAACCTGCTCCTCCCACCTGTTCTTCCTTTGGCCCTGCCATTCTTTTTTTATTACATTTTTTGAGGGTCATGCTACAAATTGCTGCAGACCTTCCACAAAAGCACTTTGACACAAGTGGAGCCTGCCATCATAGATGGGTCAATAAAAAATGAAATAAAATGACACCATTGTCATTCTCTAGGCCAGCACGTGTGGCGATGCCTGGATGTGCCTCCAGAATGACCCAACCACCAAGTTGCCCATATCATTTAGCTTTTTGTTTGTTTCTTTGCTGATACTAAACAGCATTGGCAAAAAACATTGTTTTTTAGCAATGCTGTCCAGCATCAAAAGAAAGCGTTAACAAAGACAATAGCTGAGACCTATTGGCTTTGCAAATACATGTTTCTTTAGAAAATATAGGAGCATATTTACAAGCCTCTAGCGCTACCAAAGTGTCACTTTTTGCGACACTCCAGTGGCGCTGTGCAGTGCACCATATTTACAAGGTGACATTAAGCCACTTTTTGTGGCGTAACGCTGCCTTGTAAATATGGCCCCCCCACGCAGTTTTCTGCGGAGGAAGGGTGTGCAATGACCGTTGCAATGGGTGTTCCCATGCAACACCCATTGCTTTTTGATGCTACCCCAGATTTACAAGGAAACAAATCTGAGGCAGCGCCAAAAACTAGCGCCACCCCTGGGGTGGCGTTAGAGTGGCCAACAAGGAGAAATACTTTTATTTCTCCTTGGTTTGCATTTTCTGTTGCACACATAGAAAAACAAAACATAATTGTTGATTGTTTATGTGCAGGAAGTTGTCTTTTCCTGCAAATAAATAACGTGCAAGGGTGCCTGAGTTGGCGCTAGGCATTTAAATTTAGCTCCAGCGCTAGGCGAAACACAGAGGTGTGGTGTATTTTTGTAAATACGGCGCATCCCTGCAAGTGATGCAGTGCTGCCAATTTTGGCGCATTGCCGCGCTGCACAACTTACTTGTAAATATGCACCATAGTTTCTTTGACCTGCCTTCTTTGCCTTCAGATTGCAAATCTCCCATTTGAATATCCAGACAATACTCTGTTAACATTGATTCCTTGGGAGGAGCGTTTGCAAAAACAAGAATGGGACTAAACTAATATTTTGCAGCCCATATACCTGTTAAACTTGCAATTTGTGACAGTCTAATTTTCGAAGCCTTTATACAAACCCAAGGCCATTTTCTTCTTCTCATGTTGTATTACAATGTTTCTCTATGGCCCAGCATTTGACAAATCAGTGGTTTCAAAAGACAACAGTTCCTTTCCCTTCAAGTGTTCAGACAACGCGCTGCTTCCTGGTGTCATTTCACAATTAGTTCTGGCCTAACCACACATCTTTCTGCAAAAACTACAGTATTTTGGACAAAAAAAGGTTCTCAACGTTTTGACTTCTGTGGCCCCCCACTTTATCATTATTGGAACCTGGGGACCCCCATCAAATCACTATTGGAATCCGGGGATCTCCCACAGAGTCATTAATGGAAACTGGGGACCCCGGCCTAAACTTTATCAATGATTTGAACTCCAAAACAATACACACAAAAATACAGAAACAAACATTCATTAAACACACATACAAATGATAACACATTTTATTTAATTTGCAAACAAATATAAATAAAAAAGTAATTGTAATTTTAATAGGAAGGTTGGCGCTTTTCTAAATTCAATTGAAGCCACACATCATCCATACTATATTCTGTTTGAAGCACCTGCACTGCTCCCACAAATCAATCTAAGAATACTAATTTAATTTGTAGCCTACAATTTCAAATTTCTTGACATTTACAGTGCATTTAAAAATTTTGATTTGTACATTTAGCCACTTTATTTATATACACTTCATCAATCTGTTAATATTATTTAATGTTCTAAGCAATTGCGGACCCCCAGAGGAGGCTTCGTGGACTCCCAGGGGTCCCCAGACCACAGGTTGTGAACCACTACTTTAAAATATGCATAAAGTGGGTGTTCACTCCACCCACAGGAGTATTTCACTCTCATCTCATGCCATTGGTTGGTTAATGCAATATTCCACTTCCTGCAGAGTTGTTGAAATTTCAGTGAGTAAAGGACTACTTATCTTAAAATTGCACAGCATCATCACAGGGTAAATAATTTGTCATACACTTAATTTAGTCAGAAAGCAAACCCTTTTTGCTTTGTTCAAGTAAAGGCTCACATTTCATCTGCTGGAGCATTACATATATACTGATGAACAAGCAATGGCAAGATTTAACTTTATATTCAAAACCGAGCATGTACAAATACTATTTTCAATACTTTTGTGCATTAAAGCCAGTCTCTCAACTTTGTCAATTCTTGTAATTACTATACTGGTTTCCTATGGTCTAATCAAACAGAGGACACAATAGCAGGTGCTTGCTCCCTCACCGAGCTGTAGAAATCACTGTTTATTATGCTGGCTTAAGGGTGGACACGGGAGGAGGTACTATGTCTGTTTCAGACTTCATTGGACATATTTGAAATAGTGACTTTTGTTGGAATGTTTGGCTCAGCACAATGGTGTTGGAAAATAAAGCGAATATCAGGTACTCCCAAGAAGGATGTGACGGCCCCCCTTCTTGTGCAAACTCTCTGCTCATGGGTGTGGTTATCCTTCTCATGAAGTGCCTCAGCAATATTGAAAAATCAGTAAGTGCCACTTAGTGTCATAAACTGAACTGATGTAATCCCCCAAGCAAAATTTGGTGAAGAGGGTCTTCAAATTTCACTGAGGCTGGCCACCTCAAATATACATTGAAAAGGTTAAAGTAGGAGCCTCATAAGTACCTCTCCAGTACAGCGACAACTGAGAGGGCACATGTTGCACCTGTTAACTCATCAAGAAGAGATGATATCATCAGAAGAGTAATTCATCTTTAGATCATACTATCCAGGGGCATGGCAGAATCTAGGATCCCATGGAGAGCTGAGAAGTGTTAGTGCCAGTAGGCTGTACTAGCACTCTGCAGTGCATTTTGGTGTTAGTGGGGGAAATTGTTTGGAAGAGGGAATATGTTAAGGACTTTAAAGAGGCCCCCCAGCCTGTATACATCCAATACCAATCTTCTGCATGAAATACACTTTAAGGAGAGGACCTACTGGAAATAATCCAGTTCTCTCCACGAAATCCTGCATCAACAACAAGCACCAAATACAAGGATTCCAAAATGTCCCTGTGCTTGACCTGTAGCAACATTGACTAGACGGCCCTGTCATTTGGACGTGTTCAGTTTTCATATGTTCTTCCCTTAAACACCAGGAGTTTTAGAAAGGGGCGCATCCCTAAGACTATAAATAGTACGAGGACCTGTGAAATACTAGAAGAGAATGAGAGGACAACTCCTGACATGGCAAACATCTCAGCTGTACTTTAGTCGTACATCCACTTGGCAAGGAGCATTTCAGTGCAAGTGGACAAGTACATTTTTTAAAGAGGAACATATAGACATTTTAGGCTCAGGATCCAGATTTCTCTAGAGACAGTGCCTCCCATTCTTTTATTATGAGAGAATTGGAAATCTTTATATTATATAAGAACCTTGGCATCAACCAGTACCATAGATGGGCTGAATCTAGGCACAGAGGTCTCAAAGATCGTACATCAACATTTGGATCAAATAAGTTCATCAGGCGCAAGTTTCATAAGAATGGATTGAGCAGAGCATAATCAAACATATTAGCCTTAGACAAAAGTGCCAATCCACAATAACCAAGATCCCTCAATTCTAGTGAGGTCTTCTCCTTGAAGAAATCATCTTTTAATCATGCACTTTTATTCCTAGACAGACAGTACCCACAGATGTAAACCACCAGGACCATCCTAAATACAGCAAGTATGGCCAATAAGACTGATTTGGTGCTCTTCTTGCAGGGCCTTTAATGCTTTACTAAACTTGATATGGGGTACACATTCCCTCTTTTAACTTCACAGGCACTTTCCACTCAAAATGCAGATACATCTACAAAACTGAACTTCGGTTTATGTTAACTTTAGCAAGCCTCAAAGGGATGTTCCAGCAATCCCTGCACAGGCTAGGCCAGAAATGACAGTAGTGCAAATTTGTCACATTATACTTGAGGGGAGACTGTCACCACAAAACTATGTATGGCCGAATGTTGGGCAAATGTGAATGTCTGATTGCTGCAAAAACCCAGACAGGGTAAAGGTTGTCTGCAGAGAGATCTCTTCCCTTTTGGGAAAAACTATGAATAGGGTTTAATTTGGCAGTGCAAAATAGGGTGCAGTTTGCTGCTGTAACTGTAAATAGGGTGGACCGGGTGCATATGAAGGGTGTATGCAATTCATTGCCATTCATTTGCATATGTACTGTTAGAAATGGGGTCTCTAGTTGCCATTTGGTTTGCACCCTGTCCATGTAGGGACCCTCACTCTAGTCGGGATAAGGGAGATACCCAACTCTGATAACCCCTGCTAACCCCTTGGGAGCTTGGCACGAGCAGTCAGGCTTATCTCAGAAGCAATGTGTAAAGCGTTTGCACATAACACACAGTAATACAGTGAAAATACTACAAAAGGACACCACACCAGTTTTAGAAAAATAGCCAATATTTACCTATGCCAAACAAGACCAAAACGTGAAAAATCCAACATCCAGTAATAAAGATATGAATTTTGCAAGAATTACTTAAAAATACAGTTCCTTGAAGTTGATAGCTCCATCTGGGGCTATCACGGCATCGTGAACAACAAATCCAACTGTTCAGGCCGACCGCTGCATTGCGGGCCAGCTATCGTGTCACGAAGACCCACAAACAGTAACCTGGAAATGCAGGGCGTCATGATCCTCACAATGAGATCTGGACCGTGGTGTCACTGGCTTGACAGGTGTTGGTTCGGGAGCTTGGTGCGGGGGTCTTTGGGCTCTTGAAGTCACACACATTGCAGATCAAGCTCCGTGCTGATGACAAAGTCAGGAACGCTGGCGTGGATTACGTCGGGGCTACGGTGCGAAGCGGGACCATGCAACGTGCAGTGCCCACATGTCATGGTGCAGACAGCTGCTCCGTGATGGCATCCTGCGGCGTCGGTGAGATCAGGCTGCAGTGTGAAGTGGGACAGTGCCCCACTCCAGGTCACAGTGTGAGCAACGTCGTTGCAAAAGCGCTGTCGTCGGTATGCCCCAGGCGGCGGTGCGGCACGGGGCAGGCTCTGTGTGGCGCCCACGGGTCACAGTGCCAGGGGCATCTGTTGACGACACTGGAGCCGATGGTGCTGGCGTCGATGGACCGGGCCTCCAGTGTGGGATGGGACGGTGCTTCGTGTACCTCACGAGCGGTGTCCACGGTGCAGGCAGCGGCACCAGTGTCAGTGTGGAGCGGCATCATCAGGGGATGCCAAGGCTGCGGTGTGAGCAAGGCGAAGCAGAGTGTGGGCCCACAGCTCATGCTGCAAGCAGCAGCTCAGTGGTGGCATCAGGTGGTGGCGGCGGTGAGACCAGGGTTGCGATGCAACGTGTGTCACGGCTCTGTGTGGCGGCGTCAGGTCCCGGTGCAGGCAGCAGCGTCATTGACGGCGTCACAGTGGGTTTTCTTCTGTTGCAGCACACAACACTCAGTTCCCTAGTGCTGTAGGCAGATGAAGCTGAAGTCTTTGATATCGCTGAGACTTCCAACAGGAGGCAAGCTCTACTCCAAGCCCTTGGAGAACCTCACAAGCAGGATGCACAGCAAAGTCCAGTCTTTGCACTCTTTAAGGCAGAAGCAGCAACTGTAGGCCAACCCAGCAAAGCACATACAGCAAAAGGGGAGTTGGCAGAGGTTCTTCTTGATCCAGAGTGTTCTAAAAATCTGGGGTTTTGGGTCTACTACTTATACCCAGTTCTGCCTTTACAGTAGGCAAACTTCAAAGGAAAGTCTCTGTTGTTGACAAGGTCCTGCCTTGCCCAGGCCTGGCCCCAGACACAGTCCAGGGGGTCGGAGACTGCATTGTATGAGGACAGGCACAGCCCTTTCAGGTGTAAGTATCGGCTCTTCCCTCCCCTCTCTAGCCCAGGCGACTCATCAGGATATGCAGGCTACACCCCAGCTCCCTTTGTGTCACTGTCTAGAGGTAATTCACAACAGCCCAACTGTCAGTCTGACCCAGACATGGAATACAGAAGCACGGAATAGTTTAAGCAAGAAAATGCCCACTTTCTGAAATTGGCATTTTCAAACTAACAATCTAAAAAACAACTTTACCAATAAATGTATTTTTAAATTGTGAGTTCAGAGACCCCAAACTCTACATCTCTGTCTGCTCCCAAAAGGAAAGTGAACTTAAAAGATATTTAAAGGCATCCCCCATGTTAACCTATGAAATAGATAGGCTTTGCAATAGTGAAAAACAAATTTAGCTGTATTTCACTATAAGGACATGTAAAACACACCAGAATGTACATGTCCTACCTTTTAAAACACTGCACCTTGCCCATAGGGCTACCTTAGGGGTGGCATACATGTAGTAAAAGGGAAGGTTTGGGCTTGGCAAGTGGGTACACTTGCCAGGTCGAATTGGCAGTTTACAACTGCACACACAGACTCTGCAGTGGCAGGACTGAGACATGTTCACAGGGCTACTCATGTGGGTGGCACAATCAGTGCTGCAGGCCCACTAGTAGCATTTGATTTACATGCCCTGGGCACCTCTGGTGCACTTTACTAGGGTCTTACCAGTAAATCACATATGCCAATCATGGATAAACCAATCACACAGGGAGCACTTGCACTTTAGCACTGATCAGCAGTGGCAAAGTGTGCAGAGATAATAAACCAGCAAAAACAGAGTCCAGCATACCATACAAACCGGAAGTCAGAAGGCCAAAAAGAAAACACGCCAAAAGATGCCAGGTCTAACATTTACCAAATGGAAAACTTGATACTAGCTTTCCCTTCCCTTTCAATGCAGTCAATAGAGTTCAAAGATTCCCAAAAATCAAAAAAGTTGAAAACACAAGAGGGAGAAGAGCGATTCAAAAAAGTCATTTTAATTGTAAGCATATATTTATGGCAGAAAGTGGCTGGATTTATTCCTGCTAGATATCCTGAAAAAGGTTACCTAGCAGTAATTCCATATACTCCCATGCAATTGTATGTCTTAACTGTCTACAATTAAATAGGAGTAATTGTTACACAAGAGGTGTGTAGTGGGCACTACCAGGAATGGTTAGCCCCGTGTATTTGTGAACAATTTATGAGCATTGTAAGGAAATGGCTCCCTGTTGCAATTACCCCCCACTTTTTGTCTGATACTGATGCTGACTTGACTGAGAAGTGTGCTGGGACCCTGCTAACCAGGCCCCAGCACCAGTGTTCTTTCACCTAAAAGGTACCATTGTTTCCACAATTGGCACACCCCTGGCACACAGATAAGTCCCTTGTAAAAGGTACCAGTGGTACCAAGGGCCCTGTGACCAGGGAAGGTCCCTAAGGGCTGCAGCATAAGTTGTGCCACCCTAAGGGACCCCTCACCTAACACATGCACACTGCCATGGCAGATTGTTTGTGTTGGTGGGGAGAAAAATGCAAAGTCGACATGACATCCCCCTCAGGATGTCATGCACACAAAATGCTGCCTGTGGCATAGGTAAGTCACCCCTCTAGCAAGCCTTATTGCCCTAAGGCAGGGTGCACTATACCACAGGAGAGGGCATAGCTGCATGAGCAATATGCCCTTACAGTGTCTGAGTCCATTCTTAGACACTAAGGGGGTCATTCTAACCCTGGCGGTCGTCTGACGGGAGCACCGCCAACAGGCTGGCGGTGCTCCCATGGGCATTCTGACCGCAGCGGTACAGCCGCGGTCAGAAACGGGAAACCGGCGGTGTCCCGCCGGTTTCCCGCTGCCCTAGGGAATCCTCCACGGGGATTCCGACCCCCTTACCGCCATCCTGTTCCTGGAGGTTTTCACCGCCAGGAACAGGATGGCCGTAATGGGTGTCGTGGGGCCCCTGGGGGCCCCTGCAGTGCCCATGCCAATGGCATGGGCACTGCAGGGGCCCCCTAACAGGGCCCCACTAAGATTTTCAGTGTCTGCATAGCAGACACTGAAAATCGCGACGGGTGCAACTGCACCCGTCGCACCCTTTCCACTCCACCGGCTCCATTCGGAGCCGGCATCATCGTGGAAGGGGGTTTCACGCTGGGCGGGCGGGCGGCCTTCTGGCGGTCGCCCGCCCGCCCAGCGGGAAACTCAGAATTAACGCGGCGGTCTTTTGACCGCGCAGTGGTATTCTGGCGGTTCCCGCTTGTTCAGAATGACCCCCTAAGACCCTAAGGTGTCCTGAGCTGAGGTGACCCCTGCCTTTAGAAATCCTCTATCTTGATTTTGGAGGATTCCCCCAACAGAAATAGGGATGTGCCCCCCTCCCCTCAGGGAGAAGGCACAAAGAGGGTGTAGCCACCCTCAAGGACAGTAGCCGTTGGCTACTGCCCTCCCAGACCTAAACACACCCCTAAATTCAGTATTTAGGGGCACCCCAGAACCTAGGAAACTAGATTCCTGCAACCTAAGACGAAGAAGGACTGCTGACCTGAAAGCCCTGCAGAGAAGACGGAGACACCAACTGCTTTGGCCCCAGCTCTACCGGCCTGTCTCCCCACTTCAAGAAAAACTGCAACAGCGACGCGTTCCACAGGGTCCAGCGACCTCTGAAGTCTCAGAGGACTACTCTGCATCTAAAAGGACCAAGAACTGCCGAGGACAGCGGTTCTGCTCCAAAGAAGAAACATCTTTGCAACAAAGAAGCAACTTTGAAAGAACACACGTTTCCCGCTGGAAGCGTGAGACTTTGCACTCTGCACCCGACGCCCCCGGCTCGACTTGTGGAGAACCAACACTACAGGGAGGACTCCCCGGCAACTGCGAGCCCATGAGTAGCCAGAGTTGACCCCCCTGAGCCCCCACAGCGACGCCTGCAGAGGGAATCCAGAGGCTCCCCCTGACCGCGACTGCCTGCTTCTAAGAACCCGATGCCTGATAAGGACATTGCACCCGCAGCCCCCAGGACCTGAAGGATCTGACCTCCAGTGCAGGAGTGACCCCCAGGTGGCCCTCTCCCTTGCCCAGGTGGTGGCTACCACGAGGAGCCCCCCCCCCCTTGCCTGCCTGCTTTGCTGAAGAGACCCCTGGGTCTCCCATTGAACTACATTGCAAACCCAACGCCTGTTTGCAATCTGCACCCGGCCGCCCCCGTGCCGCTGAGGGTGTACTTTTTGTGCTGACTTGTGTCCCCCCTGGTGCCCTACAAAACCCCCCTGGTCTGCCCTCCGAAGACATGGGTACTTACCTGCTGGCACACTGGAATCGGGGCACCCCCTTCTCCATTGAAGCCTATGTGTTTTTGTTTTGGGCACCACTTTGACCTCTGCACCTGACCGGCCCTGAGCTGCTGGTGTGGTAACTTTGGGGTTGCTCTGAACCCCCAGCGGTGGGCTACCTTGGACCCAACTTTTAACCCTGTAGGTGGTTTACTTACCTGCAAAACTAACAAACACTTACCTCCCCCAGGAACTGTTGAAAATTGGGTGTCCAGTTTTAAAATAGCTTATTGCCATTTGTGTGAAAACTGTATATGCTATTTTGCTAATTCAAAGTTCCTAAAGTTCCTAAGTGAAATACCTTTCATTTAAAGTATTACTTGTAAATCTTGAACTTGTGGTTCTTAAAATAAACTAAGAAAATATATTTTTCTATACAAAAACCTATTGGCCTGGAATTGTCTTTGAGTGTGTGTTCCTCATTTATTGCCTGTGTGTGTACAACAAATGCTTAACACTACCCTCTGATAAGCCTACTGCTCGACCACACTACCACAAATTAGAATTATCTCTTTTGCCACTATCTTACCTCTAAGGGGAACCCTTGGACCCTGTGCATGCTATTTCTTACTTTGAAATAGTACATACAGAGCCAACTTCCTATAAGCATTTACTGACATCTCCTAAGAACACCAGTCGGGCTGGAGTAAATCCCTTTCTAGTGTGGGAAGGAGAAGGCAACTAGGCCTGGGCGGAATTTTAATTCTGCAAGCGGAATAGGGGAAATTATTTGCTGAATTCTACCAATCACCTCATGCCAGAATTTTTTTCCCCTATCCGAGCAGCGCAATAACAACAAGAACAACACTAGGCTTCAGAATGCAAGATTTGGCATCCCTTATTGTGATTTACGGTCGCTAGGAGGACTGCCGGAGAGATTTACAAATGCTGGAGTTCGGTAGCGGTTGCAGTCACAGGGTTGCTTCCAGAGCAGTGCTTTAAATGGGCCGGTATTGTCCGGTACTGAGTACCGGCACTTTTGTATTTTGAGAGGGAGAGTACCTGCACTTCTCAGGAAAATCTTAATACTTTTAATTAGAAAGTACCAGCACTTCTCAGAAAGGAATACCAACATGTAAAAAGGTTTCATGGCTTTCCCGGGGGTACCCTGTATTATTGGAGAGAGGGAGAGAGCATTTAGAAAGGCCTTCCTAATGCTCTCTTTCAATCCTGAGCCTAGACTATAACTTTTTGGGGAAACTCCCAGCCCACAGGTTGATGCCTCACATATCGGTGCTTATTCACCTTTACCAGAACGTGTTTATCCCTAGTTGCAGCATGGCACATAACGTGAGATTATTTGGGGTAACGAAAAGGGCTGCAACAGACTAACCCTACTCTTCAAGATTGGCTTTAGATATAACAAGAGTCTTTGCCTCTTTGAACTAGCAATAACTATTTCAGGCCCTGAAGAAATCTGGCCTACAGAACTCTACGATCGGTTGGAATTTGCTGTAGTATTCTTATCTCAAAACAACGGATAAACTTGGAGTCACAATATTGGCAGCATATCAGACGGGATGAGGTACGCGTCAGGGTTGCACAAACTCGCCTCTGCTGATCACCCTTGCAATAGAACCACTTGCCACTAAGGGTCAGATGTATCAAAGGATTATGTCCATTCTGTGTCTATGGAAAAGGTGTTCATACATATTGCCCTATGATTTGTATTGAGGGAACAGGACTGGGGTATCGTGCTGCAAGGGGAAAAAAGCCTTATGTCAAAGTCTAAACAACGGGAAGTGTTTACAACGAAAAAGCCTCTAAAAAGACACTTTTACAACACAATTTTTTTTTACAATGAATGTGCCTTTACCACAGATGCCTTTTACCGTGAAAATTGTGGTAAACGTAAGTATTTTTCAGGCAAGTATAAAGCATTTAAAAATGTGTGTGTATATATATATACACGCATATATTTAAAATATTATTTAATATATATGTGCATATATTTTAAAAACTATATCTACACACAGACACACACACACACAAAGCGAGAGAATGCGTTTTTAAGAGTTTAGGTGATAGGGGAATTTTCAGGGTTTATGGTGGGGAAGCGTTTTCGGGTGGCAAGGGAATTTTCAGGTGTTTAGGGTGGGTGAGAGTTTTTGGGTGGCAGGGGAATTTTTAGGGTGGGTATGGGATTTTGAGCGGCAAGGGAATTTTCAGGTGTTTAGGGTAGTTGACAGTTTTTGGGTAGCAACAGAATTTTTTAGGGTTTAGGGTGGATGTGAGTTTTGGGTGGCAAGGATATTCTGGGGTTTAGGGTGGGTATGGGTTTTTGGGTGATAGGGAAATGTTTAGGGTGTAGGGTGGGTATAGGTTTTTTGGGCAGTAAGGGAATTGTTAGTGTTTAGGGTGGGCATGCTTTTTTTGAGATGCAAGGGAATTTTTAGGATTTAAAGGGGTATGGGTTTTTGGGTGGTAAGATAATTTTTAGGGTACAGGGTGGGTATGGGTTTTTGGGTGGCAAGTGAATTTTTAGGGTTTAGGGTGGGTATGGGTATTTGTATGGTAAGAGAATGTTTAGGGTGGCAAGGGATTTATTAGCATTCAGGGGTTGTGGGTTGATAGGGTTATATATATATATAGTTATATGTATATGAATGTCTATATATATATATATATATATAGCTCTCTCTCTCTCTCTCTATATATATATATATATATATATATTTAACATTCCTTTTCTAGCATGCATATGCCCTTACCACGGCTGTCTTTATCACAAAAATGTAAATATGTAATATTTTACTGATATCAACCCATTTATATATATATATATATATATATATATATATATATATATATATATATATGTGTGTGTGTGTGGGGGGTATATATTTTTGTGTGTGTAAATATATATATATATATATATATATATATATATATATATATATATATATATACATATATGTGTATATATATATATATATATATATATATATATATATATATATATATATATATGTAAAGGGTGATAGATAGATAGATAGATAGATAGATAGATAGATAGATAGATAGATAGATAGATAGATAGATAGATACTGACCTGCACAATACTTACATTTTCGTGGTAAAGGCATACCCACTGTAAAAATATTCTTTGTAAAACACTTTCGTTGTAATGGCATTTTTGTTGTAAAAAAAAAGCATTGTGAATACACTCGTCGTAATGACTTTTGTTGTTCGGAAACACCTACATACAGCGAATCCACTCAAGTAATCTCATTATATGCAGATTACCTTTTATTAGATAGAAAAGATATTATAATTGGCCTCCACCCAACAGACCTTACAAAGTTTTGGGCACGTCTACTGCCTGCAGATAAAGTCGAGCAACCCCTGTTTGTATCTAATATGACCAGAGCTCTCAAGCAACATACTGGAAATGGAGGGGAAGCGATTAAGTGGGAGCACATTACTTTCAGACATCTGGGAATACAGGTATACCATTCAGACCTCCATCTACTATAGAGTAGCTTGGGGCCCACAATCGATGCGTTGTGCTATCAAGTGACTTTGTGGAGGGCGTTTCTCCTGCCTTATTGCTGGACGTGTGGCGTTGTGAAACCTGGCGATGATTCCTACCCTCCTTTACTGTCTTGAAAATATCCCGATTGTGGTCTCAAAGACTATCTTAGTGAGTTCCACTATCTGCCGGGATCTTATTTTGAGTGTGGGTAAACGCAGAGTGGCTCTGGAGAAACGTAAGGTACCAGCGAGTAGAGGAGGGATGGGAGCTCCGGATTTTGAGTTGCATTTTATAGCAGCTCAAATGCAATGGATCGCTCACTTGCTGGAAGCTCCTAACCTGCTGGAAGTGGGTGAGAAGTACGTGAGAAATTATGCAACTTAGTTGCATAGATAACTCCTGCACACCACGAAAACTCAGCGTTCCCTCCCAGGACTAAGGGCTGCACTGAACTGTCATGCAAGAGCAATGCAAGGGACTTGAACTGTAAGGCATATGCCCCAACAGCTCCATTGCGGAGCCTGTATGGACCTGCAGGATTTCACTGAAACAGAGAGCAACGTCATAGGGGAGAGGTGGGAACAGAGTCCATGAGGGATTTATTACAGGAGGATACTGGGACCACCCACAGTAACAGTAGAAGAATCTGAGCTATAACAGGGGCACATTCTTAAACACACGGGTCGGACAGGCCTGAAGGGCAGTCAAGCAGTGCCCAAGGCCTAGTCTGACATGTCAGTTGTGGCCTGTTTTATGCTGTGTGCTGGGTTTTTTTACCATTAATTTACCTGATTAACACAAACATTATAAGCAGCACGCTCAAATCCAAGCAGTCTTCCAAACTTTGTAAAACTCACATATAGCATGTCTTTCAAGTTTATAAATACACAAGTTTGCAAACACAGGACACTTTTTAGCTCTCTGATTCTCAAAGGGGGGGGGGCACTTTTATTTTGGTGCACGGGGCAATATTCTGTCCCAGTTCGACCCTGACTTCTCTTTCTCTAGACATCTGAGGGATGAAGGTCGTTTACCCAAAGGCATGTGTCTGCCAAGGCCTCAAAGTTCTGCTTGTTAATCAGCAAGGCTTGGCACCCACCCTCATGCACGCCATTGGCAACTAGAGACGCACTGGAAGGGAGATGGGTTGTCATGCAGGAATGAAGAGCTGCTCTCCTCGACCTCAAATATTCTGCTCAGTGACGCGGTACAAAGGGAGACAAAGAGATCTATCATGCTGAGCTAAGCAGTTCCAGTGGAATTTGGGGAGGCAGAGCATCACACACACGCGAGCACTTTGGCCTGTCACCACTTAAGCCTCACACAACAAACTGGAATCATGAATAATAAAGATGCTTTTCACTGAGGAGTTCTGAGTGACATCAGATAGTGAATGGGAGAGAAGCTTGAGTTGTCTATGATGTCACTCAGAAACCTAATGGGGGAAAACATCTGTTATTCGCATTTATGTTATTTACAGCCTCCCAAATCATCTGACCCTGCTTGCAATAAACATATAAGGACAGAAGAGTAGTGGAGGGGCCTGTATGCAAATTAAAAAAGTGTTTTAAAAAACTGGTCCCCTGTCAAGATCCTTGAGATACCCACACCTAAATTAAAAAATAAATACCTGGTCTCTGGTCAATCACCCCCACAGCCCTCTGAAAAATGTCCTCTTCTGCCAAAATTCAAATATGAAAAATATACCTGGCCTCCTGCCACGCCAACACACACTGTATATACCACCCACACCCTCCCTAGCCCTCACCCTGCACTCAAACCTGGCATCCTACCACCCACGTGCCATCCCTCAACACAAAGCTGCACTCACTGATCACACACTGAGAGTGCAGAGCTGGTATGTATCTATGTGTGTGTGTGTGCGTGTTTGTCTATATGTGTGTGTGTGTGTGCATGTGTGTGGTATATGTACTCACTGAAAAAAACAAAGGTTACAGAGACATTATAGTTAGGAAATAAAATGTTAAATACCATAGAAATTCACCTAAAAAATCTAAGGTTACGGGGACGTTATAGTTAACTTTTGAATTTAGTTGCACAAAACCATAGAAATTCAGCAGTTATAGTTAGAATTATTTCAAGTTACTATAACTCAGGCCCTAAGGAGCTATAACTGGTGTCCCAGTCATCTACAGTTTTTTCTTCTATAATTTAACTGTTAATGTTTCATTTATATTTTTATGACGTTATTGAAGTTGTCATAAGTGCTGTAATATCTGGGGTAATTAGCAGTGCATGGCAGGGGCGTGAGTTATAGTTACCTTAGGGCGCAGTTTCTAGTTACTTGAAATAACTCTAACTGCTGAATTTCTATGGTTTTGTGCGAGTAAATTGAGAACCTAACTATAATGTCCCTGTAACCTTTGTTTTTTTAAGTGAATTTCTATGTTTTTTTAACATTAAGTAATTGTAATTACTATACGTTAATCCAAGCACTGCTAGGGTTTGACGGCAGGATATGTGGCCAGGCCCTGCAGACAAGCCCCTATAACCATCAAACCTGTGCTGCGCATGCCCTTCAGCCATGCTCAGCAGTGACTGGCCACAGTGTCAGTTGTGGTCAACCCCCTATAACCACCCAGAGAGTTCTTCTAGTCTTTGATGAATTATATACATAGAGTGAAATATTTTAGGACAATTTGAAAAGAAAAATGTATTTTTCAAGTAAAAAGAGTGTGATTACATTTCTAGTATATATCTTAAATATTTGAAATAAATTCATGCTGGAACTTGACAACTGACACACCCCTAGACTGGAACCCTACACCTTCAGTGTGAAGGCTTGAGACCTTAAACTCTAGACCACAGCTGACTCTTTGCTGTGTGGTTTCCAGACATACATATCACATTCAAACCAAAGAGTGTGATGGTTAAAAAGACATAAATGTTCCATCACTAGGAATGTTTAACAGTCAAAGCACCAGTATATAAACAGACACACTGCATGAGATATTAGGATTTGAACCTTCAAACTACTGAGTGAAAGTCCAATTACTTTACCAGTATGCCTGAAGTGACTCTGTGTTTTTTTTCAAAACATAACTATAATGTTTGAACAAAACATCTTGCTAGTGTAACACTTTCAACTTATTGTATGGAGAAACAAGAGCAATAACAATCTCTTTCTCTGAAGGCCCCCACGGTCCTAGCTGGTTCCCCATGTACTGCAGGAGCTGGCATTGCTCCAGCAAGCACGGAGCTGCTTTAAATAGCAGTTCCCTGCTTGCAGGTGCTATGTTTTCATCTGTTTCCCTGCAAGCAAATATGTATGCAGGTAAACAGATGAAAATTCTGTTTTCTACAAGGAGGAGTTGGTTGACGGCTCCTTCTTGCAGAAAGCGGAGTTATGTTTGCTTTTGCTTGGTGGGAGCTGTCATTTCCCACCAAGCAAAAGCAAACATCTACCCCCCGAGGGTGGGCATCTTGGGAGGTAGCAGGAACTGGGGTGGGGTGGTGGCGGCCCCAAGGCCATCTATGGCTCCACGAGGGGGGCCTGGTGGCCCCTTCACATGTTTATTTTAGCATTGGGAGGTGATGGTTCGCGGGGCCATGGGTCCGTGATGGAGCCCTTTCATTATTTTCTTTGAGCCCCGGGGAGATAGCTGTCACTGGGGCACGGGCGGGCCTAGCTTACCCATCCGCATACCTACTATACAGTGCCCGGGGGAGGTGGTAGTGCACGTCCCCCTGCATTAATTTAACATGCTTTGCCCCGGGGAGGTGGTGTCCCCAGAGGGCCCACCTGTATACATATTTTACAGTGCCCCTGGAGAGGTGGTAGTGCCTGGGACTGCAGGGGGAACCCTGCATTAATTTATAAACATTTGTTCCGGGGAGGTGGTGGTCCCTGGAGCACAGGGGGTGTCGCACGGGCACCCCATCACATAGTTAATGGTGGCTTGGGGAGGTGGTGGTCCCTGGGGCTTTCATAAACCCTTGGAAAGGGTCCCATATGCCCCACCTCCTATTTTTGCACTATGCCCCTGAGACCTGGCCTACCAGAAGGAAGAAAAAAACATGAGAGACAGTATTTGCTTTTTTTCCTAAATCACAGCGAAATTTGCAGATTTGCCACAATGTTTGCCATGATTTAAAAAAAATACTTTTATGCCTGGGGGAAGGGGTCCCCAGGGGACCCCTGCACTAAGGCTAGGGGGGTAGGGTAACAGTACCCTGTCCCTTTTTCTTTTTGTTTTCCTTTTTTTGAGACTGAGCTGAAGCCAAGTCTCAAAACGGCTGCCGACACTTCCTGGTTGAAGTGCTGGCAACCAGTCAGATCTCTGCACAAGATCAGGAGTATTTGCAGAGCCTTCACGAATCCAGATATACAGATTTGGGCCCATATTTATACTTTTTTGCACTACATTTGTGTAATTTTTTTATTCAAAAGCGGCGTAAACTAACAAAACACAATTATATTTTGTAAGTTTGTGCCACTTTTGCATCAAAAAGTTACTCAAATGTGCACAAAAAAGTATAAATATGGGTCTTGGTCTTCTTTTATTATTTCAAAAGCTACTGAAAGGATTTACACCAAATAACAAAAAGGCTTCTTTCTGGGCCAAAAGCTACCTTTCTGCCAAATTTGGTGTGATTCCGTCCAGCATTTTGGGCTGTAGTCGTGTTCAAAATCCCTACGGGAATTAAAATGGGAAATGCACTTTTTTTTACCTCATCTCTTTTTCTTGGCGCCCGTTTGGCAGATCACCCCGAAACTTCCCATGCACAACAAGATTCTTGGGGACATTCTCTTTGGAAAATTTACTCAAGATTCGTCAAACAGCATAAAAAATGTAGGCAAGTCAAGAAATGCTTTTACCAAAGGAAACTAGGTCCTTACTATAACTACCTACTGGCGACAGCCAGTAGGTTTGAGATATATATATACATATTCACTGAAGAAAACAAAAGTTTTTGGGACGTTATAGTTAGGTTCTGAATTTACTCATACAAAACCATAGAAATTCAGCAGTTATAGTTCTTTCAAGTAACTATAACTCGTGCCCAAAAGTAATTGTAACTCGCACCTTTGCCATGCACAGTTTTCTTATCAATAATGTTATTGCAAATGTTGCAGTGATATCAAAGATGCCATACAAGAGCTCATCAATGCCATAGTATGTGGAGTAACTAGCTATGCATGGCGAAGAAATTGGTGAGGAACCTAGTGATCTTAATAGACAATTAGCTATCTACGAAAGAGTTGGTTGCCTGTCTGGCTCATGCAACAGCATGTTATGCCTTTTGCATAAAATCTTCTATGAGGGTTCCGATCCAAGATTGAAAAAGCCTTGCCCAGGCAGTTGTTATCTGCTGCTTAGGTTATGGGGATGCACTATCTGTAGGCATGGCGGACCTCAGTGCTTAATTTGTAAATAAAAACGTGCCAGTGCTCAAAGCCCTCCTCTTAAACACTCTGCTGCTGCAATTCAATGTGAAACACGGAAAACTGAGGCAGTGTAATCTTGAAGCCATCTCGGGCCTCTTTAATCCATTTAAAGCCACTCCCTACCCCTTCGGCTCACACTTGCAGCTTTCTGCTTTCTCCCATTGTGACGCTTTTTCATTTTTCCCTTCCTCCGTCTTTCCCATATGTGTCTTTTGCTTGCAGTAAATGCTTGAGGCAGAAGAATAAGTGCCGATACTCAAAAATAAGTACCGGTGCTCAGCACCGGAAACAACATGCACAAATTAAGCACTAGTGGACCTTCTCTTTTACAGCTTTCAAATAATTCGGAAGCTAGCTAGCATTCCTAGGAGAACTGCAATAACACCCATCCTGAAATCTGTTCACTGGTCACCAGATTGTAAACGTGTTGTTTTAAGTTGCTTTGTCATACACACTGTGCACTGTATGTGACTGGCCCACTTTACTTGATGACAAGAGGATCCTGTCACAAACCACAAAGACCTCTTAGATCAGCCAATCAGTATGTGAATACCACAAATTCAAAAAACGAAAATGGGTGGCTGTTCTTTCCCACATTTATCCACTATTCACTGGAATACTCTTCCCTTTATGCTGTGGGTAAGAACGAATTTCTTAATATTCAGGAAACTCCTTAAGACCTTTCTCTTCTCAAAGTATTTTCCTTCTACTTCTCTTTCCCATTTCTTCTGTGCTCTCCTGTGTATCTTCTGGTTTGATTTGAACTAGCGCTGGGATATCCATCCGAGGATGATTTAGTCCCTCCATCTCTGTAACATAACATAACAAACACCCTATGGCCCAGGGCTCGGGACGTAGCCGAGTGCTTACTCACACCTGGTCTTGCTTCTTGGGTTGTACCGGGGAAGGCCTTAGTCTAATAGGCAGGAGCAGTGCCTTATTTGTAAATAAAAACGTGCTGGTGCCCAAAGCCCTCCTCTTAAACTAGCGGCTGCTGCGATGAATTGTGTGAGCACGGAATACTGAGGCAGCATAATCCTGAAGCCATCTCGGGCCTCTTCAGTCCATTTACCACCCTCTGCTCCTTCAGCTCACTCTTGCAGCTTTCTGCTTTCTCCCATTGTGACGCTTTTTCGTATTTCTCTTCCTGCGTCTTTCCCATATGTGTCTTTTGCTCGCAGTAAATGCTTAAGGCAGAAACATGAGCGCCAGCCCTAAAAAATAAGGGTGCCCCGCACCGTAAACAACAAGCACAAAGTAAGCACTGGACAGGAGCGACGAACGTTCCCTCTGTGGTGCAGCAGGAGGGAGGCAGGTACTGGGCTGTACGCATCCCCGTAGCCCTTACTCCTTTGCCTACAGCAGTTTCCCCAGTCATGCATTCGCATACAGTGGAGCGAATTACTGGACGCACCGGGCAACTTGGAAAAACGGGTGCGACTGAAAAGCACACGTATATAGAAACACGCTACTTGCTGGTCGAGAAAATCATTTGGGTCACTTCTTTGAGTGATAGTTGTAATAACTGCAATTTCCTGTGCATTCAGTTCTAGAACAAGTAAAATAATGCATGCCAATAACATGTACTGTAAAGTAATGCACAGCCAATGACTGGCACTTGCAGCAGTTGTCGATGGCAGCAAGCAGCAAAGTGTCCCTGTTAACTCGGGAAAGAGGCTCAGAAGCGTTGCATTAGCTAGCGGTGCTACACTGAAGACAACACAATGCGCTCTGTAACGTTTAGGTCTCGGGAATGATCAAGCTAGAAGGAAAAGTGTTCTGAGCCGCCGATGCTGGAATATTCTGTACCATGACTCGCCCTTCCTCATTTGCTGATTATTTGTCTTTTGTCAGAGTGCTGCTGTGGAGTGATGAGAGTGTACCTTTTTTATTAGTCCTAGCGGTATTGGCCAGTTTATGTGCACTTCGTTTCCTGTGGCGCAGATCCTTTCTCCCAGGGCACTGTGTTCTCTCTGTGTGACAGGATTTCCCATCATGCTGGTTTCCTGAATTCCTTTCCGGATTAACGAGGACAATTAGACGTGGAACTAGAATTGTTGACCTTTTCTTCGTTGTGGCATCACATTCCTTTCGGGCCTTCTTAGGTTACTGTGCCTAGGGTCCCTTATATTTCTCGCCTATTCAATGGCTTTCTGTATAGAAAAATGCCTCACTTCAGTGAGTGAGTGAAGTACTGGGGTGAATTGATGAATAGAAGGTTGAATAGACGGACAGAAGGATGTAAACACGGATGGGGTGGACGGATGGAGAGAAAGATGGGATGGAAAGGTGGGTAGATGGATGTTAGGATGGTGAGCACTAAAGATGGATCAATGGGAAATAATAGGGAAGAATGTTTGGAGAGATAAATGGGATGAGTATATAGAGAAAAAGGTGGAGGAAGCGAGAGACGAATGAATGGAGAGAAGAAACAATAATGAATAGATGGAGGGATGACTTGAGGTCTTGTAATGTGAAAGAGGGAATTTAGCCACATTGTTTTCAGATTTCCCCCGGGGACGCAAATGAACAATTCTGGGGTGGTGTGGGTGGATTGGATTGGATCGAGGTGGATTTGGTAGCAGTGGACTTGATTGGAGTGTGGTGGATTGGAGTGGGAAGATTGGAGTGGTGTGGGTTGTCCTGGAGTTGGGTGGTGTGGATTGGAGTGGGTTGGATTGGAGTGGGGTGGATTGGACTGGAGTGGGTGGATTGGACTGAAGCAGAGTGGATCGGGGCGGGTGATTGGATTGGGGTGATGTATATTGGATTGTAGTGGAGTAGATTGGACTGGGGTGGATTGGATTGGTATCGGATGGATTGCTGTGGGGTGTAGTCAGGTGGATTGGGTTGGAGGGGTGGATTGGATTGCAATGGGGTAAATTAGAGTGGGTCAGATTGTTTTGTATTAAGGTGTGGCAGACTGTTTTGGATTAAACTGGGTCAGTTTGTTGTGTGGCAGATTGAAATGGATTAGAGTGGGACAGATTGGAGTAGGGCGGTTTAGAGTGGGGCAGATTGTTTTGGGTTAGATTGGGGTAGACTAGAGTGGGGCAGATTGTTTTGGATTGAGGTGGGGTGGATTGGATTGACTGGAGTGGGGTGGATTGGATTGGGTTTGTGTGTGGTGGATTGGATTGGATTAGTTGAGTGTGGGGTGGATTGGGTGGGAGTTGGTGGATTGGGTGGGAGTGGGGTGGATTGAAATGGAGTGGGTGGATTGGAGTGGGCTGAAGCAAATTGTTTTGGATTGGAGTGGAGCAGATTGAAGTGGGGCGAATTGGAATGGGGTAGATTGTTTTGGATTGGAGTGGAGCAGACTGGATTGGAGCGAGACAGATTGTTTTGGTTTGGAGTGGAGCAGATTGGAGTGGGGCGAATTTATATGGAATGGAGTGCCGCAGATTGCAGTTGGGCACATTGTTTTGAATTGGGCAGATTGGAATGGGGCAGATTGTTTTGGATTAGATTGGCGCAAATTGGATTGGGGTAGATGGAAGTAAGGCATATTGTTTTGAATTGGAGTGGGGCAGAGTGTTTTGGATTAGAGTAGGGCAGAGTGTTTTGGATTGGAGTAGGGCAGATTATTTTGGAGTGCTGTAGATTGTTTTGGATTGGAGTAGGGCAAACTGGAGTGGGGCAGATTAGATTAGGGTGGGTTGGGAGGATTGGTAGCGGGGTGGGTTGGCCTGGATTGGATCGGTGTGAGGTGGATTGGTGTGTGGTAAGGTGGGGTGAATTGTAGTGCAGATTGGAGTGGGGTGGATTGGGGTGTGCTGCACAATTATGTGTTAAAGTATCAGTTCAGAAATTACACACAATAAAGTAACAATGTCACTTTGCAGTATTTAGAACAAGATAACTGTCCTCTTTTGAGAACAGCACCCATGAGCAAAAACAAAAGAAAACATGAGTGCAGGGTGAGAAAAGACAACTCGACAAAAAAAAAAAAGTTTGCTATAAAAAAATAAAACTTTGCAGTTTTTTTTCTCCTGCTGGGCTTGTTTTTTACAGTCACACGCCTTCTGTTTGCAGGGCAGTAGAAGTTAAAAAGAACAAAATAGTACCTCAATCACGTCAGGAGCAGCAGACGGGCACTGATTAAGTTGAATCAATCAGGGCTTGGTCCTTGCTTCACACAGAAGAACGGAAATCATGCCAGTGCTGCAGTGATGAATTACGAGGCTGTAAAGCAGAGTGCCATGCAAGTCAACAAATGACAAGTGACAGGTGGGCTCCAAGCCCTTCACTGTACAAAACAGGGTCTCGCAAGCTGGATGCATGTGCTCGCAGGCTCTACCCTAAAAACAGTTGAGCATTTCTTGTGTTTTTTCTGCTTTACTTAAAATTCAAAAAAATCCCTCTTGAAACCAATATTACTGAGAGGCGCAAGAGAGAACTGTTATATGCATTGTATGGTAGGTGGGTGTAGAAAACCTGAAAAATAATGTAATTGTGGTGATGAAATACATAGAAGAGTCCTAGGCACACTGGGCTAGCTGTATGACCATGGCTCTGTAAGGAGGAAGTTGAAGGGTAAAATGGATTTATTTTTGTAAGATTACATGGTTGTTTGCTTCATAAGTGAAGTAAGAAATGGAATATGTGTATGTATTATTGTATTTTATATTATGTTTTCAAGGGATGTTCTCATCCGAATATATTGACTGACTTATGGGACTTATTAAATATCAAAGTGTTTCAGCTCTTTAGTGCTAAATGAGCTTTCCAGCTGGGCCCTTGCATTGTGATTGGTTGTAGTTCTTCATTGTAGGGTTCCAGTAGCTGTGCTGGACGTTCAATAGTGTTATCATATCTTAGTGCAGTTTCCATCTTCTTTCTTTAGGTACATGTCCTGTTCTAGATGGTGATCTAGAAAAGTCCAGACACTGTGTTCCGAGCGTTGGGATGGAATGTGTCCCCTACAAGAAGTATTTTGGTTATGTGTGCTGGCGTTCCTCTAAAGCTGGTTCAGTTCCTCTGCAGATTCTACTGGTAGGATTGCTACCTTCCACCCAAAGTAGTGGAGATCTCACACTTAAATAAGGCAACGACTTTAGAAACAAGCATTGGCAAAGCCAAAGGGCATTTCCTTTGGGACCTATTGACTTTGCCAATGTTTTTTGGCGATGCTGTACAGCATCAGCAAAGCTGTACAGCATCAGCTAAAAGAAAAAAAAGGCGAGATGACACTGTCTCTGGTGGTGACCGCATCATTTTCTTAAAAGCTCACATGCTTGATACCATCTGTGCATGGATGCATCACTGGGGAGCTGAGTGCCTACGAAGTGAAGCATTGACCATTTGTTTTTAATGTACCAATCCAAGACGGATCAGTAAATAAAAATAAATTATACTATATTCAACTACTTTGATAACAAGTTTTATTAAAGTTGAGGAACCATCAGAAATTTTGGAGGTTTGACAGAGGAACAGATGGGGAGAGTCTGTGGAGCTAAACAACAGGGAGTGGGCATGGGAAGACGATAAACTAAAATAAAGCTGGGTAGTGGGAGTAGGGGAAAAGCAGCACATTGGGAAGAGAGTAACAAAGATGGGTGAGAGCAATTCTGTGCATGGGGCCAGGGAAGTTTGGTGGGGGACGAATCACACAGGGAAAGAGCTGGAAAAACATGCACTCTCATAGAGTGCCTAGCCAAACATAAAAAGTAGTTCCCAAAAAAAGAGCTGTGGAAGGATACAAGCCAGGCAATCAAGAGGATGGCAAAGATGCCATGCTCCAGGGAAGGGACAAACACAAGATGAAGCAAGGAAAATCGTGGCATAAGAAGCAAGACCGACAGTAAAACCAACCAGAGGAAGCAGAGGGTGGACTCTAAGCACACTGTATGCTCTTGGCATAACCCATTTGCAACTAGACAGCCTAAACTTTACCCAGGGATACAAATCACTGTTGCCATGCCAGGTTACACAGTGTAACAGAATCTAATGCATTGTTTCCCTACCAATGTCACCAGTGCACTGACAGGTAACTCAGCACCACACCAATACGTTATTCACTTTGTCTTTCATATAAAGCAATACCATATTCAGGCCTATTCAAACAGTACAGTTGGCATTTAGACTCCCTCAAGGCCTCGTCCCAAGCACAGTTAGAGTGCCAGATGTAAAATGATCACTCAAGCCAGATTTCTTTCTTATCGGTATATTATATGATAAAAAGAGCTGACCCAAGCACTTTGAAGTGTTGCCTGTGGTCAACGATAAATAAAATAAAGGCTACAGCTGGTTACCTTACATTGCAAAGAGCAAGAGCTTTAAAACAATCAGAAGCCAAGGACATCTAGATGAAGGAGTTTCCTGACAAATTATTTTCCAAACTCGTAAGCAAATAGGCTAAACAACTATCAATCAGGATGTGAAGATCTCAGCAAACATTTGCATATGTTCCACATGCAATCCGATCCACAGAGGGTTCCACAATATCTTCTGCAGCTCTGGCCCCTGGAACGGAAAATAACATTAATAAGATACGCTTTGGTTTGATCCCCCTGAGGTTAGACCGGGGCAATGCTCTTGGCGTCCTTGCCGTTTGTGTGGAGCTAAACCAGAGTTACTGAGTCTCTTCACATGTATGGGCCCTTGCCTCCTTGTACCTTGAGAATACTGACTCAGACCCATGTTTCGATGCCTATCCGTCACAACTTGTCAAGTAGCAGAGGAGACCTGCCTCATGGGTGACTCGGCCCTTAAATTTATAAAATTTGTTTCCAAAGAACCGAATAATTGTGAGTAGTTTCTACCTTGATTTTTTAATTAGAATCTTTACGTCGTTTTTGCTGCGACTTTTTTCATGTTCATTATGTATGTGATTGCACAGTTGCACTTTCAGTTCTTTTGACACATTCAATTGATAAAATGAGTTTCAGTATTGAGTTTCTATAATAATTTTATGATCATTTATATCCTGATGAACTCTATTACATGTATTTTTTGCACTGATTTTGATGTACAGTGCTCCACTGCTTTTGGCTTGGTTGGCACTATACAAATACTACATTCATACATACATACATACGTACTTCAAGCATACTGTTATGCGGGGTTGTTCAGAAGCTAGGGCCATCCACCCCCACCTTGTGTGACCGCATAGGCGACCTGCCGCCGCTGCAGCCTGGTGTTCATCTAGAACACGCTGGTGTCACTACCACGTAGGAACGTACAGACGCCGGATTGCTTGTCTCATGTCGAATTTCCCGCGTCCCTGTTCCTTTACAGTGCTTTGAAGCAGTATTTGGCGAAATAAGGGTTATACTTGCAACCACCATAACATGAGACTAATAGAAGTGACAACTGGAACCATTCAGAGGTTTGGCTAGTACTGTATTCAGCAGTGGTGTGTACGCTGCCTGGGGTGAAATGCGCTTGGGAGTTTTTATTTATTGTACAAATAAACCCATTGTAGGAATGTGTCAGGAACTGTACAGGGTGGAATGTGGAATATTAAGCACAAACAAATACAAGCAGCCCCATTAAACGAAACATAACCAAACATCCCTGTGGCTTCTTGTTGAGCACCTAATGATCCCATAAACATTTACAAAATCTCTTATGTACTGGTATTTTTTTCCCACAAAGTACTGTCAACTTTTCAACTTTATGATCACTCTCCCTTTGATAAGTATGTTAATGCACTGTAATGCATCAGATAGGAAGGTTGTTCTCCGAAGACACTAGGGGCGAAGAAGGAATAGTAAGCAGATGTAGTTTTTAGGTCGAGCATGGCAACGTGCAAGCGCGTTTTTCCGATGTGTTGGTATCTATGACGGCTTTTAACCTTTAACCACGCCCACGTACGCCCATCACTTGTTTGTGGACTTGCCTTTCAAAAATCCTTTGATATCATTGGTAAACGCTCTACGTTTGTCCCTCCTTGGGGCAGTTTTGTCACTGCCTTGGGCACTGACCCTGTTACATGGATAATTGCACGACTGCAGATAAGTTTGACTGTGAGTGAACTTCCTTCACCTTTTGTGTGTCTCCTTCGCACTCACGCCCATGGTGGCAGTAGCGCTTTGAATCAGCTCGTTTATGTCAACTGTTGTACTTTTCATTTTCAAATGTTGTGGCAAGAAAAGTTAAGTTAGGAATTTACAATGCTAATAGCTCTAACTCGAGCAAATGTGAGACCCTTTGAACGGCAAATGCTTGTTTATCGTTCTTCTCTGTTGCAATACGAGGAATACAACTTAATCTCCAGCGCCTGATCTCTTGGTGTGCTTTGAAAATGAAATAAAACAGTTTGTTTAGGTGTTTTAGCCTGATGCATATCTCTCAAAATGCCTTGGACGCTGATCATCTACCATCTCATTGTCGGTTTGAATGGGACAGTGGGATCAGTGACGGGAAATGCTGGAGGTTGAGATACAGTGCTCGTTGGAGAAGTGCGTCACTTATCAAACTTAATTTTCTATTCTCTAGAACATGGGTACTCACAAACTTTTTCTCGGGGGCCAAAATTGCAGTATGGTTTGCGGCCGCACTGAAGTGACAGTGGGGGGGGGGAGGGGGCTTAGAGGGGGTGGGGCTTAGAGGGAGAACAACCACCCCGCCCCCTTTTTCAAAACATTGCTAAACAATGCTGCATTTTGAATCCAGGTATAACTACAAACCTACAAGGAGGACATTTTGAAAAACATTTTTATTATCAGACAATAGTAATCTTAAGAGGCATGGCATGGTAATTCTTGTGAACAGGATATTCAGCACAGGCCCAATGCAGCACAGTTTTCTCTGAGTCTGGAAAATAGGTATGTCAAAGGAAGACATACTAAGAACTTATTTTGCACTTCATGTCTCTTATTAGTGTTCTGTAATCTGGTATTATGTCTGAAACGGCAAGCCTTAAGAGCTGATCCAGATGTAAGTCTGTTAGCTTATTTCTGAATTTACTCTTCAAAAGTCCCATTGTGGAAAACGAACTTTCGCAAACATATGTTGACCCAAACATACAAATTATTTTCTGGGCCACTGTAAAAAGAACAGGAAATTTGTCAGAAGGCACAGTGTTCCAGAATTCTTCTGGTGCCTGCCCCAAAAAAGATGCTTCGAGAGCTGAGTTGTGCTACATGTCTAGCAGCTCCATTTGTGCTTGCGGTCTTTTCACGCCAATAAGTTCAACAGCATCAACATTTCGTGCACTCACCATCCAGGGGTTTTCAACCAGCCTGAACAGGGGGGTGAGGGTTCTGAACTGAGAAAATCGCCTTTTGATCTCCCCAGAAATTTCCTCAAGACATGCACCAAGATTTAGCGTTGGCAGCATTGCTTGTGCATTTGGAAACCTCTGAGTCACAGCCAACAGTTTTGGAAAGTGGGTGAAGTCAGCAACATCCAGTTGTTCTTTGATTAGCACAAGCTTACTTTCAAATGAGTAAATACCATTCATCATGGACCACACAAGCTGTTGTTTGCCTTGCAACATCAAATTAAGAGCATTGAAGTGTGCAAATAGATCTGAAAGAAAATGGAGCATTAAAAGCCATTTCACATCCTTTAGTTCTGGGAATGTTTGACCTCTGCTGTTTGTAAAGTGTTCAATTTCAGGAAGCAAAGCAATGAACCGCTCCAGAGCTTTCCCTTTGCTTAGCCATCGCACTTCAGTGTGCATCAAGAGGTCTGTATATTCAGCTTCAGAATCCTGCAGCATAGCCTTAAAAAGTCTATGGTTAAGGGCTTTGGCACGAATAAAATTAACAATTTTCACTGCAAGTTTTAGGACGTTATTCAGTTCTCCATGCTTTAATTTTGCACACAGAACTTCCTGATGAATAATGCAGTGGCAGTCTATTACAGGCTGTCCAGTGAGCTTCTTTTTAAGCAAAGATACAAAGCCTCTGTCATGGCCTACCATAGCAGGCGTGCCATCTGTTGTGATGCTAACAAGACTGTCCAGTGGTATGTGATGTGTTTCGAAGTAGTTGCAGATACTGTCCAGAATATCTTCTCCTCTTGTGTGCCCGTGCAGTGGTAGAAGGCACAGGAGCTCTTCTTTGGGATGAAGCGATTGGTCCAAATACCTCACCCAAACTAATAACTGGGCCACATCGCCTATATCTGTGGACTCATCCATGGCAATGCTGAAGAACGGTGACTCTCTGACAGCTTTGATCACCTGCTCCTGGATATTTTCACCCATTGCCTCTATTCTGCGTGCACAAGTGGAATCCGATAGCTGTAATGCACCAATTTCTTTTAAAATGCTGGATTTGTTGCTATAGTTTTCAAACAAAATTTCAGCTGCTGAAGGGAAACATTTCTTCACCAGCTCTGCCTCCGTGAATGTCTTCTTATGTTTGGCAAGCAGGTAGCATATTTTGAATGATGCTTCTGTAACAGCCTCAGATTCCTTCATTTGGCAAAGGAAGAGCTTCTGCTGCGAAATAAGTGTTTGCTTTAACGATGCCACTTTTGCTGAACGCAGTTGTGAGTGCAATGGGAAGTTCTCACTATAACTTGCTTGTCGAGTTTTGTAGTGCAGTTCCAGGTTATATCTCTTAAGAACATTTACTTTCTCTTTGCAAAGCAAACAGGTAGCTTTCTCCTTTGGCCATTCAACAAACAAGTACTCTTCTTCCCATGCTGCCTGGAATGATCTGTGTTCACTCTGTATGGATCTGGGTCGTTTGCAAGGCTTGGTAACTGGACTGTAGGCCATTGGTCTCAGCGAGTTTGTGCAATGATTTTCAAGGGTCAGGAATCAGATTTTCCCCTCACAGCCAAAGGACCGACACCACTTCACGACCGACAACACTTCACGAGCGACCGATGGACCGACACCGCCTCACGACCAATGGACCAACACTGCGTCTCGCTACAGACCTCTGTGCACAACACCAAAGTAATATAAAGTGATGTGTAAAAGGAAACAAAGCATACCGTGATCTAACAATTGGCAACACACATGCTGGCCTTTGCCGATTCCCAGAGGACCATGTTATAAAAAGTATTTTTTGCAATTATGCTTGCAACCTGCTAGGCATACTAGAGTGATAATGAGGCCAATGAATGGTATACGGGCCCCTTTTTAGAGACTGTTTTTTTCAGCATGCTGGGTCACACAGCAAAAGAAATCAACTGTGCACGAAATGCCAGGGGCCAGATAAAAAAAAAGTGTATTATTGTAAGACATTTTCAACAGCCCTGGCTCTAGTAGTATATTCCTACACTAATCACAAGAGCCAAATGGGAATGTTCCAGAGTATATCCCTATCCTAATCACAAGAGACATTTAATTAGATGCAGCAGCCATTTATCAACCGCACCCCTGGGAGGAGGAGTAAGCTGAAGGTGTTTGCCCATCACACAAAGTGTACCCCACTGGACCCTTCACAAATGGTTTGATTTATATTGGGATTGTCATCTGATTTTTGGTAGTTTTCATGGGTGGGTGGTTTCTCTCTGGCTGTACTGGGTTGGTGGGTATGGGTTATAAAAGTAAGCAATATTGTTTGGAGGTTGCACAAACAAAGGTCTAACTTGGTGCCTAAGCATTACAAGACAAAGATACAGCAGCACAGTTCTTACCCTTGCAGGGTCCGGTCTATCACACACAGCGCCATCTGCTCTCACCCCTATCGCCATCTGCACACAGCGCCATCTGCTCTCACCCCTACCCCAGTAACACACACTGCGCCATCTGCACACAGCGCCATCTGCTCCCACCCCTACCCCAGTAACACACACAGCGCCATCTGCTCTCGCCCCTACCCCAGTAACACACACAGCGCCATCTGCACACAGCGCCATCTGCTCTCACCCCTACCCCAGTAACACACACACAGCGCACACACACAGCGCCATCTGCTCTCACCCCTACCCCAGTAACACACACAGCGCCATCTGCACACAGCGCCATCTGCTCTCACCCCTACCCCAGTAACACACACACAGCGCGCACACACACAGCGCCATCTGCTCGCACCCCTACCCCAGTAACTCACACAGCGCCATCTGCACACAGCGCCATCTGCTCTCACCCCAACCCCAGTAACACACACTGCGCCATCTGCACACAGCGCCATCTGCTCCCACCCGTACCCCAGTAACACACACAGCGCCATCTGCTCTCACCCCTACCCCAGTAACACACACAGCGCCATCTGCACACAGCGCCATCTGCTCTCACCCCTACCCCAGTAACACACACACAGCGCCATCTGCTCTCACCCCTACCCTAGTAACACACACACAGCGCGCACACACACAGCGCCATCTGCTCTCACCCCTACCCCACTAACACACACAGCGCCATCTGCACACAGCGCCATCTGCTCTCACCCCTACCCCAGTAACACACACACAGCGCCATCTGCTCTCACCCCTACCCCAGTAACACACACACAGCGCGCACACACACAGCGCCATCTGCTCTCACCCCTACCCCACTAACACACACAGCGCCATCTGCACACAGCGCCATCTGCTCTCACCCCTACCCCGTAACACACACACAGCGCCATCTGCTCTCACCCCTACCCCAGTAACACACACACAGCGCGCACACACACAGCGCCATCTGCTCTCACCCCTACCCCAGTAACACACACAGCGCCATCTGCACACAGCGCCATCTGCTCTCACCCCTACCCCAATAACACACACTCCGCCATCTGCACACAGCGCCATCTGCTCCCACCCCTACCCCAGTAACACACACAGCTCCATCTGCTCTCACCCCTACCCCAGTAACACACACAGCGCCATCTGCACACAGCGCCATCTGCTCTCACCCCTACCCCAGTAACACACACACAGCGCAATGTGCTCTCACCCCTGCCCCAGTACCACACACAGCGCCATCTGCACACAGAGCCATCTGCTCTCACCCCTACCCCAGTAACACACACACAGCGCACACACACAGCGCCATCTGCTCTCACCCCTACCCCAGTAACATACACAGCGCCATCTGCACACAGCGCCAACTGCTCTCACCCCTACCCCAGTAACACACACTGCGCCATCTGCACACAGCGCCATCTGCTCCCACCCCTACCCCAGTAACACACACAGCGCCATCTGCTCTCACCCCTACCCCAGTAACACACACAGCGCCATCTGCACACAGCGTCATCTGCTCTCACCCCTACCCCAGTAACACACACACAGCGCACACACACAGCACCATCTGCTCTCACCCCTACCCCAGTAACACACACACAGCACACACACACACAGCGCCATCTGCTCTCACCCCTACCCCAGTGACACACACAGCGCCATCTGCACACAGCGCCATCTGCTCTCACCCCTACCCCAGTAACACACACACAGCGCACACACACAGCGCCATCTGCTCTCACCCCTACCCCAGTAACACACACACAGCACCATCTGCTCTCACCCCTACCCCAGTAACACACACACAGCGCGCACACACACAGCGCCATCTGCTCTCACCCCTACCCCAGTAACACACACAGCGCCATCTTCACACAGCGCCATCTGCTCTCACCCCTACCCCAGTAACACACACTGCGCCATCTGCACACAGCGCCATCTGCTCCCACCCCTACCCCAGTAACACACACAGCGCCATCTGCTCTCACCCCTACCCTAGTAACACACACAACGCCATCTGCACACAGCGCCATCTGCTCTCACCCCTACCCCAGTAACACACACACAGCGCACACACAGCGCCATCTGCTCTCACCCCTACCCCAGTAACACACACAGCGCCATCTGCACACAGCGCCATCTGCTCTCACCCCTACCCCAGTAACACACACACAGCGCACACACACAGCGCCATCTGCTCTCACCCCTACCCCAGTAACACACACACAGCGCGCACACACACAGCGCCATCTGCTCTCACCCCTACCCCAGTAACACACACACACAGCGCAATCTGCTCTCACCCCTACCCCAGTAACACACACTACATTAAAAACAAATAAATAAATAACCAAAGAGCCTTACCTGACTCAAAGCACTGTAAAGATGCCACAAATATAGACCGGCAGGAAGGCAGGCGGGCAGCAGACGTGGAGCCGGTGACAGGAAGCAGACGACAAAGCCCCGTAAAAGTTAGCTGCAAGCGCTGACTTTTATGGGGCTTTGGCTTCCAGGATCATCACGGAAACGCCATAAACAATGGCCGCCATACGTAAACGTAGAGGAGGGCCGCGGGAGCATGTGTAAAGAAGCCACTGTTGCGCATGCTCCCGCAGCCCTCTTCTATGTTTACATACTGCGGCCATTATCATATGGCGTTTGTTGTGCGTCTCGCGGGCCACCAAGGTAGGTCCGTGGGGCCGCTGGCGGCCCGCGGGCCGTACTTTGAGTAACGTCGCTCTAGAAGAAGTCGAGATGCCTGGGTGCATATGGGAAAGGCATCCACAGAAATCTTTTCAAGGGGGGGGTGTTCAGAAGCATCCTGAACTGTTTTTGGCTGGGGCCGCGGCCATACTAGTGCATGCCGCGTAGCACTACCGCGGCCGTAGTGTTACGCTGCACTGTGAGCCTGCACACCAGGCTGTACTTAACTCCAGGGTGAAGGAAAGCGCCCTCCCCCCCTTGCTCCTCCTGCGGACGCCTATGAGGATGGGGGTTAATTTGAGAAGATGCAACGTAATGGAAAATAGGGAGAAGGGGCAAAAAGAAAATGTATTGACTTTGCTACAGAAATAGTCACCCAGGTGTCCACATTAAGGAGCCCAGACATTCAAATGTGTGTTTAACTTTTGATGACGGTTTGTTCAAGGTTTAATTCATGCCTTGCATTTATAGATGTTTCTGTAAGGAAACTCCCCTTCCCTCAGATTTTCATAATGATGTTTTTTTCTGGCGTTTTAATATATGCTTTTCATAGTTCATACTTGATTGAGCTAATGTGATCTTTGAGGACAGTCAGTACCACGTAATACTGATCCGGCAAGGAGCAGAACTCGCATAGGCAAAGCGTGCGACTTCTAACTTGTACATTTACATTTTATGCTCAATCCCAACAACAAGGAAGAAACTATAAGCATGAACAACAGGGACAGAAACATGAAAGAACGCAAAAAGATGACATTCGTTTCTACCAGTGGCCAAGCAAGACTGCCATAGACCCTTGAGCAAGGATGGATTCTGCTTCACTCCCAACACACACTCCCTAGAGATGAGTAGCCATGCAGTGTTCTGATCACAATGCCAGTCAGGTGCCACATCACCTGACTTACTATTGATAACCATGCCTGTGTGTTTAACTCGGCATTACCTAATTTGTAGAAAAGTGGAACAAAATCAATGTTTTCATTTACAAATAAAACAGCTACACACAAGTACAAGTGAGCTAGGAAAGCAGGGAGGAACATTCTCAGTTGGCAGATCAAAAGCAACTGACACTGCTGTCTCTCCAAATGCAGTGGTAATAAGCTGCACAAGTGGGAAAGGAGGCATTGTAGCAATCAGTAAGAATCTGTCAAAAGACGCCTTTAGGTTTTTTAGGTCGCATCCTACCAGACAGCACAGCTGTCTAGTTATGCTAAAGACATCTTGGGGACTTTCAGAAAGTTGACCCGGGGATACATTCTGCATGTCGCTTGCCATTGGCTTTGTGGTTTGTAGCTCATGTTTTCTTGCTTCCCATTTGCTGGCTTTATTTGCTTTAGGCTGTCCAGGTTCAGTTTGTCCCACCTGAAGAGAAAGCCGTGTTTACTGCATACTTACACAAACTCCTTTTCTGTCAACAGGCCTTTAAATCTTTTTATCTGTCACGTTTGCTGGGTATTCAAAGACCCAGGTCAAATGTAAAGCTGTGTACTCCTGGGAGTCTGGTTAATTTGTTTAGCTTTCTGCTGACTTGAACATTTGAACGTTTTGTGCAAAATTCTTCTTCTTTTAGTCCATTTAGTTTGTGAAACTGCCTTTTTAGGAACAAAGTACAAAACTAAATTTCAGCCACAACGGCCGCCTGACATATGTTGATCTTGGGCAATTTACACTGTTTATTGCCCATTCACAGAATAAGATTTTTTCACAGAAAAGAGCCAGCCACATTGTAACACAATTTCACAATGTTTGGTTTTCACTTTGATGTGTAAAGCATATCCTTTATTTAAGACATATGAGGCAACTCGCTTGGGACAGTTGGATGCGTTTAAAGGCATTTTTTAAAAGCTTTTGTGTTTACCTAAAAAATAATTATGTATTCCATCTGCAACTGTGCCTTTTTTTTCAGAACAATTTCCTCATGTTACCTTGCAGGCACTAGGGCCATGATATGGATGGTGCAGCAGGTGCAGTGGCACAGGGGCCAAAAGCTCTAAGAAACCCACCGGGCACAGATTATTGCTAAATGTTACCACAAGGCAAGCAGTCACAAGTGCATTTACCTTGCAGACACCAGGGCCGTGATTTGGATGGTGCAGCAGGTAGAGTGGCACAGGGGCCAAAAGCTCTAGGAAACCCACTGAGCACAGGTTATTGCTATATGTTACCACTAAGCAAGCAGTCCCAAGCACAGTTACTTTGAAGGCACCAGGGCCATGATTTGGATGGTGCAGTGGCACAGGGGCCAAAAGCTCTAGGAAACCTAGAGCACTGATGATTACTATGTCCTACGGCTGAATAAGCAGACCAGGTGCATTATTTGGATGGTGCAGTCGGTGAGGTGGCAGAGGGGCCAAAAGCTCTAGGAAACCCACTGAGCACTAATTCTTGCTATATCTTGTCACTGAATAGTCAGTCCTAAGTGCAATTACCTTGCAAGCACTATGGCCACGATCTGAATGGTGCAGCAGGTGCAGTGACACAGGTCCCAAAAGCTCTAGGGAATCCACTGAGCCCTGGTTATTGCTACATCTTGCCTCTGAACAAGCAGTCCCAAGCGCGGTTACCTTGCCGGCTTCGGTGCCATGATGTGGATGGTGCAGCAGGTGCAGTGGCACAGGGGTCAAAGATCTAGGAAACCACCGAGCACCAATTATTGCTCATTCTTGCCACTGAACAAGCAGTCCTAAGCACTGTTAGCTTCCAGGCACTAGGGCCATGATCTGGATAGCGCAGCAGGGGCAGTCACACGGGGCCAAACGCTCTAGGAAACCCACCGAGCACTGATTATTGCTACATCTTGCCACTGAACAAGCAGTCCTAAACGCAGGCACCTTGTAAGCACTAGGGCCTTGATCTGGATGGTGCAGCAAGTGCAGTGGCACAGGTCCCAAAAGCTCTAGGGAATCCACCGAGCACTGGTTATTGCTACTTCTAGCCTCTGAACAAGCAGTCCCAAGCGCGGTTACCTTGCCGGCTACGGTGCCATGATGTGGATGGTGCAGCAGGTGCAGTGGCACAGGGGTCAAAGATCTAGGAAACCCACAGCACCAATTATTGCTCATTCTTGCCACTGAACAAGCAGTCCTAAGCACTGTTGGCTTCCAGGCACTAGGGCCATGATCTGGATAGTGCAGCAGGGGCAGTGGCACGGGCCAAACGCTCTAGGAAACCCACTGAGCACTGATTATTGCTACATCTTGCCACTGAACAAGCAGTCCCAAATGCAGGCACCTTGTAGGCACTAGGGCCTTGATCTGGATGGTGCAGTGGCACAGGGGCCAAAAGCTCCAGGAAACCCATTGAGCACCGTTTATTGCTACATCTTGCCACCGAACAAGCAGTCCCAGGCGCAGTTACCTTGCAGGCACTAGGGCCATGATCTGGATGGTGCAGCAGCACCAGGGCCAAAAGCTCCAGAAAACCCAGTGAACACTGACTATTGCTATATTTTACTAGTAAACAAGCAGTCACAAGTGCAGTTACCTTGCAGGCACTAGGGTCATGATCTGGATGGTGCAGCAGGTGCAGTGGCCAAAAGCTCCAGGAAACCCACAGAGCATATTGCTTCATGTTGCCAATGAGCAAGCAGTTACAAGCACATTACCTTGCTTGCACTAGGGTCGTGAATCTTGATGGTGCAGCAGGCGCAGTGGCACAGGTGCCAAAAGCTCTAGGAGACCCACTGAACACTGATTATTGCTTCATCTTGCCACTGAGCAAGCAGTCCCAAGCGCAGTTACCTTGCAGGGACTAGGGCCATGATGTGGATGGTGCAGCAGGTGCAGTGGCACAGGGGCCAATGCTTTAGGAAACCCACGAACACCAATTATTGCTACATCTTGCCACTGAACAAGCAGTCCTAAGCACAGTTACCTTGTAGGCACTAGGGCCTTGATCTGGATGGTGTAGCAGGTGCAGTGAAACAGGGGCCAAATGCTGCAGGAAACCCATTGAGCACTAATTATTACTACATCTTGCCACTGAACAAGCAGTCCAAGTGTAGTTACCTTGCAGGCACTAGGGCCATGGTCTGGATGGTGCAGAAGGTGCAGTGGCACTGGGGCCAAAAACTCTAGGGAACCCACCAAACACTGATTTTGCGACATCTTGCCACTGAACAAGCAGTCCGAAGCACAGTTACCTTGCAGGCACTAGGGCCATGATCTGGATGGTGCAGCAGTTGCAGTGGCACAGGAGCCAAAATCTCTAGGAAACCTACTGAACACCCATTATTTTACTACTAAACAAGCAGTCAGGAGTGCTTTTTTTATTCCTTTGTAACCATTGCACCCAACGTAACACATAGCCTAGAGCATCACCGTAATAAAAGCTGGAACCTATTGGACTTTTAAGACTACCTACAACTTATGTTACATTCAGCGCATTTATATGGCACTTTTCACAGTTTTTGTATACTCCTAACATGCTTCTGAATCTGGACACAGTAACATCTTGCAAGGGCATTCTCCATTCTATAACATTATCACTTCAGCTATTGAAAACACTATATAAATACTTATAACTTACCATATGGTATTCCATACCAAGCATTGGCAAAGCCAATAGGTCTCACCTATGCAAGATCTATTGGCTTTGCCAATGTTTTCTTAGCCATACTATACAGCAGTGTTAGCTTCAGTGTAGCATAACTGACCTAAATAAAGTGATATAACGTGGACAACACTGGCTGCATCATACAGCCTTTTTACATTACTTTCAGCCATTTGCAGCATAGCTTAAAAGATTAGCAAAACCAATAAATCTAACATAGGCAAAACCTATTGGCTTTGCCAATGTTTTTTCACAATTTGGAACACCTGAACAAAAGCCGGGCTAAGTCTTTTGCAGCTCTTCACTCAGCAGTTTTCCTGGGATCTGGAGATGTTTATAATAAGAGGTTGCAGGGGACGGGGTGGTTAGGTGATAATTTTCAGAGGATTAAAAAGCTCATTCTCTCTTTCAGGCTATTGTCTGTGTTGACTACTAAGGATCCATCTTTCAAAGCAAGACCTGCATCCTGCAAGCTGCATAGAGACAGTGTGTGGTTCAAAACATGCAGAGGTCAGAAATCTCCTACATGGTGTCTAAGTCCAAAGCTTCTGGCGGGGTGGTGAGGAGGTATAAGAACGGCTGAGGGTGGAGCAGTGAATGTATGAGGAACAGTGAATTTACGGGGATAGGAGTTGTTGTCTGCAAGGTGGGAAAAAGTAAAGATATCAGCACTGTAGCACTTTGAGGCTATCAGGCCTTGAATGGGGTGAAAGGGGTGAATAAAAGAAGGGAGATAGCAACACAAACACTGTGGAGGGCTTTGGGTGTTTTGTGGGAGAGAAAAACATGAGGAAGAGAGCAATAATAAGGTGATGGGGAGAAGCACACAGACGAGAGGAGCACGGGGAGGGAGACAGAAGCACACAGCACACAGATCAAAGACACGTTCACTCTCATTGGGTGGTTAAGCAAAAAGTAGCTCCCTAAAAGCAAGCAGTGGAAGCACAGAAGCCAGCTAATCAAATACATGGCAAAGAGACTATACTCCAGGGGAGGTACAAAAAAAAGATTGACAAGCTGGGACACCAATAAAAAGCAGGTCAGTGACAGTATAGCTAAACAAATGGTAAGCAAATGGGTTGGCTGCAAGTCTCAGTATGTTCTTCGTAGGGCCAAAGTATGTCTTTTACAGTGAGACAACTTGTGCTGTCTGGTAGACTTGACCTAAAAAAAGAGTCTTTTGACCGAGGATGACACCCAGGATAACCTGGAGACGTTACTGATAGTATGGTGGCTCCTTTAGCCTTTGACAACCCCACTGCCAGTACTGGTTTTCGTATCTGCATACTGTGCAGTGCTTGAGAACCAAGTTTAAGGTTTCCTGAGGGATGTGCCCAGTGTTTTTTCATTAAATGATATCTTGTTTAAAAAAAACTTCATAATTTTTAAACAAAAAGATCATGTGGACATTGATATAGAATTACCAGAAATAGTTCCTGACCAATTTACAAACAATCCTACAATTGCATTTGTCAAATAAACAGAACAGAGGGACAAGTATATAAAACTTAGAAAAATGGTAGGTGGAGTTTTATGAACTCTACAATCCTGTAATCTCCTATTGTAGATTAGTTGAAGGAAAGGAGGCACCAGTGATACTTGAACATTGCAAGCAGGAACTAAGAATGAGCTGTTCCTTCATATAAACAAGCACTGGCAAAGCCAATAGGCCTGACCTTTTAGCTTTTCCAATCCTTATTTTGTTTGTGAATGGTTGTTGTATGAACTCTATGGGTGGGTGATAAATTCCACTCTGCCAGCAGAGTTGGCGGAATTTTGGCCACTGCACGTTCCACTTGTAAAATGGGGTTCCAGGTAAATTCCGCCAACCACTGCTTGGCGGAGTTTTTCTCACGCACAGCTCAAGAACAGTAAGTTGGTGAGGGAGAATTGGCATCCTCTGGCTCCATTTTTGGGCAGTAGGAGTGTACTTGCTGAGATTTTCCCAACCCAGGCAGTTGTGGATGGTCGCAGTCGTTCGTGGTGAGATAGCTACCTCTAGAGTATAAACCTGCTCAAGTGGCAGGCAGCAAAACCAAATCTAGAAGCAGCGCCCTCTGGAGCACAGCATGGTGCCATTTGCCCTGATTTTTCAGCACGGAATGAGCTCCCAACGCTAAAAATCAGTGTGACACTGCCCATTCGCTGAACTCCGCAGGGATCTTGCATAGTTTTCATGCAACTCCACAGAAGGGAGTTCTGCCCACCCCTAATGAAGGCAAGCATTATCTAAAAGCCAATATGTACATGTCATTTTTTGATGTAAAAGCACACATTGCTCCAGTAGTTCCTGGCACTTACTGGGACACTTTATTGTCCAGATGTGCTACCTCTTTGGCCTATGCTGTGGTGGGCAGAAGGAAAATGTGAATGACACAACACCAGACTGGTGGATAAAGAGGGCTGAGAAAGTTCCTGTAAGTATGTAGTGTATTAATATATATTTTAGTATAAACAAAAGGTCTTGGGAAATGCCAGACCTAAAATAAGGCTGATGCTATAAGTCATTAGCAAACAATGACGATACATTCGTCGGCCAGGCAGTGAAGCAACTGTCTCATGTTTCATGCTGTGGAAAGTGGCTGAAAATGTGTTGCTGTATGACCACTACTGGAGCTGCGGCACATTCAATAATCTCACCAGTTTGTTGTGGAAGAAGAGTACAAGTGTTAGAGAAACACGAGGGCGGCAGAGGTCTCCAAAGGGCTCTTCCAGAAACTGTGTGCCCTGGCTTCAAGCGTCTAAAAGCTGGACTGTACAATGTTTACTTTATATCACCAGACGGTAGACTTTCCAACAGCTAGAACCGGCTAGGAGCCATGTGATGCCCGATGCTGTGCTATTAAGAAGCCCTCCCTTAGGTGTATCTGTGAAATGCTGTTCCTGTTTTTGAGGGTTCGGTTGGCTGTGCCTACGCTTGCCTCTCCTCAGGCGGTGCTCATGTATCATGCTAAAGTGCCCCGAACCTCGCTGACTCACTTGTTGTTGTGCATGTGCAGCAGCCACACCCTCACCTGCCGCCCATCACTCGGTGCGCTCTTCCGCTTCTCACATGCCCCTGGTGCTACAAACACGCACAAGGGCGCTACATAAGGTATTCTTTATTAAGCTCGCATGATTCCACTGTTCTGCCGCCCACAAGCTGAGAAATTCCTTTCCCCTCCCATTAGAAAGCCAGCCACCTTAAATAATAACAATTTCGCAGATGCACCCACGCCCGTGTGGGCGGCCAAGCGCAAGGAAGTAAACTCAACAACAATAGGTTTTGTGAAAGGAAAAAAAATGAAAAAGGTTGTGGTCGAGATGATTTGCATGCAGGCTATGTGTGAAGCAATAAGTGAGGTCATCCTGCCCAGTCTTTCGGGGTAAATGCAGAACCACGGGTTTAGGATTCACTTGAAAATGCTGAAGAGGGGTGGAACGTCCGCTTCCAAGCGTGAGAGTTGCCACAATATATCCGAGTATTACGTGGGGTCAAAAGGCACTCAGGTGTCAATCACGGTTAGGCCTGGGTAGCAGCTACTGCCCAGCGTGTAATGGGTAGAACAATAACAGCCTGGGTTCAAGGTTTTGTTCAGACGCCCTCGGCCCGTGAAGGGTGCCAATTCCAAGAGTGCGTAGCATTGATTCCACCTCTTTCATCCAACACTAGACACCCCCTGCTCGTTATGTCTCTCTTGGAGGGGTTCTTTTCTGTCCCTGCTTACTGTCTGTATCTGTGCTGTTAATCTTTCTCTTCCTCTTGTCGGCTTTTGTTTTTTTCTCTCTCTTGCTCAGGGTGAAAGTCTGATGAGGAAAAATAAGTGTTGTCGGGCCCCACCTGCAGCCACCGGTTCAAACTGTGTACTGCTCCTACCCATTGAGCCCTTGATATCAGAAAAACAGAAAGTAAAAATGGTGCAAGGAGCCCTGTTTAGTATATGTAGTTTTCGCTCTGTAATTTGAATTCTGTGTTATTCCCCGAGCAGCTGAAACGAGGATGCTCAAGTGCTAAGTGTGGGACAAGAGGTTATCCCTCTCCAACCTGTGCCAGCCAGTGCTTAATTTGTAAATAAAAAGGTGCCGGTGTTCAAAGCCCTCCTCTTAAACATGCGGCTGCTGCAATTAAATGTGCGAACACAGATTACTAAAGCAACGTAATCCTGAAGCCACCTCGGGCCTCTTCGATCCATATAAAGTCACTCCCTGCTCTTTCAGCTCACTCTTTCAGCTTTGTACTTTCTCCCTTTGTGACGCTTTTTCGTTTTTCCCTTCCTCTGTCTTTCTCATATGCGTCTTTTGCTCGCAGCAAATGCTTGAGGCAGAAGAATAAGCCCCGGCCCTCAAAAAATAAGTGCCGGTTCTCAGCACCGGAAACAACAAGCACAAATTAAGCACGGGTGCTAGCTCTTAGAAAGAGGTTCCACAAGACCACAGATACTCGTTTCGCCTGTGAAGCACAGCAGGGTTCTTTTCCCTCTCCTGGATCCATTCTTGCAAACGGCAGCATCAAAAACCATCAATACGTAGTTGACACCCAATTGCCTCTCCCTAAAACCACCCTAGCATCTCTGAATGGTATTCTACACACAGCAGCATGCATCACCCAGGGCTCAAACAAATTCAAGCAAATCACCCTGTGTTAAAAGACCTATATTGGCTCGCCTTTCCAGCCTGGATCATCTTCAAGAACACCTGCATCACTTATGAAGCCATCAATAAGACCCCAGTTTACCTGGCAAACACACTTACCACTCGAGGGGGTCAAAGCAAAACCAGGAGCGTGGATATTGCCAGATTGGAGACAAAACACTGCAGGAAGGGAAAAAAACAGAAGGCAAGAATTCTCTCTTCACGCTTCCAGGATCTGGAACCACAGCCGTAGCAACATTAGATCAGCAATGGCTCTCCTACAATTCAGAGAAAAGCTGAAGCCAGGCCTCTTCGAGGAGCACTAACCTCGACCTAACAGTTAACCCTGACCTTCAGCAAAAGATGGTATCATCCCAGGGGCCCTGCCATCTGATCTGCATTATGTTGCTCTTCAGTTAGGTTCAAGCTCTACAAATGCCAACACTTACGTAGATCCTTATGAGATTATCCAGGGTGACAGGATATATGACAATAGATGCCAAGTGGCTGCATGCCATGCGTAACATTGTTAACCAGTCCTGGCTTTGTAGACAACATACCTTTGCATGCTGGGATTTTAAGTCTGTGCAACGTTAAAAGTGAAACTACCAACCCCATAGTGCAATATGCTGTGTCCTAAAAAGTCAAGACTGACTGAGGGTACCACACAAAATGTGGGGCCGCATAGCAGCTACAGTATGGGTGTAATGGTAATTTTCCTACATTAGTATTTTATTTTGTAAATTGACATCCATTAAAAAAATCATCATTTACACCAAACTCTAAAGTGTCTAACCATCCCTGTACGTGATGCACTACCTGGACAGTACATTTTGTACGCAGGGCACTAAATTGGGTCTGTCCTGGTAATGAGTGATGTGGGTGCCATGCCATTTGGCATATGTCTACCCAACAAAAGTAAGCGGATTTTGCCCGCTCCGCGCTCCACTTGGAACACAAAGTCCTAGCAAAAACTCCACCGTGTGCCAAGTTTACCAGCGCGGCGCCCACCCTAGAATTGCCCGTCTAAATATACTCCCTTTGCTGAGAGCAGGCACCGGAGAAGTAGGGTTTCTAGTTCGAACTCTGTACCAGAGTACCTGCTTGTTTCTGAGAAGTGCCGGTACTCTCCAATTAAAAGTATTACGTTTTTCTTGAGATGTGCCGGTACTCTCCCTCTCAAAATAAAAAAGTGCCGGTACTCAGTACCGGACAGTGCCGGCCCATTTAAAGCACTGACTAGATCACATTTGACCTTAGTCTTCAGGCCTGCGTCTGCCACTGAAATGAAGTTTCGTGCTGGCAGCAAGCCTGGTGTTTCACCTCAATCCCGACTTGCATCAACCCACTGATATCACAGCGCTTGCTGCTTTGACATTACATTATCGAGGAATGTGCCCGGAAATGTACGTGCACTTCCCGACCGGAAGTGAGGTTAACTCAGTGAGACTCGTGCCCTCCGGTTTCACACAGGTTTACAGTTGGTGCCTCAGTGAGTTAACCTCACTTCCGGTCGGGAAGTGCACGTACATTTCCGGGCACATTCCTCCTCTAGCTCTCTGAGCCTTGACAGTGGGATGAAGTTTGACCAATGGCTGCAAATTTTTGGTGTCCCTAAGACTTCCTCGTCCGTGCAGCTCTGTGCAAAAGACAAGTGCACATGTGAGTGGTGGGGGCATTCTGTTCAATATTCTACTTCAAGCATAATTAAGACAATGGGGCAAAAAACACACATTAATTTGGTGTTTTTGGTTTACATTGGAACTTGCACAGAGAAAAATATCGCCACTAAAATCCTCTGTATTTAAAGTCTGCACACACTTTAATTACAAAGGAAGAGAAAAGGCACTGTAAAAGAAAACACGGTTTCGTGCAGTGGCATCAGAAGCAGCCGGTTTGTAAGTGTATTACATTCTCTCCGGGATCACAGCAGTTGCTTTCAACCAGAATTTCTTATTTATTGTGGTGTTATAGAGCGCTTTGTATGTGCTTTTAGTTACAGCTGATGGGAAATGTCTCAAAGATGGAGGTGCAAGAAAGGGCGGAACTCCACGGAATCTCACTGAGTTTTTACATGACTCCGTGAAATCCGAGATCAACTCCGCAAGTTCCACCCACCCTTAAACAAAAGACAGTTCAAAATTGAAATATGTGGGTATGAATGGGAGCCAATTCTAAGCAAGATACCAGGTACGATGACCTACCGGTTCGAAGTGGCTTCCTTTCACAAGCCATAGTAATAAACCTAATGATATAAATACATAAAAACATGATTTGCATTGCTTTAAACTAAGGACAGGCTACAATACAAAAAACCTGGTTCTAAATACCTGTTCAGCTTTTCAACTGATGTTACATTAATGATGTTTTTAGTGCTCATGAACTGCTCCTGGTGTAGCCTCTTGGTACTTTTCCCACATAGCGACAGAGGTGATGCATTTCTTTTTCTCAACAGAAGTTGCTCACAATTTCTTACAATAAAGGAAGGGTAATGTTGATGTGGGAGCACTACATCATCACCTCTCATGTACAACTAACTTAGGGGCTCATTTCGAGTTCGGAGGTCTGTGGTCTGGCGTAGCAGCGGCAGTCCAACTGCTTTGATGTGGCGGTCAGACCGCCATTATTATGAGTTTGACAGTCATACTAACAAAAGACCGCTAGCTGTCTGCCGGCACCGCCAGGCAGCGCAAACTGCCACAGTCAAGAGAAAGCACAAACAGGCCGGCGAAGCCTGTGTTTCCCCTGGACGCATTACAAGGTTGCACACCTCCAATGTGACCATGATGGTCCAACCACCATGTACAAGTTGGCAGGAACGGACAGAATAAAGGGATAACTCACCTGCAGGCAGCCTTACACGTCTAGTGTTGCCATGGATCTCTTCATAAACATCATGTCGCTGCTCCTGCTCATTGTAAGACAATGAAAGCCACGCCACCATGGACGCCAACAACAGTAAGTACACACACCTACCTGCATCATTAACCTTAAAATCAGAGTGTTGCGCCTGCTTACACAACATAGGGGGGCACGCCATGGTCAGCAGTCACACGTCTTAACCTACAAACATCTACTAACATACATCAACATGGACATTCACACATTCACTATATGCTCCCTTTGGGCAGCACAGTTACACTGCACCTCAACACTATACAAATACACATGGCCACACAGTTCAGGCATAGGGACAGTGAAGGCTACACAACATTGTCAGACACATCAACAACACACCTACAGCACATATACAAACACAACTCACACAGTATCACCACTGGCCAGTGACTGTCTCCACATACAACACACATATATATTGAAGTGACATGGAACACAAACACCACCACCATGAAACAACCCTGCAATGGACACACACATCACAGAACAACATGCCAACTATACCTGCACAAATGTGGGCTGGGGCATCTGGGACACCCAGGGTAGGGGACTGCACTGGGACATACATCACCTCGAACAGGCCCCTCAAACAACATGTGCATAGGAAATGGCCCTACAGGGGTCTCAGGGACAAACAATACGAAACCCAAATGTCATGCACATCTGCACAATGGGGAAGGGCAAGTCAATAAAGCACATACAACTACTGCATGGGACATACTCCAACAGGAACTAGCTGCAAGGGACACACACCTAAATGGACACATGCACAAGCAAATGCAAACACAACTAGCACAACTGAGCACAACTAGCACAACTGAGCACACTTATTGCATGTCTGCAATAACAAAACTCGAGATTACACACATCAGATACATATAGAAGCCATAGCAGGGGAACAAATTGAATACCATGCATGCATGTTAGAAATGGGGTCTCTAGTTGGCTGTCAGTTTACACCATGTCCAAGTAGGGACCCTCACACTAGTCAGGGTAAGGGAGATACACAGCTCATATAACACCTGCTCACCCCCTTGGTAGCTTGGCACAAGCAGTCAGGCTTATCTCAGAGGCAATGTGTAAAGTATTTGGACAAACACACTCAGTAACACAGTGAAATCACTACAAAATAGCCAATAAGTATCTAAATCAAACAAGACCAACACAACAAAAATCTAACAAACACAAGCAAAGATATTAATTTTTAGAGTAAAAAGTGTCTTAATCCATTGAAATCAATGGATGTGTTGTTTTAGCACAACGTACCTGGTATGTGTAAAAAATAAAGCCACAGGGGCAATGGTGTGTCGGAAAAGCAAGCGATGCGTTGATTCCTTACTCGCAAGTGAGGCCGTACATTGATTCTTTCTCCGCCAGATAAGCGATGCGTTAATTCTTTCCTCACAAGAGAATGGTGCGTCGATTTCCGGACAAGCAGCCTCGGGTCCGTGTGGTGATTTTTGAGGATTACACACCCAGGACAATGCATGGAAAATCCTGACTTACAGCAATGATGAATCCGTGTTGAGCTGGCGATGCGTAGATTTCGCTGGTGGTGCATCGATTTTTCTGCTATAGTGCAGGTGCTGCATTAATTTTTCTGCCACTCAACTCTGGTGCGTGGATTTTCTCTCAGGTTTCACCAGCTTCTCCTTCCCAGAGACTGGAAAGGGCAGCACTTGGCATGCCAGGGATCTCAGCAAGAGAGCCCAGGTGCTGGCAGATGAATCCTTTGATGTCCCTGAGACTTCTTACCAAGAGGCAAGCTCTGTCCAAGACCTTGGAGAAACTTTACAAGAAGGATACACAGCAAAGTCCAGTCTTTGTCCTCTCCAAAGCAGAAGAAGCAACTTCAGGCCAACCCAGCAAAGCACACACAGCAAAGGGCCAGTACCCCACACAGCTCTTCAGCTCTTCTCCTTGCACAGAGGTTCCTCTTGAACCGGAAGTGTTCTGAAGTTGTGGGATCAGCAGTCCAATACTTATACTAATTTCTGCCTTTGAAGTAGGCAAATGGCAGTTTAAAACTTTTCCGGGAACGCGGAGCAGGGGTAGGTGCTAACCACCCAGTGGATTTGGAGAACAGGTTAATTATACCAGTTTGGACCACTGATGCTCGCCGACATCCCGATGGGGCCCATCCTTTAATACAAGGAGGGTTCCTGTGAAATCAGTTGATTACCAATTAGGTTATAACATGTGGATTAGGTATGTTTTGGTCCTGACTAATCGCACTGATCTTAAATGACTTTACTTGCGAGAAACATGTTGACCTTTGTAGTAGTAGTATACGGATTTCTGTACTGACACTCTCAACATTCCCTGAATCTAGGGACTGTAGGCTTAACTTTAATTTTTGTCCTTTGAGGGTGGATTAGACATTACTACTAATCCTTCCCCACATCACGGTTTTTAATCATGACAGGGGTCTGAGTTTGATTAAAAATGAATTTTGCAGACCTCTAGCCATTTTTACTTTCACACACTCATATACCAATCCCATATTCCAGCACTCAACAACCGGCATTTCTATATCCAAAAGATCTCCGGCAAAGAGCCCCCGCGAGGGGCCCATCAGACATTGCAGTGCCGGCCTGACGAGGAGCAAAAGCCCGATGATGAAGCATATCACCAACTGGTGAGTGGGGGCTCTTGTTCTAAAGAAAGCAGATTCACAGGATCCATTTTCTATCCACTGAATCTGTGTAGAATTCACTGTCTGGAACTGTGTACCTACCGTACACAGGACCAACTACCTCCTAAACACTCCCGATGTATTAGCCCTCCCTTGTTTGTTTTTGAGAGGCCAGGAACACACATTGACAAAGATGCCAAGTGTACATCAGTCACAGATCACCAGCTCTCCCCTAATACCATTTACATTCTTATCAGAGGATAGAGCCTCAATACACTGCATATTAGCACTGAGGCAACATTTGGCCTCATAACAGGATCCGCTGGGATACAGAGAATAGGCACAGGGCCACAGTTGCATAGCAAAAGTGATTCAACACCAGCCCAGACTTGGACAAATACGGTGAGATACATTTGACAGGCCCCGGTCTCCGCAGGCTGAGCAGATAGAACCTGCATGAAACTCCATTCCTAACACTTCAGTGCATGACAGTACATGATGTAGTCAACAGCTAATTAGCATGTGGTGTTTCTGTGCCAACCTGAAGGGCAGAGTAAGTCAGGATATGCCTTCCAAACAATAGTTTAGCAAAGGCAGATGGGGTTTGAAATGTCTGTGACAACATACACATAGCTCAAATTACGCACAACTGACACATCCAACATGCATACAAAGCACATGCTGCCAATCAAATATGTATATTCTCACATAGTCAACATCCATGAGGTAAGAGGTGTCTGGGGATAGCTGTTATGTCACCTCACCTAGTTATGTGCATCCAAAACAAGGTGGATCAGGGAACACTCAATGCATACACACTACAATGTATTAGAACTCAGCAACTGGCACTGAACACAAATACATGCACATTGACCCTCCCAATGATGCACACTGACTGCACCTACAGGGCCTTGAGTTCACATTCTCCCACACAGGGTCATACTTTAGCCTGTGTGGCGGGACTATACCTTGAAGTACAGAGAAAATGTGCACATGAGGCACTTACCTGCTCCTCTGGTGCCCCATAGAGCTGTTCATACAGGGGCAGGACCTCAAACATCAGCTTCCCCAATTCCTCTGGTGAGAAGGCTTGGGCCCTATCACCTGCTGGACGTGGTATGATTGCTCCCAGAGGCGGTACACAGCAGCTCAGGTAGTGGAGGTCTTGCTGGCAGCAGTGTAAGGAGTCAAATGAGAAATCTTCCAGAACATGGTGGTCACGTTTGCCACATGCGCGGCCGTCACCACTGGCAGACACATCCATTGGCCTACGACCGCCTCTGGCAACAACGTTAGTCTATGGCTATGTCCGCCGCAGTTGCAACCGTCTACCGCCATGACGACTTTCGCCAGCAGTCGTAGGCCTATTGTCCTGTGGAATAGGGAAGGCATCCTCCATTTTAGAGGCCTGAAATGTGTCATATGGCTCCAACAAATGAGTCAAACCTCTGAAATAGTTAATTTTTGCATCATTAACTGCTTGTCTTGTCCTGTCATGAAGCTCCTACCACTCAAACACCATAGTTGTACATTGCTAGGCACATAAGGTGATTTGCATTCAGTCACAGTTCCCCCCAACAAAGGTTGTTTTAAACCTTGGGAGATCAAGTCACAATCTGAGAGGTATTTTTATGGCACAATGTGTGATAACCAGATACATGATGTGTACACATGCATGACAAAGCAAGGGGGTGACGTGCTGTGTGATTATCAGTTCTGATGTGTATTGGTTATCATGTCCACACCTCACTACACGCCTTGTCACATTTTAACATTGATATGCATCCTGTATGTTGCAAGGGGCACATTGACTAATGGCAATACTCATTCATTTGCATACATAGGTACCCAGGGAGGAGAAGGATCAGACAACCTCCTGTCTATCCTCCACTGCCAGACCTTCACACTATTGAAGAATACCACATCATCCAGATCTACCTTCTGAATCGGCTAACAATTGTGGACCTATGTCATCAACTGGAGCCAGATCTGATGCCTGCCATTAGTCATCCAAATAACATACCACCCTTTGCACAAGTAATGGCAGTTTTGCACTTCCTGGCCACAGGCTCCTTCCAAAATACAGTGTCCCTATCTGCTGGGATGTCCCAGCCTATGTTCAGTCTGGTTTTGAAGGATGTACCCTCAGCAATATGAAAACATCTGGACAGCTACATCCGCTTTCCTCAACATGAGGATTTGACCCATGTGAAGGCTGACTTCTATGGTTTGGCACACATCCCACATGTGGTGGGAGCCATTGATGGTGCACATGTTGCCTTGATCCCACTGCATGGCAATGAACAAGTGTAATGCAATAGAAAAAGCTTCCATTCCATCAATGTCCAAGTTGATTGGGGGATCTTCACATTTCTCAATTCTGTGCCCATTATCCAGGTTTAGACCATGCCGTCTTCATTTTGCAGAACAGCGCAATCCCCCAACTGATGTCACGACTGTACCCACAAAGAGCTATTTGGTAAGTAACATCTGACCTGATTGTGTGAGTGCAATGTCTGCTGCAACAAATCCAATAAGAAGGACCCATAGTTGTACATATGTTCCATTCCATAACAGGACTCTGCATACCCAACCTGCCCATGGTTGTTGACGCCGGTGAGGAACCCAACTACACCAGGGGAAGTTTGCTTCAACAATACCCATGGAAGAACACGGCGTGTTGTGGAGTGAGCTTTTGAGCTCCTTAAAGACAGATTTAGCTGTCTGGACAAGACAGGTGGAGCCCTCCTCTACTCACCTGAAAAAGTGTGTATGCTGCATGCTCCGCAACATAACCCTGAAGAGAGATATCCCTTACATCCCAGATGAGAGGGATCTAGCAGTGCCACCGGGTGAGAGTCCTGAAATGCCAAGTGAATCGGACAGTGATGGGGAAGAAGGTGAATACCTGCATGCAGATCTCATCAATCAATACTTTACCTGAGTGTAAGTAGGTATTGTTATGCGATTACTGTGACTGTATGAGTAACTGTTTTTCTCAGGATGTGTAGAGTAGGGTGTTTTTCCTAAAGATTGTGGATGTTATGCTTTGTGTATACAGCCAAGGTTTGCTTGCTGAGTCAGACTTGAACATTTGACCACCTTGATTATCTGCTGGGTTTGTGTCAGTCTCATTGCACTACATGAGCTTATAGTCATAGGTATACATTTCCAAACTAAACTCCCTGTATTGTTTTTATCCATGTAGCTTCACTATGACATCCTCATGTGGGCATTTCAGAGTAGTGACATTGGCAGGGATCTGATGCTGTTCTGACATAGGGAGTGGACATGGATTGATCCAAGTAATAGTGATCACAGATTTAGGGTGTACGAGCCCTGTGCCAAAGCAGCTTAGCCAGTGGTGGGTTGAAGTCTGAGGTGCACATTACACTTGTTTGATGTGGCGTGTTGGGCCAATTGTCCCATTTATGTGATCATATAGCCTTGAAATATGTTGTAATCAAGTGCAATCCCTTCATTCTTCCTTCTCATTGTATCAACAATGTTCTTGTATGCCCTGTTTGTAGCTGTAGATGTGTTTCCTCATTGCAGGACACGGTGCCTGTGCCACAACACTGACAAAGGTTTGTATCATACCACCAGATGCTTGGTCATAGTAATTGGATGAACCGATGGCCAGGGACTATTGTACTGCCCTCTGTCTGTGCCATTGCTTATGTAATGTTGGCAAACCTGGTTTTGGTATGTGATGAGGCTCAAGCTGGTGACAACATCCACTAATATCTTGACCTATTCTACGGGATAAGGTCAGACAAAGTCTAGGTCTCTTCTGTGGTCTGGGGGACGGTACCTTGGTATATCTCCCCTAATTCAATATGGTTCAGCCATTCTTTGCTATGACAGTCCAGACATTTTGACAGCCTATATGCTGTACCGTGCAATAAATTGTGTGGTGTGAACAGACCCTTGTATCAGAGTGTTGCTACTGATCCTCAGCATGACACTACCTGTGACATATTCCTCCTTCCATTACTATCTTGTGTCTTCCTCATGTGCATCACATTGGCTTACATTTCAGCATGTGGAACGGAGGCAAGCAGGCAATATTTTTCTGATTGGTGAGTTTATTTACATAGGTGCAGGAAATAAAGGAAAGTGAGGGAATCAGTCATGGTGGATGAAACCATATTAGTAAATTCCACAACATTTGAAGTCCAACGTCCAGTGTCCTGCTACCATGGACAATGGAAGGTGGTTGAAGAACAGTCAACAGAGTGAATAATTGGCACACAAAGGAGTAAAATCAGGAAGAGGTCACTTGCTGGCAGTGGTTGTGTCTTGCCATCTGTACATCCTGGATTATTGGGTAGACGTCCACGCTTGCGGGGGAGTTCTGCAGCTACAGAGGCAGGGGTGTCTGAGGTGGGTCCCTGACAGGACCTCCCTTCCAGTGGCTGTCACAGATTCTGAAGGGACTGGGGTTGCTTGGTCAAAGGAAGGGCTTCATCCATGGGTGTAGTGGCAGTCTCTTCAGTGGTCACAGTGTTCCCAGTGGCAGCACAACCTGTTGATGTGAGAGATACAATATTACAGGTTGTATGGATATCTGCCTCCAGTAGTTCACAGTGACATTTATCAAAAGCAGTGTACATGTTGGATTTGCACATTTTCCTTATGAGACCAGTACACGTGCTACCAATTGTGTTAACCTGACATTTGTGAGACATACCAATTCCATTTCAGTCACCCAACTGCAGAATGTGTGAGTTCACTAACACTTGGGAGGATGGCATAGACTTACATCTTGCCAGCAATGCAGGCAAAAGAGTGGCTGGGCATAATGTGGCTTTGATCATTTTAAGGCCTAGTTGACTGTTATGCAGGCAGACACAGGAGTTTTTTTTGTATATTTGATTGTGTTCATCATGTGGTCAGTGCACTGTGAGTGTGTCTGCTGCCAATACCAGGTGATGCATCTTGAGGCCTCTGGTTTTTGTATTGTTTTCACAAATGCCACCATGCCGAATACTGAGGGTATATACTCCTGAATCCACTTCAGGCATCTTTATTTCACTACCAGACATTCCCTGCCCGTTATCTCACTCTTACAGCTTTCTGCTTCCTAACTTGGTGATGGATTTTCTGTCCTTCTCTTCGGCTTTCTGTTTTCATGAGCATCAATTCAGCAGATTGCCTGGGGTAGCAGAAGTGACATCACATAATCTCCATGACATCCCAGGAAGTTATGTCATATGACCATAATTTTTTCCAGGAAGACATATCACATGACCCTAACATCACACTCACTCTCTTACATCCTCTTACACTCATTCTTACTCATTCTCACCCACGTGCATTCACTTTTAAACTCACGCATACTCACTCATATTGACACTCAAACACCAGTTTACTAACACTTTGCACCATGTTGACACAAACCCATAGCAAATTGTTAGGGTAGGATTTACTATCCAATGTAAATCATGATTTTCATTGAATAGTATCCCAAAGTAATGCAAAATTGCCTTATTCACTGCTTTGCTCTATTTTGCATCAAGTGGGTCTTCCATGTGTGGTGCATGCATGTTCCCAAGCAACTAACCATGGGCTTTGCCGCAAATCCCTATCCACAAATATAGGTAAGGATGAATTTCCACCAAAATATGACGGCTCTTTAAGGCATGCATAACTAGGAGAAATATTTGTATTTCTTCTTGTTTTGTCAACTTTGCATGTGTGCTCTATTAAACAGCACTCTTACAAACATGGGAAAACCCTTAATGCATGGATTGTGCTGAAAGGGACTCCAGTACAAAATCTATTCTTCAGTGAATGCACACACTAGATTGAAAGGGTGTCTGCACTGGGGCATGGCTGCGAAAAGTGCACCAGCGCACAGGGAGAGTAATGATGCACCATATCTTAGTAGATATAGTGCATTTTTTGTATCTCTTTGTATGCAAGGAAGCATAGCATCTTTGGTGCAGCATTGTCTTGCATCAAACAATAGTAAATATGGCAATAATCTCAGTCACTACCTGTCACTGAGTCTCACTCACACATAGACACATGCTCCCACATTAACGTGCTCTCTCTAACTTAAACACATTGTCACCCACAAACATGAACAGAACATGCATATGAAAACATTTTTACTCATCCCAGCTGCCATCAAAGGTACTGTTTCAACTAACTGTGCTGAATTTTTTATTACAATAATAGTGAATACTAGAACATTATTCACTATTAGCATGAAGACAAGAATTGGCAAAGGTCTGCCTTTGTGAAATTCATTGTGTTTTTTTTTTAATGGAGTGGAGTGGGATTGAGTAGGGTGGCATTGAGTGGAGTGCTGTAGCTTTGAGTGGTATGGAAAGTTTCCAGAACTGCCACTGAATTGCCCTATAGCACTTCAAAGCCTCCTGCTATATAAATGTAATTATAATTCAGTATGTTACCATTTATATCGTTCTATGACCTATGTAAACATCTGATGCCTTTGAGCCAATATTGGAGCTTGCTAATATGTGCAACGCTTCTGTGTTTACAAATAAATATGTTTTAGACCAGAATGGGCTAGTGGATGATTGGGCATTATCAATCTTACCAGTTGGGGATACAAGAGATGGAAATAGTACCTGATTCACGGCATGATCAGCAGATGGACACTAATTAAGATGAATCAATCTGTGCTTGGTCCATGCACCACAGAAAGAAAATTAAGTAATGTCTGGCAAGTGCTGCCCAATTAGAAGGCAGCAAAAAAAGTGATGATGAAGCCAACTGATGGTAATTAATGGGTGGGCTAAAAGCCCCATTTTAGATATATATTTTTTAGAAACAATAGATTGTTGCCAGACAACAGTGTAAGCCTGGTGCCTGCATCATATTGATTTTTTTAACTTTCAGCTGTGCTGCTGAACAACAAGTCTGAAAAAACACTGACAAAGATAACAGATCACACATAGGGGAGACCTATTGGCTTTGTCAATGCTTATTTTTAAGTAACAAAAGTTCCACAAGAGACAGTGCATGTGCTGTCTCAGGCGAGACCTAAAAACTACCATGAGTGCAGTGTCAACATCTAACAGAGTTACAAGGGCCAAATTTAGCACAAAGCTCTGAAATGTTCTGTAGCTGTTTCTCCAATCCCACAGGAATCCTATCTGTATTTCTTTCTAATTCCACTGTCAAACCTCTCACCAAAAGAGAGGGGCAGGGATGCTCACTGCCACAGCATGGTATTTTGGCGTAATCATGGGAAACGCCGTAAGAAATCAATCATAGCTGTGTTGTGACATTACAAACGGTTCCAGAAAGAAGCATTGTTCCTGTCTCTGCTTGAACTCCATGTTGGAAAGATGTTACATTTTACCCCATCCCTCCAAATAGGGGACTCAATTTTCAACTGTATCTGCATGCAATGCTTTCACCTTATAGACATTGTTACCTTTTTGAAGAAAAGGCTTAAACTGCACAACATTGTGGATAAGAAAATCACAGGGGAGGGTTGACTTTGAATACAAATCTTTCTTTAGCAAGAATGACAGAAGAACATACACTGATAACTAAACCTCCTTGAAACACAATGTTTGACCTACACACTTTGGTATCACTGTAAGTTTTCTTTCAAACATCATCATTCAATTCCATCTGTTTTTGCTGGTTCGAGTTGATGGGAGGAGGGTGTGGCGTAATGGCCTGAACTGCCAGCTTCAGAGCTGAGGGAATCAGTTCGAGTCTCGGCGTCAGCTTAACATATGGTGATTATGGGCAAATCACGTCGGGCCTAATTTAGATCTTGATAAGAGTTTCGTTGTCACACCATGATAGCGGTGCCTAGTACTCCATCAAGCTGACGGAGCTCCGACCGTCATATTTAGATCTAGGGCAGCTGAACATCCATCCACATCAACAGAGTGGAGTCTGCCATGTATGCGGTCTACCACTGTTAACGTAGCGGACTCTAATGCTAGCTAAAAGTACTCCATTGCCGTCAGGGTGGTGGGATTGCGGCGAGCATGTTTAGGTTTCACAGCCAAACTGACATGGTTCTGAAGGCGGATTCCTGACAGCTGGAGTTGTCATGGGACCCACTCAACACTGTATAATGGCTGCGGCTATTGGATGGATGCTAGCAGCACAAATCCAATGTATGTTGGCCAATTGTGAACACCTGCAAACCACACTAGAAAACACACTCCATTTCAGACTATGATCCTTTGCCGTTCCACTGCAGAACACCATCTTGCTGCTAAGTCAGCCACTCAGCAGTCAGGTTATTTTATTTTTTTCTCCTTTTTTTCATTTTTTATTTGTTTAATTTTGAAATGTTTTATCAACTTGTGAGCCACTATTTAATTTATGTTTAGTTACTCACTATGGCAGGGAGGAGGAATCAATGTTTTCCAGAGGAAGAATTGTCACTCATGGTGGATGAAATCATCAGAGTAGAGCCAAAATTGTTTGGAGTCCAGGTACAAAATACAACCATATCTCAGAAAAGGCAAATGCGTGCCAGAATCGTTGACAGAGTGAATGCTGTAGCAAACAACCTGCGCCCAAAGGAGGAATTTAGGAAGAGGTGAAGTGATCCGCAGTGAAGAGTGCATCCCCTGGCCTCCAATCATCACCTGGAGTCCTAGAGGACTGGTGGTGGTTCTCCCAGCCCCCATTATAACTTTTTCCCTGGGAGGAGAAGTTCTTGTGGATCCTACAACCTGAAGGCTTGACAGAAATCCGTGGGGGAGCGGAGACTGGTAAGTTACACTTTTGAATGTCGTACTAATCAGAAATGTCATTTTTGCCCTTTAGTTAGCTGTTTATAATGTTTAAGACTCTCATTGACTTTACTAAGTGCACAAATGCATAAAGTGCTTGTGCCTTACAGTACTCAAATTCTAGAACCAATACTAACACATTATTCAGTGCTAAAAAGTATTTAAAGTGCCAAAAACCGTTTGTCACAGTGGAAGAGTACGAATGGCCAAGACCTGTAGCGAGTTTTGAGGTATATACCTAAGGGAAAGTGCTTATATGCTTCACAATATTGACCTAATAGATCAAGACCAATTCTTTATATCCCATACACCTTAAATAGGATGATACACTATGTAAAAATGATTGGGTACAGGAGAAAGATATACAATTTAATACTTAAAGTGCTTCAGTATTTTTCACGCAATAAACCTAATTTCTTACTTCAGTAAAGTGCAAGAGAACGTAAATGCCTAAAGTGTTTATGCCTGACAGTACTCAAATTCTAGAATCAACATTAACTTGTTATAGAATACTAAAAAGTATTAAAGGTGCCAGATATGTATCAGAAATAGCAAAAACTGTTTATTGCTATAGAAAGGTAAGATTGGCCAAGACCCCTAGCGAACTTCCAGGTGCATATGTCGAGGAAGATGCTTATATGCTTCAGAATATTGACCTATTTTTGTTCTCCATGGATCATCCCATGCATATGCCTAGTTTGTGGGTTTGTTTCAATGTATGGTGATGTACTGGAGAAAACAGGTTCCAAACTCCAACTGTTTCGACATAAAGGAATAATGCACCTAAGTGTCCTTTTCACCTATATACACCATCCACATATGTGTTTATACATATTGTAAATGTGTGTTCATTTTCACTGCAGATATTTTTCTAGGTATGTTTACCTCACATTTTTACAAGTGTTAATGGTGAAAAGAAATGATCACAACTACAATGATGCCTGTTTTTGTCTCTGGAAAATAAATCTCTGGAAAATAATATTGCAATTGTATGTTGGTCTTGTTTGTTCCATATATGTAAATATGTCAAAGTGTAATGCATTTGACAATCACCATTCTATGCTATCAATAAAAATGGAATTTTTAAGTATATTCAATATCTTGTCATCCTCTTGTTATTTGATTGAATTGATGTAATTGTTTTTACAAATCATAGTATGTTGCATTAAAAATTGTCAATCATTTCATGTTGTATGCTGAAAATAAGTAGTATTGATAAACAATTTACTTTGCAATGCTCATATGATGACTAATGCCATTAATTCTCCTAAATTGTATAACAGTCTGAGTTTTAGCCTGCTAGGCCTTGGAATGGTTTAGTTCTCAAATCTCCTCTGTACTGTGTTGGGTTGGATGTTTGCTACACTTATTGTAAACTTTCTAAATAACCATCTTATTTGTGGGACAGCTCTTCACCAGTATTTCTGAAGTTTGTATATGGGTAAATTAACCTGTATGTGTAACCCACATAATATCACAGAAAGGTATAATCACACAATTAATCATTTTTAACTCTTAGGTTGCTTCATTGTAGCTGAAGACACAGTTGATGTATAAGCCAGACTTTTAATTTCTGAATTTTTTTAATCCATATTAGGTCCCACACCTTGAGCCTGCGAAACACCATCTGCCACTGAGGACACATCCACTCAAGACCAGGATCAAGCCTTCAGTGAGGACACCACTCCCGCAAGTACTGATGATGATGTGCTGGCTGTACATCTGGTCTGTCTGGGCAGACAGCTCCAGTGAGTCACACTCAGCCCACACCTACACCTCCTACCCCAGCTGCAACAACACCACAGCCTTGGTATACCTCCATTTCCTGGGTTCAAAGGAATATAACACCCATCTTGTTCCCCCAGTCCTGGCTGCTGTTGAGCCAACACCACCACTACTTCCAGTTCAGCCTGGACCCAGTGGGATGGGGCACCCCTTCTCAAGGGAATAGGGTAGTGGGGTTGGGAGTTGTGGAAGGGAATCTGAAGGCCACCAAAGTGAGGCCACTGTGTACACTGTCACCCAGACCAAGCCTTGGGAACCCTACATCAATCCCAAGACATGATGGGCCAGTTTCTAACCCAGCTCTATGAAATTAAGCAGGTGTTTGTGCTCCCTGACGGGGATGATGTTTTACATTTATCACCATCTGTGCAGGGCTTTTCCTGTACCATCTTCTCCTGTCTGTGGTCCTTCAACCTCGGGACAAAATACATAAGTCTCAGCCACAGACTGGGAGGCCCTGCCACAACAGGTAACAGCTCCACCCACCACAGTCTGTGAAGGGACATTTATCTGGACTAGCAGTAGAGGAAGCCAAGGCCTCCATCAGCAAGAGATGCCTAACTTAGGGCATCATTACGAGTTTGGTGGTCCGAGGACCGCCATGTTGGTGGAGGCGGTCTGACCGCCAATAGGCTAGTGGCGAAGATAGCTAAATTATGACATTGGCAGTGATGCATACAGAATCCTGCCAAAGCTCCCCCGGCACCGCCAGTGCAGTCATACCACTGCAGCTGATTGGAGCCATAATCAGTCTGGCGGAGACCATGTTTCTGCCGGACTCATTACGAGGTTGCACACCGCCAACATAACTGCCGCGGTTTCACCACCATGTAACAGCAGGCAGAAACTAACAGAATAAAAAGAGAACTCACCTCCAGGAAGCCATACGCGTCCGGAGCCACCATGGAACCATTACTAGATGTCATCCTGCTGCTCCTGCTCGCCGAAAGACAACAAATCATCCCCGACGAGGGCAACAACAACCGTAAGTACACACACTCACCTGTTACACTGGTAAAATGTATGAATTTGAACTTGCACATAACATACCATAAGGAGGTGGGTGTAATGTCTATACTCACATATAACAATACAGTGACACACACACTCACATACAGCAACAAAGACACCCACACATACACAGCACGCACACTGGAGCCAGCACACACACACACACACACACCACACGTCAATAACACACACTTGTGCACAGCAACACAGCACAGGGCCAGCCTCATTAATTCACACACAATAAATGAACTTGTACCAACAACACCACAACTGCACTAATATAAACACATGTCAAACACTCACAGCCGACACTGGCCAGGGACTCCACACACATACAACACAATATACAACCATCTGTGATGAAAAACACAATTACACCATCACACAACCTAGAAATCAACAGTACACCAAACCTATTATGCCATGCACAGTACACACAGACTCAAACGGGCCAAACACACAAAACCACACAGCACTACAACAAACACATATCAACACTAACAGAACACACCACCATGACAACAACAATTCAGATACATACACATATCCATCACACACAAAAACAGTCAATCCCTGGGGGATAAAAGCACTGCACACAACCTCACAGCCTGTTCAAACAATACCAGAAGCATCAAGCAGCACACACACACACACACACACACAAATACTGCCACACAACCAAATGTCCGCCACAAAGTTCTCAAACCTAGGAAAAGGAAATGCAGGACAAAGATGTAACCTGGAAACCAACTGGTTGGTCTAACCTTTTTGTTAAATATTGTGTTAAAAAACATTGTCTAAGGCCATAGGCCAGACCTCAGTATCTGAACGACAGCACCAAAGGCACTAAATGGTGCCCCTACTTGACTCCTGACTGCCATGTAACCTCCACATGTAGGGGCTTAAAGGGAGCAGGCAGTCACCACAGGGATCCTTGAGGGGGGTGGTGGAGATGAGGGCTGGGCTTGGGCGGGTTTCCACTTAGGTTTGGGTGGGGGGGCGGAGCTTTTTGGGAGCAGTGCACTTTTTTTTGGTGGTGGGAGGGGCATGGGTGCTGGCGGGGGCTAGGGGAGGCCTTGGAGGTGGAAGAGTTGGCCTTGGGGAGCGATAAATACCTTTTAGGGGTGTTACGGGGAGGAGAAATAGGGAAACAAAGTTTTCTTGGACACACAGGAATAGTCATCTGAAGGGGGTTTGGCTGTGAAGGGTGAGGGAGTGGTTGTATGAAGTGTTGGTCTGGATGTTTTGGGTGCGTGTTTGTGGGAGGTGTGCTTGTGGTAGGTGGGTGGGTGGGTGAGTGTGGGCATTTATGTGTCTTGGGCTAAGGGGTGTTCTGGGGGATGCCGTGGTGGGTGGGTGGCTGTCTGTTAGGGTGGTGACTGCAGGAATGGTGGATATGCTGTATGTAGGTGTGTCAGTGGTTGTGGTGTCTGCGGGTGTGGTGACTGGGGTGGATGTCTGAGGGGCTGCTGGGGTGCTGTCTGCGCGTAGGATAGGTGTGGTGGCTGTATGAGTGAATGTTGGTATGGTGTCTGCAGGTGTGCCAGATGTTGTGTCTGTGATGCGGGGGGTGGCAGTGTCAGGTCATCACTGTTGCTGTGCCCGAGGTGGATGTTGTCTGTGTGTGTGCCGGTGGTGTGTCTTGTGGTGCTTATGTTTGTCTGCGCTACCCTTGGATGTTGAGGTAGATGCATGCCTGTCCGTATGTGTGCTTTGGCTGGGTCAGGGAAAGGGGGGATTCGGACTGGGAAGAGGAAGGTGGAGGGGGGACGATAGAGAAAGACTGACTGGATGCCGTCAGTGTGGAAGCCAGAGCCTGAAATGATCTCTGTAGGCCAGTCAGTGCACTGTGAATGCCCTCCAGGAATGCACTGCTCTGTTGGATTTGAGTTGCCAGTCCCTGGATGGCATTCACAACGGTCGACTAACCCACAGAGATCGACCTCAGGAGGTCAATAGCCTCTTCACTGAGGGCAGCAGCGCTAATAGGGGCTGGGGAAGAGGTGCTGGCGGCAAAGGAAATGCCCATCCACTTGGATGGGCGGGCACAATCAACTGGGTGGGGAGCTACAGTGAGGGCGGTGATAGATTGTAGGGTGGCAGACAGAGATGGTACTGGGGTGGTCCCCCATGGGTCCACCACCACTAGGGAGTAGCCACTGGACGAGGATCCCAAAGAAGATGTACTGGAACCGATCACTTGTAGGAGTGGCATGATTGCTCCCAGAGGCAGTACACAGCAGCTCAAGTCGTGGAGGCCTTGCTGGCAGCAGTATCAGCAGTCAAGTGAGAAACAAAGGCCCATATTTATACTTTTTTAGCGCCACATTTGCATTATTTTTTAATGCAAAAGAGGCCCAAACTTAAAAAATACAATTATATTTTGTAAGTGTGTGCCACTTTTGCATCAAAATATGACGCAAATGCGGCGCTAAAAAAGTATAAATATGGGCCTTACTATGAAATGGTGGTCACGTCCCCCAAGTAAGACACCATCACCGGCGGCGGACATCGCCATTTGTCCAAGACCGCCAAAGGCAGTAATGTGTTCCAATGGCAATATCCACCGCTGTAGTATCCACCTATGATGACTTCCGCCGGTGGACTTAAGTAATTTCCTAATGTCCAGCATAGTAGGTCAGGCAGCTGCTATTTTAATTTTTAAGTTTAAATAAAGATGCGTTATGAAGTCAGAAACATATCTAAGCTATAGTTTTCAGCGCTGGCTTTGAGCAACCCTGTATTTAGGGTCCAATTTAATATACCTGTTGTAAGATAGATGGCATTAGTGTCTATCATATGTGAACCATGATGAGAATGTCATTATCACTGAGACTTTCAGTGACATGCGTATCCATTTCCTAGTCATAATCGAGGTAAGGGAATGACATTGCAGCAATAAGTCATTATTTCCCTAGGTACACCCTGTGTACCATGTTTAACTACTTCATATGGCATGCCCACGCATCATGTGTGACAGATGTGGATTCACACTTACAATGGACGCAATGACTGATAGACATACCTTCTTGTATTCCTTCATCTATGTCTACCCTGCAATGAGAAGGGTCAGACAACCTCCAGTGTACCGTCTACTAGCAGACCTGCCGACAATGGAGGATCGCCATGTCATCCAGATCTACCACCTAGATAGGCAGACAATCATGGATCTTTGTCTTCACTTGGAGCCAGATGTGATGCCTGCCGTTTGTCATCCAAATAGCATACCACCCATTGTACAAGTCACGTCAGTGCTGCATTTCCTAGACACAGGGTCCTTTCAGAATACCATGGCCCTAACTGGAGGCGTGTCCCAGCCTATGTTCAGTCTGGTCTTGAAGGATGTACTCTCTGCATTGTTAAAACACCTTGACAGCTACATCAGATTTCCAAAACGTGAGGATTTGGCCCATGTGAAGGCAGATTTTTATGCTTTGGCACACATTTCACATGCGGTGGGAGCAACTGATGGTCCCCCAAATGGTAGTGAACAGGTGTATCGGACAAGGAAGAACTTTCACTCCATAAATGTGCAAGTAGTCTATTTGGCGGACCTCTACATTTCCCAAGTATGTGCAAAGTACTCGGGTTCAGTTCATGATGCCTTCATCATGGGGAACAGCAATATCTCACTGCTGATGACACAACAGTGCAAAGAGAGGGCCTGGCTATTTGGTAGGTGACATATGTGATGTGTGTTTGTATCTTATGTCTGCTGCCAAATGTAAGGATGTCAAAGATTTATGTTTGCACAAATGTAACGAATCCTTACAGGGGATTCTGGCTACCCAAACCATCCCTGGTTGTTGACACCAGTGAAGTACCCAAACATTCCAGGGGAGGTTAGCTTCACTGAGGCCCACGGAAGGACAAGGTGTGTAATGGAATGGACATTTGGGCTCCTAAAGGCTAGATTTCGTTGCATTGATAAGTCTGGTGGAGCCCTCCTCTACATACTTGCCAAAGTGTGTCAAATCATGGTTGCCTGCTGCATGCTCCACAACCTTGCCCTGAGATGTCAGATACCATATATACCAGATGAGGGAGAGCCAGCAGTTCCAGCGGGACAGAATGCAGAAATGCCAAGTGAGGATGACTGTGATAAGAATGAAGGTGGAGACAGCCGGGCAGATCTCATAAATCAGTACTTCCATGTGTTGTTCTGTTAAATACTTGACACAGTGGGTTATTGGGGGGCTTAGAGATGTTTGAGAAGGGTCTTTGTATGACCATCAGATAGCTGATTAGTTGCTCAGTAGTACATTGCTCAGGTGTGCATGCAAAATTGTACTTGGGTTGAGATTATTGTGATGATCTCCTTTGTTAATGTTTGTCATACTGCACAATCAGTCTTACTAGTGTATTTGGGACATATCTTTATAGGTCTCTATTACCATTATCTGCCTATACCTTTTGCATCACATTTATACTTTGCTGATTTTTTCACGTGGTCAACCTCATTTGGTCAATTCTGAATTGTGTCACAGACAGGTAGGATTTGCAAGTCTAAAATGTGAAGTGAACATGGATAGTTCCAGGTACTCTACGGCATCATATTGGTGGTGTATGAGTTCCATGTCCAGACTGTCAGGACAGTGGGATGGTAGTGTACTGTTCCACACATTCGACCTGTGTGCCATGTTATCTGGGTCCAAGGGTGTCAAATGTGTGATTTGTGTATCTGACACGTCATCTTATGCAATCCATAACCTCTACCTTCTCAATGGTTAGATGATGGTGCTATTTATCTTGTATGTTGCTGTCACTGTGTTACCTCTTTGCAGGCCACTGTGCATGTGTGTCAAGACTGACATAGGTGAGTAGCATGCCTACAGATACCTGACCATGGTAAGCTAAAGGTTAAATGACTGGGGACAGTCATAGGGTATGGTCATTAGAGTGGTATGGGAATGAGATAAGGCTTTAGCTGATGACTAATAGAACAAATCTGTTTGCCTTTTTGAATAGACAAAAACTGACATGTCCCTAATTTAAGTAGTCTGTGGGGTGCTTGTTATTCACACCTATAATGAAGCATTAAGTTAGGAAGCTGCACTGCACGATATTCGGCATGTTGTCAACCTATGTGCAGGAAAGTGCAATACATGGGATTAGGAGTGTGTACATTTGGATAATTGTACATATATCTGAACCAGATTCAACAGCACATGTGAGATCGGACTTAACAGATTTAGTTCATATGTGTATATCATGTGTAAGCAACAAATTTCACAGTTAACTGTTATAAAATAGCTGAAAAATGACTCTCAAACATGATATGTGGTTTAGTTGTGTTTATTTACAAATGCGCATGGATATTTAAGGAATGGGATCCAATCATTTAGTACACACAGGGAAGGCTTCAGTCATTGTGGATGTAATCATCAGGGTAGCTGCTACAACATTTGGAGTATCAAGTCCAGTGTCCTTGTGCCATTGGAAATTGGAAAGTGGTTATAACACAGTCAATAAGGTATTTCTGTGACACACAAGGGGAATCAATGAGTAGAGGTCCACTTCCTGGCAGTGGTTCAAGTCTTGGTATCTGCTACTCCTGGATGTTTTTTTGGACGTCCACATTTGCTGGGGGTTCTTAGTACAGAGGCTGGGGTGTCTGAGGTATGTCCTTCCCCTTGCAGATCCTCCATTCTACTGGCTGCAGCAGATGTAGAAGGGACTGATGTTACATGGTCACTCTAAGGAGTCTCCTTTTGAGGACATAACCTACTCCGGGTGGTATTAATGTCTCTCAGAATCCCTGTTAGGGAGGTCATGTTAGCATTGTGGGGCTCCCACTTTTGCATGACTTCCTGGTGATTGGCCTTCTGCAGCTGCTTAATCTTCCCCATCATGGCAAGTACCTGGCCAATTACACCTTGGGACTGTTGGTAGGCTCCCAAGACTTGGGAGATGGAGTCCTGGCTAGTTGTAACCCTAGGCGCCTCAATCCACTGGCCTACACCATCCCTTCCATGCACCCTATCCCCACGTGCCTGTGCCCTTGGCACAGTTTGCCCACTCCCACTGGTGCCAGGCCCTTCATTATCAGGGTTTTCTAGTGGTGACTCCGGTATCTGTATTGGGGGAGCACATGATGGTATTAACTGTCCTTGGAACACAGGTTTGGGGGCGACTGGTTGCTTGGGATGTAGATGCAACAAGGATGAGAGGGGTCAATGTAGGCAGGTTGAGGCTGACAGTTGTAGACTATCCAGTTGTCCCAGATGAGCCAGAGTCGTCCTCAATGTCCTCACATTCAGGGTTGTTTTCCTCACTAATGGCTTCATCCAGGGGCGAATTGGCTGTTTAAGGTGTCCTCTCCCTGGTCACAATGGGTAGGGAACCTGTTGAAGAAGTTGAATAGACAGTTACTAGTTGTAATACAACATGTGGTATCAAACTTTGACAAGTAGATATGCATTAAGCCATTTACTGAAAGGCTTAACTTGATCCCCTGATATGACAGTGACACCTGCTCTCAAATCTGGGATACAGGTATATGGGATATAGGGAATTTCCATGACATGAACCATGCTACAGGATACCAGATTAGTTTGACAGTGGGATGCCTGTTGATAGACTCATATCTTGTCTGATGTGTAGCTTAATATTGTCCATGTTAGCTCACAGTTGGCAATACTTCTGTATTGAGACACCAGACAGCTGCAGAATGTGAAGTGGAAAATGACCTGTACATCAACTTAGGGGTAACCAATCTTCCTGGCCATATATATCAGGGTATACCTAGTAAAGCACACTGCATAAATGTGTGTTCCTTCCATTTGAGTAGCTTTCAATGGGTGATGAGTGGTAAAAGGGCCATGTTAGCATTGGACCCAGCTGTTGCTGTGTGTTGGTGGTATTGTACTGGCAGATGCCCATGGCATTGCTGTCATTGCAACTGTGATATTGTGGATCATTCAGGTGGGTTTAGTCAATTGTGTAGATGACATGTAAGGCTATTATGATTTTGGTACACTGTTCTGGTTTTCTAAATGGTAGAATAGGGAGCTGTAGTGTTGTCGGTCGCTGTACTACCCCCGCCATACACAAACACTGTGCTCACAGGTCAATTTAGTTGATGTGGTATGCCAGAGAGAGGTATTTGGAGAGTTGGACACAGGGGTGGTGAGTGTGTTGGCTGCTAAGATGTCAAAAACTGATCAGTGAGCATGCAAGACAGAATTTTAGGGTGACATTTTCAGTGTTGTGACTTACCCGACTCCACTCCCCCAGGTATTCCTGTAAAACCCTCAGGATGAAGATCGTCCAAGTCCCTCTCCTCCCATGATGTGAACATTGGGGGAGGAGGTGAAGGCACACTGCCTGTCTTGAGGACCACCAGCTGGTGCCTGGCGGCCATGGAACATACCTTGTCCCTGAGGTCGTTCCACCTCTTCCTGATGTCCTCCCTTGTGCGTGGATAGCTGCCTACGGAATTTATCCTGTTGACTATATTTTGCCACATCTACATTTTCTTGGCAATAGAGATTTGTTGCACCTGTGCTCCAACCAGGTGTGGCTCTAGTCTAATGATTTTGTCCACTATGACCCTCAACTCGTCATCTGTGAAGCAGGGATGGTTTTGTGGGGACAAAGTAGTGATGGACAACACGATAATGTTAAAAAAAATGGGTGATGGGGTGTGGGTGCTATGTTAAGAGTGGGTGATGAGTGGGGTCAGATGTGTGGGGAAAAAACACACCTTGTGTGGACATTATTGAAATGCCCCATGATTGATGGAATGCAGGATTTTTCTGCCAAGAAATGTAACAATGTGCTTATGTCCATAGTAGATACCACTAAATAATATATTATTGTTTGGATTATCATCTTGGAATTTGATTGAATTTTCATTATTTCCTATATTACAATTTGGACAGTCCTTTTGAATTATATGTGCCAATACAACTATTCCTTTTTATGCAGTTTGTGTTTGATTAGGTATGTTGTTATGGAAGTTGTGATGTATGTTTGAGTCTGGTGGAATGAGATACTTAGGGTTCAGTTGGTCAAAAAATTAAAATGATTTTTAAGAATTTGACGACAATATTTGATAGTCTTGAATTTATCTGTAACATGCACTATCATAATGTTCATAATGAACTTTTGCAATAAATATAACAGATTTATATATTGTTTTGATTATTATCTTTTTTATTTGGCTCCTTGATGTATATAACTTGCTATTAAAGTAAAACTAAGCATGTCCTAATGAGTTGTAATTCATAAGAGAGGCAGTTATGTTTTTCTTTTTGTAATGAGAGGCTCAGGAGCGTCACGTATTGCTGTTTGTAGGACTGCCATGATTGTGTCCCAACTAGTGGCTATTGGGTATTTGCAAAGCCCTAGATTGTCTTCCCAAAGGAAAGCTACACTTTCCGTCTGCACCCAAACCACCATGGACTGCAGCCAGGCCTCATAACGCAGCGGGTCAGATGTCCTCCATTTGCAGGTTATAAGCCTCTTGGGCAAAAGGAGTCCCAGATCGAGGAATTGGAATGTGACTCTGTGGGGCAGATTTATGAAAAGTGACGCTGCACTTAGTGCAGCGTGTCAGCTAGCCGGCGCTCCAAAAGTCTACACCTGCCAAACAGGTGTTAATATTGCAAGGTGAGGCTGCATGGGAAGCTCCTAAGTCAGATCCCCCCATGCCCGTTCTAGTGCTCCAACAGGAGAGCGGTATAGGAGAAAGCCACCAGGAGGCAGACCAGTGTCGTCCATTAGGGCTTCATATTGAAGGAGCTTCCCTTCGCCATAGAGATCCCCCAATGTGTGTATATCCGCAGCATGCCAAGTCACTAACTCCACCGTAAGGTTCCAGGTGGGAGACACCGTGGCCATGTCAGTCAGCTAGCTGGAGGCTAGCCATCCCAACACACATTGCAACTGCGCTGCCAGGTAATAGTGCTCTATCAGTCAGCCTATAGAACTCAGAGAGGGCCACTCTGCACTGGAAGGTATTCAAAATAATGAATGTGATGTGCTCAAAGGAGAAGGAGACAGGGATGTACAGTGAGAGGTTGACAAAATAGTACAGAAGACAGAGGAGAATACCCATTTTAAAGAGCTGGCGAGGGTTAGACCAGGGTTGGGTGTGATTGGGGCTAGCAAGAAAAGACACGATTTGGACCAGTTTCCCTGTACGCTGGTAAGGGATGCATAGGTGTCAAGAATGTCAGCTATCCTGGTAGGGAGCAGGAAAACATCCTTAAGGTAGAGGAGTAGATCATCGGAATACAGGGACATGGAGTGGGGGCCATCCCCCAAGGGTATATCCCAGTCACAACTCTGCATGCGTAGAACAGTCGCTAGCACCTCCATGGCCAGGACAAAAAGGAGAGGGGACAGGGGCCAACCCTGCCTTGTACCTCTCCCTATAGCAATGGGGCCAGATATGAGGAAACTTGACTTGACTCTGGCCGATGGTAAAGTGTATAGTAGCCACACTAAATTAAAGAAACAAGGCACTAGCCCAAGCCGCGGGAGGATCTTGAACAGAAAAGGACATCCAAGTGAATCAAATGCCTTCTCCTGGTCTAACACTAAGCATCCCGCAATGGGCCAGAGAGCTAGGGCATATTGGAGGATGCAGAAGAAGCGCTGTAAATTGAGTGACGTGGTAAGACTCAGCACACTCCCAGTCTGGTTCGAGTGTACTAGGGCTGGCACCAGCGGTGCTAGGCGATCTGCTATAATTTTCCCCAGCATCTTATAGTCAGAATTAAGGGTACAAGTTTAGGAGCTCTGGGTCCTTATGCGACTTAGGTAGTGAGATCAAAAAGGCTGTGTGGACATGAGGGCCTCCTCATAAAGTGCCTGCAACAAGATATCAGCAGCAATGCATAGGCTTTGTAAAATTCCACCAGCAACCAGTCTGGTCCAAGGGTTTTGCTATTAGCAAGGGCTCAGATGGCCTCCTGAATCTCAGCCAAGGTGATAGGCTCATCCATTTCCGTCTGTTGATCAGGCATAATCCGAGGGAGGGGTGTCATAGAAAGGAAGGAATCAATGTCTTCACAGGTGGTAGCTGCGACTGAGTGGTACAGGTCGGTGTAATGACATACTTGTTCATCATGTATTTCTTGTGGAGTGTAGAGTAGGGGGCCTACAGTTGACCACAGTGCAGCAAAGGGGTGGTAGGGATGGTCTTGCCTTATCAGCCAGGCAAGTAGGGACCCCACCTTGTCTGCCATGTCATATGTTTTAGCAGATTGTGCCATGTAATCCAGACAACGCAATCTTTCTAGAAGTGCGGAATGCTCTTGTTGGGCCTCAATCAACAGTGGTCGGCTATTTGGGTGATGGGTCACCCTGCTTTGAAGGTGCCGTAGCCACCGATCTATGTGCAGCACCTCTTTGTCTAATTGCAGGCGCACGTTCCAGGTCAACCTCAGGCAGTGTCCGCGAAGGGTCACCTTAAAGGCGTCCCATTCCATGGAGTGTGTATTCAGTGAGCCCCTGTTAAAATCAAAGTAGTCGCTTATCATTTGGCCGACAGAGGCGCGAAACACAGGGTATTCAAGCCCTGCAGGCTGTAAGCGCCATGTGGGGACAGAGGGAGGGCCAGTATCCCAGTCAAGGCGTAAATATTGGGGATTATGATCTGAGTGGGTCGACCTAGATAGTAAGTGTGTGTTAAGGACAAGGTAGCAGCAAGCAATGTTCGTTTCACATCTGGGAAATAAACAGTGAAAACAGACCAAAGAACAGGCCCACAAACTGCGAAAAAAACAACCTACGCCTGACCTGTCAGACAAGCTTGTTGAGCGCTTCCTGATTTCCCCATGGGCCAGTCCGCCTCTAACGACATGGACACACCAGTAAGATGGTGAATTCCGAAAAAAGAGGACTTGTTAACGACCTCTACTAAAGTTTGAAACAGAAGAATGCTCTGTAGCTGAACATGCCTCTATTCTGTGCCAGCTGGCATTACTTAAACACGAGAAGCCTTGTTGGCTGCTCTGCCAGGAATGACTTAAACAACAAGCCAAAGACGCTAATGCAACAAAGACCAGCAATCGATTCATCAGGACAGCATGTCACGTGGCACGAAACTCGCATACACAATTTCAGATACATTTACGCTTCTTACAATAAAGAATTAGCAAAACAGAATAAAGAACAAACGATCTAAGCTATCAGATCCCCTCCACCTTCAATGTTTCTTTTTCCTAAAATATGTTTGCGGACACGGATCATATTTTGGCTCCCCCTAAAGTAAGCACTGTAACCAACAGAATTTGCTGTGAATATTTTCTTTTCTAGCACTAGCTGTCTTCATGTTGCCAGGGAAAGCCTGAAGGGAGATAATTACTCGATGACAGTGGAAGACGGTTCACTTCACCTCAACCTGGCACAGAAAAGGTGTACTCTAAACCTCCGCCCAACAGAGCACGTGTGGCTGTGTGCCAGGCACCAGTGTGGGTGGAGGATTACGACCCAAATTAACATCCATATTAAATCACAACATTAAATTCCCCTTAATTATGAATGCATTCACTATATAATCTGTCTGAAATTAGCGATTTATATCTGAAGTTCTGATTTCGCTGCCCACACCCTGGACTAAACGTGTTAAGCATATTATGCAACATTCACTGTTCAAACACCACTTCCCTTCCTATCATTCCCAGTGTGCGCTTGTTTCCTTTTGGGGTTCTGTGGTCTTTCTATAGCTTCGCACACCAGCGACAGAGAAGTAGGAAACAGCATGAAAGAACGGTGGTCAGCACAATAACATGTTTTATAACCCAAAAGCTGAACTTCAAAAAATCAAGTAAAAGACAAAATCATAGGTCGTGATTGTGAAAACTGGTTTAATTATCATTCGAAGTAGTACTGCTGCTTTAAGAGTGTGAGGCGTTTAGTAACAGATAGTGACCTAGACTTCTCATTAAGAATTATCTTTTTAAAGTGGAGATAATAATTGTTGATGGTCTTCCCAGATGAAATGAAGCTTTTGGAGAGCAGTAAAAAGTGCCAAGTGTGTGCAAAATCCTAGTGCACCCACTCTGCTGGCATTAGGGGAGGAGATTTGATTAAATAGTATTTACTTTGAAAGGAATGGGGTGGGGCAGTAAAAAAAAAAAAAGGAAGGGCATTGGTCAAGAATTGTTTGACATTTTCTTTGAAACTTGTGCTCACCCTTATCGTAGAAGGAGCTTCCAACAGTGTCCGCGCCAGGGTTTAAATACATCCTTTCAATTTAGACGCAGCCTTCATGTCTACCTAAAATACCGGTGAAAGTTTCATGTTACTTAAGAAAAAATGGACATGCCCTTCCAATAGGCCTTGTAATCAGAAGGCTTGGTTCGTCTCATGGTAACTCAACATATAACAGTGTTTAGGGGGCACGCTGCCTGCTTTGTAGGCTCTCCACAGTTCCTCCCACAAGTGCAGCTACCGGCTCGCAGGCAGCTTAGAAAGGACTACACAAATCATGATCAGAAACAGAAAATAAGATCTTGTAAAAGTCCGTAGTCTGCTGTACTAATTTTTCTAAAACGTTAGTTTCTATTTACTCTTTGTGTTTATGTCTTATAAAGTGTTACCGTTGCCTTCAGCAGTGCCATAAAGTTTTCCATAGAAAAGTAACAAGATCATCCGGAGGTAATTAAAAGCAAGAAATAGACAGAACTTTACCACGTCCAAGACGGTTCGAGAGGTAAGGAGGCAGGAGGTTAGCAGGCACTGATTTGAGGGCTATCCAGAACAGGCTGGTGTCAGAACCCTGATGTGAGATCCACTGAAGAACGTAAGCCACCAGAAATAACTGCTAGGTACAGTCTTCTCGTGCACTGGCATTTCTTTTTGGCTTCTTCCTTCAACAGAACATGTTTTTGTCCACAATATCCCCATCTTTGTGGTTCATTGCCCACTTCAAGATTAATGTCTGAGCGAATATTGCAAAGAGGAGCATAATGATATCTTTCTTGTAGCACTGTGGAGAAAATATATACTTATTTGGGGCTGCAACGATACTTTATTTCCAGCGAGGCCCTCTCATGGGGATTATTCCTGTTGGAATAAAAGCCAAGTTCAAATTCCTATTCGAATATGTTACAATGCTCTGCATAATGCAGTATCCACCATTTTTGTGGTCTGTTGGCACTTTTGGAAGCATATGAACATGCTGGAGGCCGAGGCACACAATGAAGGGTGTTCTATTGGGGATTAGGTTTGCGACCCTAAGCATCAACCCGTATATGTGAGCTTGTGCCCCCAGGTCCAATTTTGCTGCCTGATCCTGAAACCCCAGCATATATTTCTTGCAGTTTTGTGGGCAGTGATTCGTTCTTGCACTTGTTCTCCCTTTATTCATGCTCCCCTGACTTAGAACGTCTAGGTGTTGGTTGATGTAATCAAGCAGGTTCTCCCATTGCTAGAAAATCAGTCAACCTTTTTTATCCCACCCAGCTTTTTTCCACCAGTAGACTCGACAATCAAGGATCACTTACAAATGCCCACCTTTAAGTGACATTCACCAGCAGAACACCAAGCCCTGCTGGCCTGTGGAAGATCCCCAAAGCATTTCAATAGCCACATTCTATGGAGGCCATTACCCCATCATACCAGGTCAGAGGTGGTGGGGTGACTGAAGGTGGGTTGTTGCTGATATTAAACATAGGGGCACAGGTATATATACCTCTGCCGATTGGAGGGGAGGCAGACTATTTCCCTTCACTGGACAATCCATTCAGTCCTCAAACACGGAGGTCTTGTTGAATCCTTTTCCTCTCCCTTTCTTTCTTCCTTCTGATTTGTTATCTATGTTTCTTAGAACACTCACACAAACTGCTGTTGCCTGAAGAAAGCTTTGTGCCTTATTTACATGCTGTGACAGTTCTTGTTTTGTGCACAGTACTGTAATAAAGTTTCCTCTAAAATACTAGCTACCACAGTGGTACACCAGTAAAGTGTTGAACCCCAACAAAAACTAGACTAGTTAACGACCTCTGCTAAAATTGTGTAGCAGAGAATGGTTTGTAGCTGGACGTACCCAATCCTGTGTCAGCTGCCACTACTTCCATTCAAGAAGGCTTGTTGGTTGCTCTGCCAGGAATGACTTAAACAACAGGCCACAGATGCTAATGTAACAAAGACCAGTGATGGTTCCATCAAGGCAGCATGTCACGTGGCACAAAACTCACACTCACAATTTCTTATAGATACCCTTCTCAAACTAAAGAATTAGCAAAACAATAAAGAAAACAAGAAATCTAAGTTAAAGATCCCCTGGTCCTTTAATGTTTCTTTTCCTTAAAACATGTCTGCCGCCACAGATCTGATTTTGGCTCCTCCTAAAGTGCACGTGTGTCCTGAATTTGCTATGAACATTTTCTTTTCTAACATTGTCTTCATGTTACCAGGGAAAGTCTGAGGAGGGATAATTACTTAATGGCATTGAAAGATGGTTTACTTCACCTCATCCTGGCACAAAGCAGGTGGCTTCTTCAATCACCGCCTAACAGAGCACGTGTGGCTGTGTGCCATGCACCAATCTGGATGGAGTACTATCTTGGAAGACCCAGCTTAACACCCACATTAAATCACAAACTTAGATTCTCCTTAATTAAGAAATGTACTTAATATTCAAACTGAAATTGGAGATTTACATCTGAAGGTCTGATTTTGCAGTGCACGCCCAGGCATAACAGTTTTAAGTGTATTATGCAATATTCACTGTCTAGACGCCAGTTTCCTTGCTATCATTCTCGGGGAGCCCGGGCTTCACCTTTGCGTTTCTGTAGTCTTACAATAGCTGCGGTGGATAGATATTGAGCATATTATGTTGTAATTTGTGTGTTAAGATTTTGTGATGTTGGACCGTTAAGCGCTATTGGCCACACACTGAGATAGGGACGTATTTAACTTCTATTGTGAAAGTGTACTAATCGAGATTAGTGTTTGGTTAATACTTTTGCACAGATGAAGTAGACTGCACTAGTTATGGTGATTTTGTACTGGTTGATATTTCACCTTGTGTGTGACAAAACCACTTCTAGTGTTATTCCCCGATTCTCCTTGAATGATTGTGTGCTTTAAAACTTTCTTTTAGTGGAACAGACAAGAGTTATTGTTTTGTTTATGGCTTTCAAAAAGTTGCTATTGAGAAGCTGAATTGCTGTTGAATGAGAGCTAATGTGAGGAACTGTAAGTTGCGTCATAGGGTGAAGCACTGGTACTGGTTGGTTGGTGTTTGTGCACTGCTAGTATTGGTCGGTCATGTGTATGCTACACTGAGATTTGCTGTTATTTCAGAAAGTCCTTGACTGTGAGTGGGCAGCTGTGTGGTGTTGTGCTGAGATTTGAAACCAGTGTTGTTGTGTATAGATGTGTGATGTGCTGAGAACCGTTAGTTGTTTCTATCGACATTTTATTGGATTTGTGTTGTGTCAGATTTAGGGAAAGGTTGACATTTTTAAAGAAATTAACAGCTTTATTTGGAGATGATTTGAGAATACCTGTCAGTGAAGGTGAGAAGGCCCCTCACAAGGGGACGACTGCTCATTACATGACCACTAACATCGGTTTACACACATGTATTTGGTTAAACAGTGAAAAAAGATCACTGGCAACGAGCAGCCCTTGCAGTTTCCTCCCCATCCTCACCATGGTACTTTCAAACTGAAAAAACAAAAGTGTAAGGAAATACCACTTTTGCATTATCACTCACAAAATTTTGGACTGATGCTGCTGGTTTTTCAACTCTGAGAGTGCACTGAGGCCTGCTAACGAGACCTCAGTGCCAGTGTTCTAACCCATTACTGCATGTTGAATTGACTATCCCTAATTGGCATAAGCTTACTTATTTAAAAAGTCCCTAGTGTATGTATCAAGGGTACTGAGGGCCAGTGGTGGCCCGTCCTTTAGGGCGGAGGGGCCACACCCCCCCACCTTTTGCCCCCCATGAAGAGTGTCTGTCAGCCTGAACAAAGGTCAGCCTGACAGACACTCTTCATGTTCAGGTCAGGCAGCCAGGAGCAGACATGCGCGATTTGCGCAGACTCCTGGCTGCCTGAGCTGAACTTTGCTGGGCTGAGGAGATCACAGCTCCTATGGGCGTGACCTCCTCAGCCCAGAAAAGGTGCCTCGAGGCCCTTCCTGGGGTGACAAGGAAAGCGTCACCAATTGACACTCTCCCTGGGCGCTTCAGTTTAGGCCCTGAAGTGCCCAGGGCGAGTGTCAATCAGTGACACTTCGTCACAGAGTGGGGTGGGGTCAGCAGTCTCACTGACCCCATCCCACTCTGTGACGAGGCTGGGACTGCTGCCTTCCCTCAGCCAATGAGGGAAGGCAGCAGTCCCAACCCTCCTGGGACCTGGAGGCCGAAGGTAAGTGTGTGTGTGTGTGTATGTGTGTGATGTTTCAAATTGAATGTTTGGTGCATGCGTGCATGTTTGAATGGTATGAATGTTGTTAATGGATGTGCGTGCGTGCGTGTGTGAAAGAACGAGTGTGTGATGTTTTAAAATGAATGTTTGGTGCATGCGTGCATGTTTGAATGGTATGAGTGTTGTTAATTGATGTGCGTGCGTGCATGTCTGTGTGTGAAAGAATGAGTGTGTGTGTGTGTGTGCCCCGTCCGCCCCCCTCCCTCCTAAAGCTGCCAGCCGCCACTGCTGAGGGCATGTAAGTTAGAGTGTCCACCCAGGGTTACAGCACTGATTCTGCCACCCTGCGTGTGTCAAAGTACAAAATGTCTCTCAGCCTGACTTTAAAGTCAAGAAGAGAAATTTAAAACCGCTAGTTCACTTTTGCCATTGAAATCAATGGCAAAGGCCCCACTTGCCTTAATAATAGATGTGAGTCTCCACTAAGGAATGCCTATCGATCCCTAAGGCAGGGAGCTTAATATTATTAAAAACAACAACAAGTGATGGACGGAATGCTGAACATTGTCAAACACTCACCCCCAGTCACAGATCTGGGTTTAATCCATCATTCTTTTGCTCACCATGCCACCCCAGTTTGGACCCGGCCATATGCAAATCAGTCTTGACCCTGTTCCTCATAGGAACAGTCCAGCCCGAACTGCCAAGCCAGGTCCTCACTGGACCGGAAACAAGCATCCTGGGACCGGTTGCCAGGCTAGCTTGAATCCAGTGGCATGGGAAGCACGGGACCCACGTCTGGGCATACCCTTCCCACTTAGGGCGACAAAGCAAAAACAACAACAAGTGATGGACGGAATGCTGAACATTGTCAAACACTCACACCCAGTCACAGATCTGGGTTTAATCCATCATTCTTTTGCTCACCATGCCACCCCAGTTTGGACTCAGCCATATGCAAATCAGTCTTGACCCTGTTCCTCATAGGAACAGTCCAGCCCGAACTGCCAAGCCAGGTCCTCACTGGACCGGAAACAAGCATCCTGGGACCGGTTTCGGGGTTTCACCCCTCATCAGCCAGGCTAGATGAATCCAGTGCCACTGGATTCAAGCTAGCCTGGCCTGGATTCAAGCTAGCCTGGCTGATGAGGGGTGAAACCCCGAAACCGGTCCCAGGATGCTTGTTTCCAGTCCAGGGAAGACCTGGCCTGGCAGTTCGGGCTGGACTGTTCCCATGGGGAACAGGGTCAAGACTGATTTACATATGGCTGGGTCCAAACTGGAATGGCATGGGCAGCAAAAAAACGATGGATTAAACCCAGATCTGTGACTGGGGGAGAGTGTTTGCATTGTCAGCACTCCGTCCATCATTCTTTTGTGTTGTTAATGTCACCCTAAGTGGGAAGGGTATGCCCAGACGTGGGTCCCGTGCTTCCCATGCCACTGGATTCAAGCTAGCCTGGCTGATGAGGGGTGAAACCCCGAAACCGGTCCCAGGATGCTTGTTTCCAGTCCAGGGAAGACCTGGCCTGGCAGTTCGGGCTGGACTGTTCCCATGGGGAACAGGGTCAAGACTGATTTGCATATGGCTGGGTCCAAACTGGAATGGCATGGGCAGCAAAAAAACGATGGATTAAACCCAGATCTGTGACTGGGGGAGAGTGTTTGCATTGTCAGTACTCCGTCCATCATTCTTTTGTGTTGTTAATGTCGCCCTAAGTGGGAAGGGTATGCCCAGACGTGGGTCCCGTGCTTCCCATGCCACTGGATTCAAGCTAGCCTGGCTGATGAGGGGTGAAACCCCGAAACCGGTCCCAGGATGCTTGTTTCCAGTCCAGGGAAGACCTGGCCTGGCAGTTCGGGCTGGACTGTTCCCGTGGGGAACAGGGCCAAGACTGATTTGCATATGGCTGGGTCCAAACTGGAATGGCATGGGTAGCAAAAAAACGATGGATTAAACCCAGATCTGTGACTGGGGGAGAGTGTTTGCATTGTCAGCACTCCGTCCATCATTCTTTTGTGTTGTTAATGTCGCCCTAAGTGGGAAGGGTATGCCCAGACGTGGGTCCCTGGATTCAAACTAGCCTGGCTGATGAGGGGTGAAACCCTGAAACCGGTCCCAGGATGCTTGTTTCCAGTCCAGGGAACACCTGGCCTGGCAGTTCTGGCTGGACTGTTCCCATGGGGAACAGGGTCAAGACTGATTTGCATATGGCTGGGTCTAAACTGGAATGGCATGAGCAGCAAAAAAACGATGGATTAAACCCAGATCTGTGACTGGGGGAGAGTGTTTGCATTGTCAGCACTCCGTCCATCATTCTTTTGTGTTGTTAATGTCGCCCTAAGTGGGAAGGGTATGCCCAGACGTGGGTCCCGTGCTTCCCATGCCACTGGATTCAAGCTAGCCTGGCTGATGAGGGGTGAAACCCTGAAACCGGTCCCAGGATGCTTGTTTTCAGTCCAGGGAAGACCTGGCCTGGCAGTTCGGGCTGGACTGTTCCCATGGGGAACAGGGTCAAGACTGATTTGCATATGGCTGGGTCCAAACTGGAATGGCATGGGTAGCAAAAAAACGATGGATTAAACCCAGATCTGTGACTGGGGGAGAGTGTTTGCATTGTCAGCACTCCGTCCATCATTCTTTTGTGTTGTTAATGTCGCCCTAAGTGGGAAGGGTATGCCCAGACGTGGGTCCCGTGCTTCCCATGCCACTGGATTCAAACTAGCCTGGCTGATGAGGGGTGAAACCCTGAAACCGGTCCCAGGATGCTTGTTTCCAGTCCAGGGAAAACCTGGCCTGGCAGTTCTGGCTGGACTGTTCCCATGGGGAACAGGGTCAAGACTGATTTGCATATGGCTGGGTCTAAACTGGAATGGCATGGGCAGCAAAAAAACGATGGATTAAACCCAGATCTGTGACTGGGGGAGAGTGTTTGCATTGTCAGCACTCCGTCCATCATTCTTTTGTGTTGTTAATGTCGCCCTAAGTGGGAAGGGTATGCCCAGACGTGGGTCCCATGCTTCCCATGCCACTGGATTCAAGCTAGCCTGGCTGATGAGGGGTGAAACCCTGAAACCGGTCCCAGGATGCTTGTTTTCAGTCCAGGGAAGACCTGGCCTGGCAGTTCGGGCTGGACTGTTCCCATGGGGAACAGGGTCAAGACTGATTTGCATATGGCTGGGTCCAAACTGGAATGGCATGGGCAGCAAAAAAACGATGGATTAAACCCAGATCTGTGACTGGGGGAGAGTGTTTGCATTGTCAGCACTCCGTCCATCATTCTTTTGTGTTGTTAATGACGCCCTAAGTGGGAAGGGTATGCCCAGACGTGGGTCCCGTGCTTCCCATGCCACTGGATTCAAGCTAGCCTGGCTGATGAGGGGTGAAACCCCGAAACCGGTCACAGGATGCTTGTTTCCAGTTCTGGGAAGACCTGGCCTGGCAGTTCGGGCTGGACTGTTCCCGTGGGGAACAGGGTCAAGACTGATTTGCATATGGATGGGTCCAAACTGGAATGGCATGGGCAGCAAAAAAATGATGGATTAAACCCAGATCTGTGACTGGGGGAGAGTGTTTGCATTGTCAGCACTCCGTCCATCATTCTTTTGTGTTGTTAATGTCGCCCTAAGTGGGAAGGGTATGCCCAGACGTGGGTCCCGTGCTTCCCATGCCACTGGATTCAAGCTAGCCTGGCTGATGAGGGGTGAAACCCCGAAACCGGTCCCAGGATGCTTGTTTCCAGTCCAGGGAAGACCTGGCCTGGCAGTTCGGGCTGGACTGTTCCCATGGGGAACAGGGTCAAGACTGATTTGCATATGGCTGGGTCCAAACTGGAATGGCATGGGCAGCAAAAAAACGATGGATTAAACCCAGATCTGTGACTGGGGGAGAGTGTTTGCATTGTCAGCACTCCGTCCATCATTCTTTTGTGTTGTTAGCTTAATATTATTAACTGGGGCATATATTTAAATATGTCCTAGCAGCAAAGCCCTCAAATTGTTGATTTTGCTGTGGAAGACTTAGTAGCCCTATTAGATAGTACAGAGTTACTGGCTGACCTATCATTCCGGCTGACTTCTGAATGGGACTACTAAAAAGGGGACTTCAAGGTATCAAATTAATTGTGGCATTAAACATGACTTGGTGCCCAAGTCGAAGTCAATGTCACTTATGGAGAAAGGCAACTTTTAAAAATATGCCCCTCTACTATCCATCTTATTCAGTGGCCTTCACAGTTGCTGGCCATCAGACTGCCTTTTGCCTACTAAGGAGTAATATGAATGACTCCCAGGCTCAGGAACAATAGAGGCCTGCTACAGAGGGAGGTGTTACTCCCCTCTCGCAAAAGGCACTCACGGTGTTGGCCCAAAAGGCGTGCTTCACAGGCAGTGTCACCTTTAGTGGGCAACTGCCGTTCACACTCACGTATGGATGCTCCTTTGTTCAGGTAGACAGGCTGGCGGTGGGAACAGAGAGGGAAGACCAATGGCCAAACCAGTTTTCCTGTGGGCATGTAGCCCACTTGTAGCCACACCTCTAGGGTGGGCTACGAAGTGTCTAACATCCAAGGAAAGGGGTCTGACATCTTGGGAGTAGGCAGAATAGTGCACTTTGGGATTGCTAGATGCCACACTTAGCTGGAAGTTGTCACGGGGCAGGAGGGATCCTAGCATCCCATTGGCTAGCGAGAGCATCATCCCTCAAGGGCACTTTCTGGGCATAAATATGGCACCGTTGGCACCCTGAATGTCACATCATGATAGAACTGGAGAAAAGACTGAAGAAGGACTGCCCTGCTGACCTTTGAACTTAACAAGAGAGGTTGCACCGACTGCTGTACTGTACCTGCCGCACCATGAGCTAGCAAAGAGAGGACTGTGTTTGTCAATCATGGCTTGTGGAAAAGCTGCTTCCAAGTCCCAGACCAAAGAAGCGACTCCAAGGGTTAGTTAGCTCACTCAGTGGAACCAGCATGAGGGCCATCAAAGCTGAAATAACCCATTCTGGTAAGTTAGTAGCAACATCCTTCAAATCACCACTGACTGCTGGCAGGCAACCTAAGAAGCCGATCCTCGATGGCCAAAAGTTGCACCTGAGTTTGCCGGACCCAGGAGTGTTATTTGAGTCCAAAATGGTCACCAAAGACGGCCATCAGCCTTCATGAAAGGATACCTTTGGATCTGCTGTGTCCAGAGATTGGTAGCCGAGCAGCAGCTGGACTTCAATTGGCTCAAAGAGGACTCTGGCCCTTACGGCTAAAGTCCCCCTACCTTACCCGTGGACCAAGATATAACCCCAGGAAGACCCTTGATGGCCACACAGCACCCACAGCATCCATCAGCATCCTAAGCATCCTGTCTCCCCAGCATCAGGACCACTCTATTGAAGTCTATGGCGTTCTTTATGTAAAGTGTGGAACTGGACTTGAGACTGGTTTGGTGACAGGTTACTATCCAAATACTTCTTATTGTCCTCCCTGACCTTCTCCCTGGTGGAACTGTTCACCCAGATTGGGCCAGAGTAGACAAACACAATTCTTTGAAACTTAAATGTTTGTAAGATTTACGGTTACCAATGCTTGTTTGCACTTTGGACTAAAAAGCTGAGATTTACGTTTTACTTAAACATCTATATGGTAATGAACCCTTAAGTTGATTTTGCTCATCTTGGTCTCTTAAAATTCATAAAAATATAATCTATTTTCATAAATTGGTGTTGGATTTCTTTTGTGTTTGCATGAGTTTCTTATTTCATTGTTTGGTTCTTCTTAAATGGTTTACACTAGTTCCTTTGTTAAAGCGTGCTGCTCGAAGCCACAGCTACCCAAGGTTGAGCTAGAGGTTTTACAAACGAGCCTGACTGGGCCCAAAATGGTTTTGTGAGTGTGTTACACGGTAAGGTAGCACAACCATACCATATAATACATCACAATCCTCACACTGAGAATTTGAGGCAGGTTTTGTAAGGTGAAGACCCCCACCTATACCATCCCGGTATGAAGCTTGGTATTGTGCAGCATATGCAAACGAGAAGGAAAAATATTAGAATTAGGCCAAGAGGACACAGAAGAGTTGGATGGAAGCAAAGTGAGATGCAGGCAGCAGGCATGGAGGACAGAGATGATTAAGGGAGTTGGGATATACCCGGTCATAACTAGTGGAAAATGTGGGAAAATAATGCACAGAAAGGGAGTGAGAGTGAAATAAAGAATGATGAAGGGAGTGATAGTGACTCCGGTGATGACTTTTTGAATGCTTTATTGGTTTCCCTACCACCTCCATATAATGTAGTTCAACCAGCGGTAGGGAGGATCAGCCATCTATGGGACTCCCATCGCCCGCACATACAGGTGCTAGTGCACCTGCCAATCAGTCTCCATTATGGGGGAGTGCCTGGGACCCTTTGAACTTCACAACTGACACCTGATCAAGCCCTAAATCCACAATTAGTGGCTATTCCACTTCCAGCTTTCCAGACAATGCCATTGATTCATTTACCACCTCCACTGACAATGTCCCAGGATAAGGTGTAACACTGACACACCATTAATTACCACTACCACTGTTGTGTCTGGGATTGAAGCCCTTGTAGAGAAGGGCAGCAAATGCAAAAATAACAAGGTGATGGATGGAATGCTTGAACTAATCTCAGCCACTGGTGATCGCTTTAGCTGCATCCCAATCCATTGTTTTTTTGCCCATCATGCCATCCCAGTTTGGACCAAACCATATGAAAATCTGTCTTTCCCCTGCTCCCCATAGAAACAGTCCAGCCGGAACTGCCAGGACAGGTCCTCCCTGGACTCGAAACAAGCCTCCTGTGCCTAATTTTGGGGCTTCACCCCTCATCAGCCAGGCCAGCTTGAACTTAGTGGCACAGTGAGGCTGGTTCTCAAGTCTGGGCATATCTTGTAGAGAAGGGAGCACAACCCTGAACAGGAGCAGCTACACTTGCGAATGTGCTGACTATAGAGATTGATAGCTTTGAGTCAGGGTCATTAGAGACTGACACCCCTCTAAAATTGCTAGATGTGGAAAGGGTAGAGTTGGAAAATATCATTAAGGGAACTCTTGATTTGGCTTTCATAGATGGGTACAATGAAGAGGAACTTTTGTATCTGTGTAATGAAGCTGCTAGACATGCTTGAATGACACGATACTCTTGAAGCGATAGCTATAGAATTTCAGATTCACCTGTCCAAAACTGACACCCTAAGGAAACAACTTAGAAAGTTCATGACTAAAGATGCACTCAAGATTATGTGCACTCTGGGTTAGAACTGCAGCTAAGGGAACTAATCAGTAACATTTAGTTGTGAAGTACCTTGAAAAAGAAAGATTACGAAAGAGACAGAAGAAGCTGGGAGTAGGAGTGATTCAGAGGTCAAAGATTATCCACTGAAGGAAGTACCTGGGGGGCTTGTGTGCAAATGCCTTGGAGTCATGGTGATCTTTTCACATTTACAAACCAATTTCTAAAGTTGAGAGAAAGTCTTGATTAGTGGTATACTTAGGTTGATAGATTTGCGAAAATGTCAAAGGTGCTTTGAGAAGATCTGAAACGTTTTTTGACATTGTTGTACGCAGTGATTTGTGGACTGAGTGTGAAGTGACTGTACAATGGCCAACTGCAGAGCCACCAATGGCAGTACCATCAGGTGCCTAACTTTTTGAAAGCTCCCCCACTGAGAGATTAAATGAAACTCTCGAGAACTACTCAGGAAACTAAAGAGTCCATGCATGTCTGTTATGAGCAATTTATGCAGTTCTTCCGTCAAATAGTTATGTTGAAAATCCTGAGCAGGGATAAATCAGAAATTTTGTATCCCATTTCGCTCTTGGTTTGCACCTGAAGATTTGCTAGGGTATCCAGCAAAATTTGACTTGCTGGCAGTCCTAGCCTTTAGATAAAATCCTGAAATATGCTAAGTACGGCAATAATGAGTTGGAAGCCAGACAAAAGAGAATTAAAAGAAACAAAAAGACATTCATGTTGGCTCAGATGAAATTAGACCAGAAAGGAGATCAGAATGGTTCGTACCCAGTGAATTCCGGCTATGGTTCTAGCGGTCCAAATGGAATGCAGGAAGTTAGATATGATAGTGGTGGTCAGATGGTACAGGGTGGAAAATGGAGTTCCAAATGGTAGACGGTGAGGAGTACTGTTTGGCCCTAATTTGGGAATGGACACAGACACTGAGAACACTAGCAAGACAGTTAACCAGGGCCTGACTACCAGACGAATTAACTACAGCAAATAATCCACACAAGAATTTCTAAGAAGGTCCTGAACGGGTCCCAAATCATCCAAAAGGCCGGTGCAAGGCTCACCTTAACCTATCTCATCACACCCACATCACCCCACATCTCAGAGAACTTCACTGGCTCAGCATACACAAACGCACCTAGTTCACACTACTCATGCACACATATAAAGCACTACACACCATGGGACCTGCCTACCTCAATAGCTGAATGCTCTTCCACCTACCCCTCCCCAGATACCTCCCCCTAACCAGACTCTCACTAGCACATGTACCCCACATCCACAAAGTGACAGCTGGAGGCCGTGCTTTCTCCTACACCGCCACCAAGGCATCGAATTACCTACTACACCACATCAGGGCCTCCTTTTCACTTCTTGAGTTCTGCAACAAGCTGAAGACCTGACGTTTTAATAATCATCCAAGAAAGCAGTGACTATTTTCAACTGCAAGGCATCTAGGTACCCTTGCAAGTGATTAGCACACTATACAAATAAACATAACATTGCCATGCCATTATTGTAACAAATTGGGCCACTGGATATGCAAGTGCAGATCTAACCATGGCCAAGCCCAGTTTGTTTGCAAAGGGCCTAATATGAATGTTATGCCGGCTCCAAATGCGCAAATGAAAAGACTCACTAATTCTAACATATGCAGGATACTCTGAACCCCTCAAAGTTTAATGCAAATGCATGTGCATGAACTTCACAGAAACCCTTCTGGAGTTCCAATACTTTCCAACAGTTTCCAGTCTTTGAAACGTTCGAAAGATGCAGGGTCTGACCAATCACAATGATGGTGCCTGAGAAGGGAGGACGATTGCATACTTGGTGCAGTCTTGGAGGTAGACCAGAGTGGCCCATATGTGGAAGGAGAGGTAAATGACCACCTGTGTCCTTTTTAATCAACACCAGTGCTACTCGTTCTACTGTTAAGGCAGTGGAAGTTCCAAACCTACCCATCTTGGGAAAACAAGTTGAAGTTGTAGGCACTACAAACAAAATCTTGTTTCTGGCTAGGTCTATGTGAAAATAGGTAATTCTGAAGTACACCATCAGTTTGTAATATGTGACTGCAGCCCAGTAAATTCGTTGCAAAGAGATATTTTATGTAAGCTCCACTGCACAATCTTTTGTACACCAAATGGCATTGAGCTTCAAATGCATGATGAAGATGTACATTTTAAACTAAGCACTCAGAAACCTGTTGTTGGGTTATTCCCCATTTTGACAAAGGAACATTTGCCATCTGACTTAAAGGACTCTGTAAAGGAGAAAAGTCTGAAATTATTCTGGCAAATATATTGATCTGATTAAAGGAAAGGAGTTGAACCTGTAAAAATATTATATTGATGAACTACTGGTGGCGTTGATAACCCAAAAGGCATGCAGGCAGGATACCAGAGCTTTACTGAATTACCTAGCTGAAAATGGACATAAGGTGTCCCCAAACAAACTGCAGTAGTGTAAGAAGCAGGTCTTGTATCTAGGCCATCATATTTAGGAAAGGAGAACAGAAAGTGACTCAAGAGAGAATCTCTGCCATATTAGAGATGAATCCCCCCTCCCCCAGAACTCAGAGAGAAATCAAGATGTTCTGGGGAATGGTGGGATACTGGATCCACAAACTTCCCATAGTGGCCAAGCCTCTCCAAAGGCTTACACACAAAGATAGGTCAGATCTGCTACCATGGGACAACAATTGTGAAAAAGGCCTTTCTTAAGCTATGAAAAAGTTCTGCTGCACCCCACTCTAGGAATGTCAGGTTATGAGAAGCCTCTTATCTTTTGCTTTTCTGAGAGGAAAGGGTGCTCCTTGTCAGTACTGACTCAGATGCATGGAACCTCAAAACACCCCATTGCTTTTTTTTTTTGGGACACTCGACCCAGTAGCTGTGGCATTACAGGATTTCCTAAATGGGGTGGTCGCAGTTGGTGTCAGCATTCAACAACATGAGAGCATTGTAATGGGGTATCCTCTTGCAGTGATGGTGCCCCACTCTGTAAAGTTCTGGTAACTCACTCTCAAACCCAGCACATGATGACATGACCAATAGTTAACTGACAAAGTATGAACACATTATTTTTGCTGCAGAAAAGATCACACTGAAGAGATGCTCTTGTCTTATTCCCGCTACACTGTTACCATAGCCTATTGTTGATGAAAATGATAATTGGGTAGATCATGACGGTCTAGATGTTACTGACCCGACATTTGAGATCCCCATCTGGAGGAGCCTATATGCTGTTTGTGGATAGCTCTCTGAAAACATCCTTTGCCATTTGCACCTTAGAAGGTGCAGTGGAAGCCTCTTGTTTGCACAATGTAATCTATACCTAGGTTGCTGTTTCTCATCTGACAATTTAAGAGTCAGCTTCTACACTGATAGTCAATACGGGTTTGGTGTGGTTCACGACTTTGGACAGTAGTGAATCTAGCATGGTTTCATGAATTCATCTGGCTCCCCTATCCATGATGGACATTATGTTATGGAACTTCTTGATGCATTGCAGAAGCCGTCTAAAGAGGCCTTCTGAACTGCACAAGAGTGGGAATGATTTGGGGACTGTGGGAAATAGATGAATGAACAAGGTGACCAGATAGTCTCTTACGCCTTCAATGGGGAATTTCAAGTAAATCAAAGTTTAATATGTTTTATTAATCTTTTGCTGACCGTTATTGATAAGTGGGAAGAGGTGAAAAGGTTGCAGGAAGAAGCTCCAGACGGTGAACAAAATAGATGGGCCAGAGCAGGTTGTGCTAAGAATGAAAATTAAATCTGGGTTTCTGTAAAGGGTGATCCTGTGTTGCCTAATTCAATGTTGCCTCTCATGGCATGTTATTTTCATAGTGCTACTCATATGGGCCAAGGCACCATGGTTCTCTCTTTTGTATACATTTGTACATATTGGTTATACCCCAGATTCTGTGTAATTGCAGCTGAGTTACGTCACAGGTGTGTCATTTGCCAACAGCTGAATGATGGAAGGAGAGCCCCAGTCCTCATCAGTCACACAGGGAGATCAGGTGGTGCCTTTAATCATATGCAGTTTGACTTTGTTGAGATGCCTGTTTGTAATGGGCTCCATTACATTTTGGTGGTGGTTTGTCTCTTTTCCCGTTGGGTGGAAGCATACACTACTAGGAGAAATAACAGTCTTTCTGTGGCCAAACTATTGGTGAGAGCCATGTCAATGACTACCTCTTGCACAGTGTTGTAGGCTTTGGCAACGCCCTCACGTATGTCTGCTGGCTGTTTTCTGCGTTTCAGCTTTTGGACATATTTTTTATCCATCAAAGCTTTGCTCACTGGGGGTGTAGGTGAAAGGATATTGTACACTGTCTTTGCAATAGCCTGTATTGCTTGAACAAGCCGGTTGCATGCAGTGGAGGTGCCAAAGGAAGCGACTCCATGCTGCAGCCCACAAATTATGTCCATCCTTCTGGTACTGCTCGATCGACATCCAGAACAAGTGTTAAAGACCATGAACAGTTGAAATGGTGGCTAAAATCAGGGCCAAGGGAGGTGGCCCTGCCCTGCCTCTTCTTGTCGCTGACAGATGCAGGACGGGCCCGCCCTTGGCCTGGGCTTTGCCCAGGTGCAGCCGGTGTTGTAGGATAGTAAGGAGCACGCAAGGACCTGTCTCCTGGAACCCTGGGGATGCTGGGTACTGTAGTCCTCCCACAGAGAAACACAGAAATAGTGCAGTTGGTCTTGCTGAGAGAATTGACCCCTCGTTTTCAGATCCCAGTTTCTCTGTAATCAGACTGTGACAGTCACTTCAAAAATGAAGTGATGAACCTTCAGTGTGTAGCCTTTCAGTTTGATCAGAGTTTTCACTGCACTTACTGAGGCTTCATTAATGAGAAGCTGAAATCCAGTCTTGCCAAGGGATGTGCATCCACATGCCAATCTTCTGGTACTGATCAGTCCGAGAAGTATTCTAGATCCGAGCTTAGGCTTGTCCCCATGTGAAATACCTACTGGCAAAGCACTGAGACTTACCACTGTGCCTGTCACTACACTTGTAAATATTACAGATGACATAATTATTGACTACTGCAGAGGCCTGGATGATGCAGTGCATGCCATCCCCACCAGGTTGGATTAGTGACTTTTCTTCCAGGGCAGAAGCAGTCCCATGAACTCAGTCCAGGTTACTGGGTCCCGGTGAAGAAGCATGTGAGAAGTTTGTGCCTGGATCCCAGATGGTGTGACCCCACCAAGTCATCCTGGTCATGAATGCTGCTATTAAATATGGAGAATAAGACAAATGGTAATTAGTAGGGACAGATACATCAAATCACTTTCTGACAATGAACCTTTCAATTGAACATTGGTAGTGTATTTTAATTACAGCAAACGTTTAGCAATGACACCCTAAGTGTTGAATAAACCATTTCTTTACGGGCCGAAATACCTTGACCTTATCATAAGGAGGTTGTCATATAAAAATGAATGAGTTTTGAACTTTGTATATAGGTTACATCCCTCTGTCAATAAGTGCTTTGGGAAAGCAGGATTATTGGATGTAACCACATTTGCAACCATCTCTCCTCCGTGTGGATTATAGCTTCAATATACTTTAAACCACACTTTAAGATTTTTGTGGAGATCGATGAAGCTATATTAAAATAATATGTATAGGTGTAAACAAATTGCTGTAAATAATATGTTGTAAATACTTGGATATAACCCTATGTAGAGAACCTTCAGTTTTCAAGTTTATTCAACCCTTAGGCCCATATTTCAACCACAGTTTAAGATTTTTGTGGAGATCGATGAAGATATATTAAAGTAATATGTATAGGTGTAAACAAATTGCTGTAAATAATATGTTGTAAATACTTGGATATAACCCTATGTAGAGAACTTTCAGTTTTCAAGTTTATTCAGCCCTTAGGCACATATTTATACTTTTTTAGCGCCGGATTTGCGTCATTTTTTGACGCACAAGCAGCGCAAACTTGCAAAATACAATTGTATTTTGTAAGTTTGCACCGTTTTTACGTCAAAAAGCAGCACAAATGTGGCGCTAAAAAAGTATAAATATGGGCCTTAGGGTGTCATTGTCCACCAATAAATGCTAAAAGTTTGCTGTAATTAAAATACACTACCAATGTTCAATTGGGAAGTTCATTGTCAGCAAGTGGTTTGATGTATCTGTCCCTACTAATTACCACTTGTCTTATTCTGAATATACTCTTTCTACCCAGGTATAGTAGGGTTACGAGGGTAGACCCCTGTTTTTCTGATACTCCATTAAATATGGAGGCCTTCCAAACTGCAAAGGTCAATTTCAGGGCAGTATCAGAGCTCAAAGGGGGAAGATGAAGAGTGCGTACAAGTGTCTCAAGGTAAATTCGACCAAGAGTAGCCACGGAGACCCAAATTGAACATGGTGTAAGTGCAGACTTTAAGCCAGGAGAAGGCACTAGCAGTTTGACCAGAGAGTGGCCACGAAATAAGAGGTGGCCAATGAATGGAGAGAGACAGAGAATTTCTGTGATTGAATAATGCATTATAGACACCATCAACAAAAAGACAGAAATAAACTAAAAAGTGAAAGTTGCATTGAACAGCAAGTAGCCAGGAGATCAAAGAGAACACAGGTGCCTAGTCGAAGGTATTCATCTCCTGAATGGATATGCTTTGCTGAAAGTGAAATTGACTTAAGAATACATGAGATTCAAACCTCCATGATTAAAGCTGCCACATTCTGACTGTGATTGATTTTTGTTTTGATTTAACTAAATTCAACTGGCTTTTTCTGGTGATTGAACTGTCTTATTGAACTTTGTGATGGCCTTAGGACCAAGGCTCCTGTAGAAGAGCAGAGATGTCATTTTAGAAGAAGATTGACATAGAGATAGGGATAGACTTTGAAGCAGCTGAACTTGACATTCATCATAGACAAGTCAACAGTTTTCCATCTCTGGACAGACAAGGATGCACCCGTGGACAGCTTGTTTACATTATGTTTGCATCCTGCATTTTCTTTTTGATTCACCAGAAACCATGTCTACCCTTGCACAGAACCAGTGTAGAGATTAGTGCTCAGAGGATCAGTCATTTCCATTGTGATATGCTTGCAGTTCCTCTGCAAAACTAATTGCCTCTCCTGCTCCTACTCTTGTGGTAGAGCAATCCAGATCAGAGCCTAATTTAAATGATGAAGACGAACAGTGCAAGTTTAATGTAGCGCTTTTGCAAAAGGATCAGAGGGTAATTTTTCAAATAACGTTTTCTTTAAGTTGTTGCTTGGTTATTCACAACTAATAGATGCCAAAGGATGTTATGTGAGTCAACATCTATTGCTGGTGGTGAATTATCACCATACTCAACTGACATACTCCCTAACTTGTAGCATTATAACTAGTTTGTTTTATAGGCAAGGTAGTTTAGGTTATCATGCATCACATGTTAACAAGCCCATACATAAGGTACCTATGTTTTGAGTATTGATTCTGTATCCTTTAAATGAGAATGAGTAATATTGGATGAATGAGAATATCTTTGGATGGTAAGATCTACCTGTCCTATAATAAAGGGAATCTTACTTGCAAGATGAACAGAAATGAAAAACATTTGATGGAAGAGTTGAAGGTAAGAAGGAAACAGATCGGAAACAGATTGCAAAGGATTCAGAGAATATTAAGGCTATCAGTTGGGAGAAGTAAGAACAGAAGTTAAAAGATTTAGGAGTACACCCTAGATTGAGTTTGGACATTTTAAAGGAAAGGAAGTTATGTTTTATAAGAGTGATACGCCTGGTTAAGAACCCACAAGAAAGGACCCACTAGAAGTAGGATGGAATAAGGATGCACATTGAGTAGCACCTAAAACTGGATATACTGAGGCTGGAAGGGAACTTGTGGTACCTGGAGTGAATTGTATATGTGAGACTAATGCTCATTTTCAGTTGCCTTCTAACTGGGTGGGTTAGTGTTTCCAAAGACATATTACGTAGATTAATTAGTAGACAAGAGTAAAGTTACTTATGGGAGATCTGTTCGTAATGCATCACAAGTAGTGGGTGATATTATTGGTGATAGGATTGCTTCTGTAGGTGTAATTTTGAATGATGTAACAATTAGAAAGTTGTCCACTTTAGTTTTCAGGCTGGCAGTTGGCACCACAGGTGTGTTAGATGCCATAAATTAAGAATTAGTAGGAATGAGAGCCATGATTCTTCAGAACAGGCTTGCTTTAGTTATTTTGTTTGCAAAGGATAGCAGAGATTGCAAAGCATTGTGCATCCAACAATGATGCACTTATGTGCCAGATAAAAGTAAGGACATCAACAAGTGTGTGAAACATATTATCAGTCTGTCGAAAGACTTGAAGGAGTTGGAATAGACAGACGTTTGATGTGCAGATGGGAAAGGTTTTTTTGCTATAGGTAGTTGGCCATGGTAGTGGACTGTTGGGTTCTATATTCATCATCGAAGTTTGTATGACTTGTTTGTTCCTGACGATAAAAGCAATCACACTGATGAAATGAGGAAAGAACACAGAACAGAAAGGGGGAGAGAAATCAGTTGGGGGTACAGCATTAAAGAAAAAGAGTGAAGAAATAGAACTCGAAGAGATACAGTGCTTTGTCTATACCAACTTAAAGGAGCTACAGGAATCTAGACATACACAGAGACCATCTGCAGTGGATTTCTATAGTTTGCATGCAAGGAAATGGTGGATATTTTGTGTAATGTTTCCCAGAGTCATTAGAGGGGGGAACTGGTGGCGTAGTGTCATCATTTATTTGTGCTTAGTTATATGCTAATCTGTAACCCATATAACCATTACTCACATGGTTTACACGTGATTTACTCATGACTTACTAATAATTTCACGTTATTTCACACATTATTTTACATGTTGTTTTATATTTAGGTTTGGTAAACTGCAATTAGAAGCGACTAGAAAGGACATGGCACACCAGCAAGGAATCCACAGACCGAGCCACTTCAAGACATCCCTCAACCAATATCACCAGCTCCTGAAAAAGATGAAAAAGAGTTCCCTAGCCAACCGCACCGAAGCCAGTAGTAGCCACAGCAAAGAACTCTTCAACACCATCAGAGAATTCTCCATCACCACAGCCACCGATAACATCATCACCCCATCCCAGGACCTCTGTGACACCCTGGAGGACTTCCTCCACGACAAGATAGCCACCATCTACAAAAACTTCAAACCCCAACCCACAGCTGCTGATCTTCAGCCAAATTGCACCCACAGATGCGAACCCAACTACCTTCTCACCACCTGGAACCAGCTCACCACACAAAATACCATGGCCATCATGAAATCTGTCCACTCAGGAGCTCCCACAGATCCTTGTCCCTACTAGATATTCAACCTCGGGAGCAGGATGATCAGCAAAGAGCTCACCACCATTTTCAAAACATCCATCACCTCAGCCACCTTCCCTGAAAATGGAAAAACGCAGAAGTGAAACCCCTTCTCAAGAAACCGTCCACCAACCCCACCGAACTCAAGAACTACAGTCTCATCTCTCTGCTCCCCTGCCCTGCCAAAGTCCTTGAGAAGGCCCTCAACCGCCAACTCACAGTCTTCTGGACTCCACCCAATCTGGATTCTATCCCAACCACAGCACCGAAACCACCTGGATCGCTGCCACCAATGACATCGGAACCCTCCTTAACCAGGGAGAAACTGCAGCCCTGATCCTCCTTGACCTCTCAGCAGCAAACAACACCGTATCCTACCACACACTTACCAAGAGGCTTCATCACACTGGAATCCAAAGAGACACCGACAAATTCCTCCCCGGAAGAACACAAAGAATCTACCTAACACCTTTTACCTCAGAATCCAAGAACATCATCTGCGGCGTTCCTCAAGGCTCATCCCTCAGGTCTACACTGTTTAACACTTACATGACTCCCTTGGTCAACAATGGTCAGAATCCATAGACTAGACATCATATCCTACACAGATGACACCAGTTTCATCCTCTCACTATCAGAAGACCCCTCCGCCACAATGGTTAACTTCAGTAGGTGCATGACGAGCATCGCCAACTGGATGAAGGACAACTGCCTAAAACTCACCACAGACAAAACAAAAGATTAACTTTTTGGCAACTAATCACTGCGTTTTACCAAGAGGCTCAAAGACTGTGGATTTTGTCATGTTCACCGATGAATCCTGTTACATGATTTTTCAATTGCTAACTTCAATACAAATAATTCCTTTGAGTTGTAAAGACTTCCTTGTTCAGAAACGGCAGGAAAGTGGACTAATTATTTCTCTTTTGCAATCAATCATTGTGAGTGCTTCAGCTTCATTTGCATTTACAAACTCATATTGAAAGCTTATCATTGACTTTACTTATCAAGTGCTGAGGAAAGTGTTATGCAGGTGAATCAGCTACTAAACCTTTAAGTGCTATGAAAAAGCACTGTTGCCTGTATTTTCAATATCACAAGGAAATTTCATGCACTGAGGTAAGTGCCGTCGTCTAACAAGATCACAAAAAAAACACTTTCTTAATCAAGAATGCTCTCGCTTGAGTGGATACTAGCTTGATGATAGAAACTTAGAGAAATAAGAACAGTTGTGTTAACGGATTCTCTTCCTCCACGTTTCCTGAAAGATATAGAAGAATCTTATTTTTTTAAACCCATTTGCTTTCTTAGAAGGAAAGATTTTCAAGACATTTATTGAAAGTATCAGTGGCAATACAAATATATATTTTTAGATGATGATTGAATGGTGCACATACATATATTATGCTAACATATCATACATTAGTCATTCTATGTCTCCTTCCCTGTTGTTCCTTTCCCTCCTCCTTTCCCTCATCTAGCATCTCAGGGGTCCTGTGTTAAATTCATTTCAGAACCCAGAGGTGCCTGGAAGTGGGTCCATTCTTAGCACTGTGCAATTCCTGAGAAGTGTTGGATTCTTTTGAGATAAACCTGCCCTCCCTGACAGAATAGCAAGCCCACAAATATTTTGTCCTCCCAGGTGGCAGGAACCTTAGAATGGCTTTCTTAGATGATGTACTGAATGCTTTAGCTATACGACAAGAAGAAATGGTAGTCACTAGAGCTGAGACAGCAACCTTAGCAAATAAGGTAGCTAGGATTCAATCTTCTATCTTCCCTCTCCCGACCAGTAAAGACACTAGTTCTCTAGGAGCCTCATTGCCCCAAAATGTTATGGTATCTCCATCAATTCCCCTCACAACACCTAAGAGGTTTGTGGGTGATCCAAACAAAATACAGTGTTTCCTGACAAAGATACCATTGCATTCTATGTGTTGACCATCCTCTTTTCCTGAGAGGACGCTGCTCAGTGGGCAGTTCTTTTAGTAAGCCAAGCTAACCCAATTCTATCTATCTGGTCTATTTTCAAGACAGAATTCATCAAGGTATTTGATCGAAGAGCTGCTACCTTGTCGGCTGATAAAGAACTATCAGAGTTAAAAGAAGAGAGTTGAGATCTTCATGCATATCTATCCCATTTTAATCGACTGGTTGCAGAGACATCCTGCCCTGAAAAACAAAGGGGAGCAATATTTTACCAAAGCCTAAAAGATTAACTTAAGGCTGTATTGGCCCAGGTAGAACCCCAACCCAGGATTACATTGACCTTATTAATCTTTGCCTTAGACTTGTTCATTGAATGAATGAGCGAACAGGGATTTGACATAAGAATTTTAGAAGAGTAGCTCGAGTGTGCAAGTCCTTAACTGGACCAAATTCCCAATGTTTAGGGGAACAACGGACATTGGATCCCTTCATTCCCCACTATCCAAAGAAGAAAAAGAGTATAGACACCGAACACGTCTCTGTAGGTATTGTGGTAAGAAAGGACATCTCGTGAGAGAATGTCCTACTAAACCTAAACCTAGATGAGAACTGAAGTCAAAATCAATCAACTAAGTTCAACAAAAGCTGCAGGAAAACTATAATGCTCAATGGCTAATGAAGGGGACCTTTTATGCGAAATATGGCTAATCTCGTCCTTAAATTCTGAACCTGTAATAGGACCTATTAAACACCTCTTATCGTCTATGACTTTGACATTCCAGGAATTTTCCCTGTGAGATCCACGTTATGGTGGACTATGGTGCCATACGCAACTTTATTGATTCTACTATGGCCTGAGATTTTCAGATTACACTACATAAAAATAAGGTACCAGAGGCAGGGTTTGCTGCAAATGGAAAACTTTTGACATCCGGTCCTATCTTAAATCACACGGAAGGATCAGTAGTATACATGAGGAGCTCATTAGATTCAAAGTTATTGATGCACCACAATATGGATTCATTCTTGGAACGCCATTGCTTGTGCTTCACAATCCATTAATGCATTGGGACTCCCGCACAGTAGAGTTTCCCTCTGCTTACTGTCATGATTAGTGTCTACATATATTGAGTGATACTCAGGAGAATAATTGTTTCTCTGTACAGTCTCTCTGAGCTTTCTATATAGACACCACAGTGCAGAAAAAGATACTGAAATTCCCGATCAGTATAAGCAGTTTTCTGATGTCTTTGACAGAAGCAAGCAGAACAATTACCCCCGCATCAACAGTATGATTATCAATTAGACTTAGTGCCAGGAAGTGATGTTCCCAACTGTAGAATATATGCTCTTACTGAGACTGAACCCGGCAAATACCTTGACAAATATCTAAACAATGGGTTCATTAAACCATCTAGATCCCCTGCAGGCTCCCGACTCTTCTTCATACTCAAGACTAGGGGTGAGTTAAGAACTTGTAATGACTACAGTGCTATGAATAAAATCACTGTAAAGAATAAATATCCACTGCCACTTATCCCAGTGCTACTAGATCAAGTAAAAGAAGCACACATACACATCTAACTAGACTTAAAAGGGGCTTTTCACTTGGTATGGTTCCACGAAGGAGATGAATGGAAGACTGCTTTCAAAATCTGATTTGGGTTATTTGAGTACCTTGTAATGCCATTTGGGTTATGTAACACCCCAGCAGCATTTCAATATTTCATCAGCGATGTGCTCAGAGAATTCTTAGATCATTTTGTTATAGTTTACATTGATGACATCCTAATATATTCTCTAAATGAAGACACACATGTTCAACATGTATCTGCAGTCCTGGGTGCTCTGAGAAAGCATAAATTGTAAGCTAGCTAAATGTGAGTTCCATGTAACAGAAGTTGAGTTTCTGTGGGTCATTCTATCTCTTTCTGGCATGCGTATGGCAGAAGGCAAGGTTCAAGCCGTGAGGGATTAGCCAACCCCAAATAATATACACTTTGTACAGTGTTTTTTTGTGATTCACCAATTCCTATAGAATATTCGTTGATCACTTCTCATGGGTCATAGCACCCATTACACGTTTACTGAGAAAAGGAACGCAATTTCATTGGTCTACAAAATCTGAGCCTGCCTTTTACATCACAGCACTGATTTTACATCATTCTAATACTGAGCACCCCTTCAATGTAGAGGCTGACGCCTCCAATGTGGTCATTGGTGAAATATTGTCAAAAAGACATGAAAGAACTGGTCAATTGCGCCCTATATTGCCTACATGTATTCCTGCAGAACAGAAGTACACAATTGCAGAAAATGAACTATTAGCCATTATAGAAGCATTCAGAGAATTTTATTGGGAGCAAAACACACCATCACTGTCTTTACTGATCATCGTAATTTGCAATTTATATGCTCAGCCAGATTTCTTACACCGCGACAATTACAATGGATGCTTTTCTTCTCTGAATTCTATTTTATAGCAACCTTTCACCCAGAAATGCAAAGCAAAAAGGCAGACTCGTTGACAAGACAAGAAACAGAAGATACTTCATAGAAAGGTGAACAATTATCTATCCTTAAACCTCAAAAGGTGCATGGAAGTAATACTCAAAAGACCCTTCTAGATGAACTTTGTCGTAAATTCCCACAAGACAAATTGCATGCATGGGTAAAACAACATCCCAAACAACAAATCATCGATAATCTGCCTTTTTAAGAACAAAAACAGTTTCTTCCCACTAATAAACATCGACAAATGGTATTTACCTGGTGTCACAAGATTCCAACAGCAGGTCATCCAGGTATAGCAAAAACCATGGATCATGTTCAAAGACAATTTTGGTGGCCTATGTTACAAAAAGACATTACAAAGGCCATACAATATTGTGATGTGTGCATTTGAAATAAAGTGGATCATTCAAAACCTCAAGGATTGTTGCTTCCTTTTCCAACTCCTAATGAACCTTGGGAACATATTTCTCTTGACTTCATCACTGGTCTACCTGAAGATCAAGAAAAAGACGCTATTCTGGTAGTCATAGATAGCCTCACAAAAATGGCTCATTTCATTCCTGGCGAACAGATTCCTCCCTCTAAGGAATTAGCACATATAGGTATGGTGCACATAGTTTGCCTTCATGGCTTTCCATAAAAAGTCATTTCGAATTGAGGATCACAGTTCACCTCCAAATTTTGGCAGGCTTTGCGTTCCGTACTTCAAATCTGTACTGCCATGTCCACTACCTTCCATCTTCAAACGGATGGCCAAACTGAACTAATCAATCAAAATCTGAAACAATATCTCGGGCACTATTTAGCAGATTCTCCAAGCTCTTGGGTTAATTTACTTTGGTTGGCTGAAATTGCATACAAAGGGCCAGATGAATCATAGAACCGATTTGCGATTCTCAAATAGCGATTTTAAAGAAATCGCTATTTCAGAAATGCAAAAAGGTATGTATGATTTTTGCGATTCAGTAATAGCGATTTCTAACAAATCGCAAATGCTATTACCGAATCGCAAATAGAGAATCTGTCCCTATTCGCACCTATGGGCCTGTTGGCCCATATCTGCGAATTTTTTGCATTTCCAAAATTGTGATTTCTTAACCAGAAATCGCAATTTTGGAAATGCAAAACCCCAGGGTGCTGGGGGCCTAAGGCCCCCTCTGCTGCACCCCCACATTTTTTGGGGGGACATGTAAGGTGCACACATGCCAAAAGGGCATATGTGCTTTGCATGTACATTTTTAAAATGCATTTTAAATGCATTTTTAAATTTTGCACATGGTTACCACCAGGTTCAACCTGGTGGTAAATAGTGATTCCTAAATGCCCAAATCGCATTTTTCTTGGCAAGTTTCCAAACAGTTTGAATTTTGTGAGGCTTGGAACAATGCCTCTGAACAAGAAGACCTCGACCACGTATGTTCCCAGTTCATCCTGGAAGAAGGGTTACTATATAAGAAAGGGAAGGAAAACCCAACCATCCCAACTGTTAGTACCCTCTCCCTTCTGAGAAACAATCCTGTTCTTGGCACATAGGCCCTCATTACAACATTGGCGGTAAATCCCGCTTACCGCCATGCAGAAGACCACCAACACACCACCGCGGCCGCGGAATCCGCCACAGCTATTATGACCCACAGCTCGGAATCCGCCAAAATCTAGACACCCACACAAGTCCGCCACACCAAAGGTCAGTGATAAACTGGCGATACCAAAACCTCCACCATCACGCCAACAGGAATATGTCCACACTATCACGAACCACGAATCCACGCGGCGCTCTTTCAACCGCGGTTTTCCATTGGCGGTACACACTGCCGCGCTCAAAATACACACACATTTACAAAACACTACCACATTGGACAAATTGAAATGCACACACCTGATACACATACACACACCACTCCCACACACCCAGTATAATATAAAACACACACCCACATTACCCACAAACCCTTACAACGAAAAATTTGGAAAAAGCAGAGAGACAGAAAAGCAAAGACCACACCAGCATACAGAGGCACACAACACCATCACTCATACACATCCACGCACAAAACACCACACACCCCTAAACATCACTGCACACATCACAACACACACAACCTCACACATCACCCACACCACCCCATGGCACTGCAAAGACACCCCAGGTTTTCTGAGGAGGAGCTCAGGGTCATGGTGGAGGAAATCATCTGGGTAGAGCAACAGCTATTCGGATCACAGGTGCAGCACACCTCCATAGCTAGGAAGATGGAGCTATGGCGCAGAATCGTGGACAGGGTCAACGCAGTGGGACAGCACCCAAGAACACAGGATGACATCAGGAAGAGGTGGAATGACCTACGGGGGAAGGTGCGTTCCGTGATCTCAAGACACCACATTGCGGTTCAGAGGACTGGCGGCGGACCCCCACCTCCTCCCCCACAACTAACAACATGGAAAGAGCAGGTCTTGGCTATACTGCATCCTGAGGGCCTCGCAGGAGTAGCTGGAGGAATGGACTCTAGTAAGTCAAATCTTTAACTACCATATACCCCACCCTACCTGCATGCTATCACATACCCAAACCAAATATCACACAAGGTCCTACACGAGAACGTAAGCACTGGGGTACAGGGTCACCCACCCATTGCACACCATGGCACACATAGATGCAATAATCATGCCTTTACACCCCTGCAGGACCCCTACCCAACGTCACCAGACAGGAGGTTCCAGACATGTCCTCTCCCCCCACAGAAGAGGCCCACAGTGATGACAGCAGCTCTGTCCAACTGGATCTAGATGACCAGCCCGGCCCATCTGGGACCTGGGGACAGGGGTTCCCCTGACACAGTCACAGGCCACCACAGAGCCTCCCCCCTCAGGAAACACCAGCACAGCACCCACCCAGCGGGCCCATACCTCTGTCCCCAGGACACGTCAAGCAGCAGTGTGTCTACCACTACAGGGACCTCAGGCAAACCCACCACCCCAAGAACAGCAGGGACCTGGGGGCAGTGGCAGTGGGCACACGGTTCAGGGGACATAGGCCCAGGAATACCGGGGAACTGGGAGGTCTGCTGTGAGACAGGGGGAGGACAGGCCCAGGGAACCCACTCTCCACAAAGCCCTCTCCAACTTCATGGGAGCGTACCATCATTCCCAGGAGACGATGGCAACGGTACTGGCCAAGTTTCAGGAGACCCAGCGGCTGCAGAAGAGCAGTATTTGGGGTTCAGGGATGAACTCAAGTCTATCAACACCACCCTGGGCATTATTGTAGGGGTGCTGAAGGCCCTTGTGAACACCAGGAGGGACACTGTGGCACAACAGGGGGCCCCTGACACTAGCCTGGACGATGAACTGCCCACAACCTCCGCCGGCGCTAGTGCACAGGAGACACCGCCACAGGACCACGACACCAGCACCTCACCCCCTGCAGATGGAGAACCACCCTGCAAGCGGTCCCTCAGATCCAGGACAAAGACAGAGAACAATGCCAAGACCACCGCCAAGAAATGAGACCACCCTGAATGTCATCCTTCTGTCCCACTTTGTCACCCTGTCCATCCTTAAACTGCCCTAGCTCCACTTCCTATCCCCCTTTGGACAATGCACCTGTAGGACAAATAGACTGGACTCTGCCATGGACATTCCTCCACCATCACCCCTGCCCATTTTACAACCCCCTCCACTATTCTGCACTTAAATAAACACCCTTGAATCACAAAACAAGCTGGAGTCAGTCTGTGCTTTCACAATTGTGTATTTGCAATAACTGAGGAAAAACCCAATGTCCATTCTAATGTCTACATACCTATGTCACACAGCTCTAGTCCATGAGGTAACATAGCAGAGGTCACACAGTGGGACCCACATCTGTGAAATTGAAAGGCAAAGTGACAAATCAGGGTCCATACACTGGGTGAAAGTGACAGACAGATGATAGGTCTAACAATTTTATCAGATGTAGGAGGCAGTGATGTCTTCTTACCTGTGTCTCACTGGAAGTATTGCTGGATCACGGTGTTTCTGTTGTCTATGTCTTCTTCTTCTGCCTCCTCTTCTTCACTGTCCACAGGCTCCACAGCTGCCACAAGACATCCTCCTGGACCATCCTCCTGCAGAAAAGGCACCTGTTGTCGCAAAGCCAAGTTGTGCAGCATACAGCAGGCCACAATGATCTGGCACACCTTCTTTGGTGAGTAGTATAGGGAACCACCTGTCATATGGAGGTACCTGAACCTGGCCTTCAGGAGGCCGAAGGTTCTTTCAATAATCCTCCTAGTTTGCCGATGTGCCTCATTGTAGCGTTCCTCTGCCCTTGTCCTGGAATTTCTCACTGGGGTCAGTAGCCATGACAGGTTGGGGTACCCAGAGTCACCTGCAAATGTCGAGGGACAACTGTTAGACACACACTAACCCTTAGTGACAACCCAAGACCCAGACAACTATTCACACGGTGTAGGATCCTTGTCCTCACCTAATAGCCACACATGTTGCCTCTGGAGTTGCCCCATCACATAAGGGATGCTGCTATTCCGCAGAATGTAAGCGTCATGCACTGAGCCAGGAAACTTGGCGTACACATGGGAGATGTACTGGTCAGCCAAACACACCATCTGCACATTCATAGAATGGTAGCTCTTCCGGTTTCTGTACACCTGTTCACTCCTGTGGGGGGGGTACCAAGGCCACATGTGTACCATCAATGGCAACTCTGATGTTGGGGATATGTCCCAGGGCATAGGAGTCACCTTTCACTGTAGGCAAATCCTCCACCTGAGGGAACACGATGTAGCTGTGCATCAGCAGGGCAGACAACACTCTGGACAACACGTTGGAGAACATAGGCTGGGACATCCCTGATGCAATGGCCACTGTTGTTTGAAAAGACCCACTTGCCAGGAAATGGAGTACTGACAGGATCTGCACTAGAGGGGGGATTCCTGTGGGATGGTGGATAGCTGACATCAGGTCTGGCTCCAACTGGGCACACAGTTCCTGGATTGTGGCACGATCTAGTCTGTGGGTGACAATTACATGTCGTTCTTCCATTGTCGACAGGTCCACCAGCGGTCTGTACACCGGAGGATGCCGCCCTCTCCTCACCTGCCCCAGTGGACGTGCCCTATGGATGAGAACAGCAAGCACAGAGTCAGCCAACACTGAGGTTTGAAAAAAACAATAGTATTGCACACATTTGTCAATACGCTATGTCCCTGTCTCTGTGTATATGCAAGGCCTATATATGTGTGACACATAAAAAAATAATGCCATGGCTGCCTGACCTGTAATGTGGGACAAGGGGATATGAGGTAACTGCACTGGCGTTCTACACAGTCACGGTAGACGGTTGAAGGCCGCAGCACAATCCTGCATTGGTTAACATTGGGCCCTATGGGTCCCAGGAGCCAATGACGATGTACGCCGGCGGTGACGGTACACACCGCCTCACCGCCGCAGACGTGACCGCCATTTTCTCTCTGTTCACTCACTCGATACCTGATCTTCGACAGGAGAGGACCTACACTGCAAGTGCTGCTGTGACCTCAGCGCACGATGGCTCATGTGTCTGGGAAAAGGGCCCCTTCCTTCACATCAGAGGAGTTGGATAAACTAGTGGATGGGGTCCTCCCCCAGTACACGCTACTCTACGGTCCTCCAGACAAACAGGTAAGTACACTGTGAGCATGTTGTATGGGCAATGCCTGTTTGGAGTGGTGTGGATGGAAGATACAGGGGGAGATGAGGCATGCATGATCGGACGGTGAGTGTATGTGCGTCAGGGCAAGGGTGGGAAAGTGGGACAATGACTGTGACGGTCCGGACGGTAAAAGTGTTACATTTTCCCCTGTACTATTCCTCTAGGTCAGCGCCCACCAGAAGAAGGGTATTTGGAGTGCCATCACCAAGGACGTCTGGACCCTGGGGGTCCACCACAGACGGAGCACCCACTGGCGTAAAAGATGGCAGGACCTTCGGCGCTGGAGCAAGAAGACGGCGGAGGCCCAGCTGGGGATGGCCTCCCAACGTGGGAGGGGTGCCCATCACACCATGACCCCCCTGATGTTCCGGATCCTGGCGGTGGCGTATCTGGAGTTGGATGGGCACTTGAGGGCATCACAGCAGCCACAAGGGGGTGAGTACACTCACATTCAGCTGACTCTGCGCGCATTGGAGGTGTCTGGGTGGGGGAGGTGGGCAGTGGGTTCCCCTAGGCTAGGGCGAGCTTTGTAGGCAAGGACCCTTTGTGAGGCAGGCTAAGTGGCACACCATCCCCACCAGTGTTAAGAGCCATCTACACCTAGTCAGGCTCCTGTGACTTCCATGTGTGCAGCAATCGGGCATAGGCCATGTACCCCATGTCCCTGTGATTAATTAGGGAACTCCAAGTGCATGGCGTAGTGCAGAGGGCTGCTGTGTCTGTAGTGTCCGCCAACGGTAGCGGTATTGTGTGCACTGAACATGTCTTTCTTCTTTCTTACCCCCCCTTTTTGTGGTCTCCCTGTTCTTGTGTGCATTAGCATCATCAGGCGGAGGAGCTGTGCCACCGGAGCAGGAGGGAGCTGCATCCCACATGGCCCTGTAGGGCCAGACAATGGAGTCTTAATTCACCAGTGGGACGGAGGGCGAGGGGAGCTCCATGGTGGGGACAGGAGCTGAAACCAGCAACACCGAATCTTCATCTGATGGGAACTCCCTTGCGGTGGTGGGCCCCTCTGTGCCCACAGCATCTACAGGTACAGCCGCCACCCCCCTACCAGCACCGCCCTCCCAGCAGCCCCTCAGCGTCTGTCCCGTGGCCGCTCACCCGGGAGGGTGGGCCTCTCCTTCGCCCCAGGCACCTCAGGCCCTGCCCCAGTCAGCCCTGCTGCCCTCAGTGAGATCCTTCACTGTTGGGCAGTCTACCATTCTGAATGCCATCCAGGGTATAGAGAGGCAGTTGCAACAGACAAATGCATACATGGAGGGCATTCATTCTGGCCAGGCAGCCAAACAGCGAGCATTTCAGGCTCTGGCCTCAGCACTGATGGCAGCCATTGTCCCTGTGTCCAGCCTCCCCCCTCCAACTTCCTCCACCCAGACCCAATCCCCTGTACCTCAGCCTATCCCAAGAACACCATCAGACCAGCATGCACACACCTCAACACACAAGGGTGGCTCTGGCACACATAAGCACCACACATCCCACAAGCACTCACACAAGCATCATACCCATGCACACATACCAACATCCACTGTCTCCACTGTGTCCCCCTCCTCCACGTCTCCCTCCTCCCTCCCTGTCACGTCTCCACTCACACCTGCATGCACTACATCTTCAGCCACTACCTCCATCACCAGCACGCCCGTCACCACACACTGCTCACGTGCACTCACCACCCCCACTACTGTTCACACATCCCCAGTGTCCTCTCCCAGTGTGTCTGCGAGCCCTCCTCCCAAACTACACAAACGCAGTCACACACCCACCCAACAGCCATCCACCTCACAACAGTCTCCAGCCCATGCACCTTCACCCAAAGTCAGCAAACAACACCTCCTACAACCACTACGTCTTCCTCCACTCCCAAACCCCCTCCATCTTCCTGTCCCAGTGTGTCAAAAAAACTTTTCCTCTCAAATGTTGACCTCTTCCCTACACCTCCCCCCCGTCCGTCCCCTAGGGCCCGCCTTTCCAGGTCCCAACCCAGCACCTCAGCCACCATGTCACCGGGCACAGTGGTTCCAGCAATACCTGGTTTTTGGAGTGCGCCAAGCAACAGGGCTGCCAGTGTCCCAAGGAGCGAGGCCAAGGACATTCCCCCACCTCCAAAACAGAAGAAGTTGCCCACATCCCAGAGGGAGAAAGCCAAAACACCTGCCACCAAGGGATCAGCCAAGACAAGTGTGGGGAGTGGCAAGACAGCTGCACCAGCATCCAAGGTGGGGAAGGGCCTGAAGCAGAAAGGCAAGTCAACGTCGCCACCAACCTGCACGGCGGACAAGACCGCCACCGGCACCACCACATGCACCGCCGCCAAGGACACCGCCGCCAGCAGCCCAGATACAGAGCCCTTCAACAGCACCGCAGTTAGTGAGCCTGCCACCAGCACCGCTGCTACTGACACCGCCGCCAGAACCACCATTACTGACACCGCCGCCAGCACCGCGGTCAGTGAGCCAGCCACCAGCACCGCCATTACAGACACTGCTGCCAGCATCGCCGTCAGTGAGCCAGCCACCAGCACGGCAGTCAGTGAGCTAGCCACCAGCACGGCAGTCAGTGAGGCTGCCACCAGCACCGCCGCCACAATAACCGCAGCAAGCACCGCCGCCACAATGACTGCCGCAAGCACCGCCGCCACAATGACCGCCGCAAGCACCGCCACTAATGACACCGCCGCCAGCCCCGCCAGCGGCCCCACGACAACCTGAGCCAGTGGCACCACCGCAGACATGGCTGCCATCCCCAGTGGTCATCCGTACGTGGCTGGTGGTCAGTTCCAGGGGCCTGGGCAGCTTCCATGTTGCCCCACCGTCAGTGGAGTATCACATCCACTACCTCAGTCCTTGACAGGATGAAGCACTCTGGGCACAAAGCCCCCTCCAGAACCAGTGGAGTATCACATCCCCTACCTCTGTCCTTGGCAGGATGAAGGACTCTGGGGGGCACAAAGCCCCATCCAGAACCAGTGGAGAAAAGCATCCACTACCGCAGTCCTTGTCAGGATGAAGCACTCTGTGCACAAAGCCCCCTCCAGAACCAGTGGAGAAAGGCATCCACTACCTCAGTCCTTGGCAGGATGAAGCACTCTGGGCACAAAGCCCCCTCTAGAACCAGTGGAGATTCACATCCACTAACTCAGTCCTTGGCAGGATGGAGCACTCTGGGCACAAAGCCCCCTTCAGAACCAGTAGAGAAAGGCATCCACTACCTCAGTCCTTGGCAGGATGAAGCACTCTGGGCACAAGGCCCCCTCCAGAACCAGTGGAGATTCACATCCACTGACTCAGTCCTTGGCAGGAGGAAGCACTCTGGGCACAAAGCCCCCTCCAGAACCAGTGGAGAAAGGCATCCACTACCTCAGTCCTTGGCAGGATGAAGGACTCTGGGCACAAAGCCCCCTCCAGAACCAGTGGAGATTCACATCCACTACCTCAGTTCTTGGCAGGATGAAGCACTCTGGGCAAAAGGCCCCCTCCAGAACCAGTGGAGAAAGGCATCCACTACCTCAGTCCTTGGCAGGATGAAGCACTCTGGGCACAAAGCCCCCTCCAGAACCAGTGGAGAAAGGCATCCACTACCTCAGTCCTTGGCAGGATGAAGCACTCTGGGCACAAAGCCCCCTCCAGAACCAGTGGAGACTGTTATCCACTTGAGAGACTGTGGCTTTTCACTCCCCAGGATGCAGCAGTGGGCAAACCACCCACTGGAGAGACTTGAGAGACTATGGCTTTGCACTCCCCAGGATGAAGCAGTGGGTAACCCACCCACTTCAGAGACTTGAGAAACTGTGGCTTTGCACTCCCCAGGATAAAGCACTGGGCAAACCACCCACTGGAGACACTTGAGAGACTGTGGCTTTGCACTCCCCAGGATAAAGCAGTGGGCAACCCACCCAATGTAGAGACTTGAGAGACTGTGGCTTTGCACTCCCCAGGATACATCAATGGGCATGGAGCCCCCTCGTGGAGCTGGTGTCGTGCACTCATCCGGCTGAGGTGCCCCCCCCCCTTGACTTCCCCCTGAGGTGCCTGGTTTATTTCGATCTGATGCTCCTGCAGTGTTCTCTCCGTTTCGATCGGGTATCTTGTGTGGTCCTCGCCCATGCATTTTGGGCCGAGTGGTCCACGGACTATATAGGTGCAGTACCTGGACTTGAATTCTTGGCGTACATATTTGTTTATAGTGTATATAAATTTTTGACTGATGGATGTTTATTGATTACAATGGTTACAATCATTTCCTTTTGTCCTTGCGTTCTTCCAGGGGGGTTATGGGGTGTAAATGTAATGTTTCAGCATGGATTGGTGTATGTGTTGTTGTAAGTGGGGGTGGGGGTGTTGCGTGTTGCGTGTGTGTGTCACTCTCTTTTCCCTCTCCCCTCCCCTGTATCGTAGGTGCTGTACTCACCGTGGTCGTCGCCGCCGTCAGTTGTGCACCTGGTAGAGGAGCAGGAAGACAATCGCAGGGAGTATTTGGAGTTCAGGCTCCATGGCGTCCTGGTTCCTCGTGGAATGTGGAGAGGTGAGTGTTTTCCCTTCCAAGTCCTGTTTCCGCCGTGTTTTTGTTCGCGTTGAATCCGCCCCGGAAAAGGTGGCGGATTGGCCTGTCATAATAGTGTGGGCGGTACATTGTCTTCCGCCTGTGTGTTGGCAGTGACCGCCATGCTGTTTATTTGTACTGCCGTGGCGGTCGGAGTGTTAAAGTGGCTGTCTATGTTGGCGGTTTCCGCCATGGTCATAATTCCATTTTTTTTACCGCCGGCCTGTTGGCGGTTTTACCGCCGCTTTACCACCGACCGCCAGGGTTGTAATGAGAGCCATAGTCTACTATTGGTGGTGGATCACTATAGTACTGAGAAAACTGAGAAAGCCATTTTAGATAAATTCTACTGGCCTGTGATTTACCAACAAGTAAAGAAATACTGTAGAAAGTGTCCTATATGTGGGAAAAACAGCCAATGCCGTCCCAGTAAAGCCCCCTCATGCCCTTATCAGTCATGGAAGAACCATTCACAAGAGTAGGCATGAACATAATAGGCTCCCTCCTGTAGCAGGTGGCAGTACGTATTAGTTCTTATTGATTACGCCACTTGCTTTCCTGTGGCTGTGGCATTAAGACAAGCCAACACCACACACATAGCCAAAGCCATGACCAACATCTTCTCAAGGGTAGGATTTCCAAAGGAGACCCTTACTGACCAAGGGACCCCATTTGTTTCTAAACTCATGAGGCAAGTTTGCCCACAGTTGGGGATCAAACAAATCTATACTGCGGCTTATCATCCCCAAATGGATGAGCTTGTTGAGTGATATAATGCAACCTTGAAGAGTACCTCAAACGCTGCTAGATCTTGAGACAATGAAATAGGAGGACATACTGCCCCTTTCCTTGTTTGCTATCAGATGTAAAGAATAGGAAAGTATGGGGTTTTCTCCATTCAAGCTCCTTTATGGTCACAAGCCACACTCTCTGTTGGACATGGCCAAAGAGGAGTGGGAGAAAAAGAAAGGCAGGACTAAACCCCTGTTGGAGTACATAGTCAATCTCAACAACCCTTTGGGACAAATCAGAAGTATACTGAAATCCAATATGGAACAGGCCCAAACTTCCGAAAAGAACAAGTACGATAAAAAAGTGAAGGAAAAGGCATTTTAAATAGGGGATCCCGTTCTCTTAAGGATGGCTTCTTCTGATCACAAACCATTAGGGCAATGTACGGGCCCCTATGTTATCACAGAAAAGGTAGCACCTGTTACCTAGCATACTGAAATAGATTCCAACAAAAAAACAATCCTGATCTATCATGTTAACCTCTTAAAGAAATGGGAAGGCCCTGTGCCTGTGCTTGTACGGATCTCTAGACAAGACACACTCTTGGATATGCAGAGCATAGATCCAGATCTACCAGATAACCTAAAGCAGGAGTTAACCCAACAACATTAACCCCTTCAGGAAGTGTTCTCCCTGATACTGGGTAAAACTGCCCTGTTGTAACACCCCTTCAACACTCCCTCAGGGAAAAATGTACGATTACAACCATACCGCATACCTGAAGCCAGAAGAGACACTATTGAACAGGAAGTAAAACAAATGCTACAAATGGGTGCCATTGAACAGTCCATAAGTGAGTGGAATTCCCTGCTTGTGTTGGCCCCAAAACCTGGCGGATGATTCAAGTTTTGTATTAATTTTAGAGAGGTGAATAAAATTACACAGTTTGACACTTACCTGCTACCAAGAGTAGATGAAATGATAGAGAGGTCGGGAGAGGCCAAGTACATCAGTACTCTGTGTCTCTGTAAGGGGTACTGGAAAGTACCCCTGCGGAAACGGGACAAGGAGAAGATGGCCTTTCCCACTCCAGGGGGTTTAATCATTTTACTGTATTGCCATTTGGACACAATGGGGACCCAGCAACCTTTCAATGCATGATGAACACTTTACTCAAACCACATGAACAATATTCTGCTGCCCACATAGACAACATTATCATATACAGTTCTTCATTAGATCAACACTTTGTACATCTACAAGCCGTTGTGCAAGCCCTGGGTACATGTGGGTTGAAGATCAACCCTGTCAAGAGCCACTTAGCAGCCAGGATGTTTAAGTATTTAGGGTTTCTTCTTACGGAATGTCGCACATGATTCCAAGTAGAGAAAGTAACGGCCATTTCCAATGTTCCCTTGCCCAGAAACAAAAGAGATCTCAATGCCTTTTAAGAGCTCTTTGGGTATTATAGATGTTTCATTCCCTGCTTCTCACAGGTAGCGCCCCCCCTTGATGGATTTGTTAAAGAAATCCACAAAAACTGAATTAGAGCTAAAACTGCCCTCTCCGGAAGTCCTGAAGGCCTTCCACACTCTGAAACAGACCCTGATTTCTGAGCCAGTCCGGATTACACTAAACCTTTCATCTTACAAACAGATGCATCAGAATTAGGTCTGGGGCCATGTTGTCAAAGACAAACGGTAAGGGAGAGGAACACCCCATAGTATACATCAGCATGAAACTGTTCCCCAGAGAGAGGAATTACGCAGTGTGGAAAAAGAAGCATTAGGCATCAAATGGGCCATAGAAATACTGTGTCGCTATCTAGACGGTCGAGAACTCACTCTCTTTCTGGATCATGCCCCACTTGAGTGGATGGCTCACAACAAAGGCAACAATGAATGGATACTTCATTGGTTTTTAGTCTTATAACCATTCCACTTACAGACCTTACACAGGGAAGGAACAGAGCAGGCGAATGCAGACTTTTTGTTTAGATATTCCCAGGAACTATTTCTTACTACTAAGAAAGTTAGGGGAGAGGGATGTGAGGAACCAGGCCCTAATGCCCCCCTGCTTACCTTGTGTTTGTCCCAACTTACCTTGTGCTTGTCCCAGAGTCCACACCGCTGACTCCAGAACCCGCCAGAACACCTGTAGGGGAAATAGAAAAAGGATCACTACAGGAAAAAACAAATGACACTAACAAAGGACTACCATGTCTTTGGGCAGAGAGGCGGAATTACCATTAGCCAGGTCAAATCTGTAAAATGAGGAGAAAAAACGACGACACCACAGGAAGAACAGAGGGAGAGAGGAGAATCGAAAAAGAAGACGGAGAAGCCGAGCAATGCAGAAGCGATAAGCCCTCTAGTACAGCCGATTTGTTTAAGGATGCTGCCGGCCAGGACGAGACCTTTGACTCCTAGAGTGAGGAGTGGTGGACCCTGCCAGAGGAAGCTGGAGAGCCGCTGCAACTCAGAAGAGCTGCAGCAACTCAGAAGAGCTGCAGCGCAGCAGGTGAGTGTCAGAGTGGAGGATTGAGTGATTTTTGGTGGTTGGAAGGGGAGCAGGACAGGTCACAGTGTGGGGTTGAGCACAGGGGAGGGTTACTGATGGTTTTTATACATCAGATGGGAACCACTTAATATTACTTGATTTTTCAATTGCTAACTTCGATACAAAAATCCTTTGAGCTATAAAGACTTGCTTATTCAGAATCTGCAGGAAAGTGGATTACTTATTTTGCTTTAGCAATCATTGTGAGTACTTCAGTTTCATTTGGCATTTACGAACTCATTGAAAACATATCATTGACTTTTCTTATCACGCCTTGAGGAAAGCGTTATCCAGATGAATTAGCTAAGGAACCTTTAAGTGCTATGAAACAGCGCTGGTTGGATTTCAATTTCACAAGGAAATTTCATATGCTGAGGTAAGCACCGTCATCGTAAGGGAACACAAACACACTTTCCTAATCAAATCTAGAACACTCTTGCTTGAGTGGATACTTGATTAAAGAAACTTTGAGAAATAAGAACAGTTGTGTTACGGATTCTCTTGCTCTATATTTCCTGAAAAATATATAAGAATCTTATTTTTTTAAGCTCATTTCCTTTCTTGGGAATGAAAGATTTTCAAGGCGTTTATTGACAGTATAAATATATATTTTTTAGATGATTATTGAACAAAACACATATATTTACTTCGCTAACATCTCATACATTTGTCATTTCAGGTATCCTTGCCTGCTGTTTCTTTCCCTCCTCCTTCTTAACTGGCATCTCACAGGTCCTGTGTCAGATGTATTTAGGAACCCAGTGGTGCCTGGAGGTGGGTCCATTCTTAGCATTGTGCCATTGCTGAGAAGTGCTGGATTCTTTAAAAACAACCTTGCCTTCCCTGAGAAGATGTAAATTCAAGATGCTGATCCACACCTACAAAGCCCTTCACAATCAAAGACCATCATACATCAACCACCCCATGAACTTCCTTCAATCTTCTGTGCTCCACCTCCCTCTCCCTCGCACACACCCCTACATCCACTTTTGTTTTGCTTATTGAGGGCCAAGGAAGAGGAGCCGTGTGTGTATGTCAAAGTGCGCATGTTAGGTTGGGCAGCCATCCAAGGCCAGCCAAACTGACATGCGCACTTAGAACTCTCTACCCGGCTGTGTTGCACAGCCGGGTGGAGACCAAGCGCAAGCTCCCACTCCTTCCCTGAGCCGCATTTCTGCCCGCTCAGGCCAATCCCGGCACTTCCTTCATGCTGGTAACAACCTCCTTGACAGCTAACTCCACCAGCCTCCTTGACAGCCTGAACAACATCAGCCTCACCCAGCTCGTACATGATCCCATGCACATTGCAGGATACATGCTCCACCCCATATTCACCTCAAACACTCAAATACAGTTACACCACCTAACGCACATGGACCAACTACTCAATGGTCCACTTCATCATCATGCACTACCCCTGGTGCAACCCAACGCTGCCCCTTGCAGCTGAAATAAGGCCTCAGAGAGAAAATGGACTAACACCCTTGTCCACACCACAATAATGTGAATCAGGATGTCAGAAGCTTCAACTCCTGGATCACTGACTGCACTGACATTGTCGCCCACATCAAGAACAAGAAACACAGAAGATCCACCAAGCAATCCAGCTGATACATTGAGGACCTCAGGACAGCCAAGTGCCACCCAAGAGAAGGTGATGCACCCCCAAAGACCCAGCTGACAGAACCGCCTAAAAATCAGCACTATACCTATACCACTGCCAACTACGTGATACACCAACCCGCCGATAACATTAGAAGAGAGACTAATATTCCTCTGGATGGCCCAAAGCCCACTCTCTGTATAATTTTAAAGAATTGGTAGCTCTATGTCAGGCAGATACATTTTTTGCAAAACTAGACCTAAAAAAAAAACAAGCATTGGAAAAGCCAACATGTCTGTCATATAGACTGACATCCTTTTGGCTTAATTAGTGCCTGTTTTAATTTGTCATGAGTCTTGTCAAACCTTATTGTAGTGGGAGCTGCTGTACCCTCTTCAATTGAAGAAAAAAAAAAATAGCTAAATGCAAAGTTATTTTTAGAATCAAAAAACACACATTGTCATAGGCCTTGGCCTTAAAGAAAACTACCTTCTGGTGCAGATGTGCTTTCTGTGGAAGAACGCAAAGCAGCCACTCAAAATAAGATGAGCCAATGGGTAAAGGGGGCTGACCCATGTAAGCATATTATACACATCATTTATAATTTTAGTAAAATCAAAAGCTCTTGGATAATGACAGTCTTAAAAACTCATTTAAAATATGTGAAGGGCTGGTAAAAACATCAAGCATTTCATAGATACAAAAACGTATACAGATTGCTCACCCCCATTAATTGTCACAACAATTGCCAACCGTGATAACAATGCTCTTGGAAATATATTTCAATGATTCCATAAAATGCACACATTCAAACGTACCAAAGAAAATAATTGTTTGCAGTATCGAAGTATAGTCGCGTATTAAGACCTAGACTGATGTCGAGTTTTGTTGTAACTGAAATGCTGTCACGGAGTTTAATCATCCCAGCGCCTATGGCAAAGGAATTTTGAAACTTTTAATCATTCATTTGTGTAAGTGCATTTTTCGACAGAACAGTGATTTCATGTTTACACGTTTATATCAAGTTTCCCAAAACCAAAAAATCTTCATTAAAGCCAGGCCTGATATTCAAATTTGATTCCTACGTAATAAGATTTGTGTTAAAACATATATATTCTCTACACCCATAGACACAATATTGAATCCATATTGTTTGTGAAGTAATGACTCCTGTCATAGTTAACTGTGCAAATCTGTCCAAGATACACCGAGACCTGTTATACCATTAATGAAGTAACATATACGTTAAGACGACTTTTTTTTTGCAAGGAATAATCATTTCCAATTCGAAACGTTCACTTTAAAGACCAAAGAAAACGCTAGAGTTGAGAAGTTATCAGCAAGTGATCGGGCATAAAGGCTAGACGAGACTATGCAGAAGCTGGGGGCGCTCAGTTTTCAAATAAACCTTTTCCATACTAAAGCTTTGCTGCCCTCTGGTGGTTCGATAACAGTAATTCTTCCTAGCAGATTCAAACAAAGTAAGCACTGGCAATGCCTGATAGTCCTGGCTTTAACGTGTTCTGACAGGCACCTACAGTGTTTAATTTGTAAAAGAATGACTGCCGATGCCCAAAGATCTGCTCAAGCGGTGCTATGAAAAGTCGGCATACTGACTATCAATGTTGCATAGTGCTGAATTTACCCCAGGCCTCTATAATTGACTGTCAAACACTTGCTCTTTTTTCCGTATTCCCGGTTCAAACTTTCTCCATTGGGCCCGTTTCCCCGTCTTCCTCTTGCTTCTTTTCCATTTGTGTGCTTTTCCCTCGCTTGCTTGTGGTCCATATCTGGTGACAACAAAAAAGTGTTTGTCCCTAAACGACTGCTCATATTAAGCACTGAGTACTCCGCCTCCCCTCTGCTTATATAGTCAGAGGCTTTTACTTCTTGTGTACTGAAAATAGGAGCCAGAACCAAGAAAGAGTGTTTTCTTGCTCTGGTGAAATGAAACTGGCACAACCAAGAGTGCATGAGAAGAGGAATACTTTACCTAAGAGGGCATGTAGGGATGATACCGATAGCTGAGATATTCAGGACATCATGAAAAGTAACTGGAACAAGATCTGTTTACTCACCGGCAATCTGTGGTGGAAATCTAACTGGGATTTAACAAAAGGGTGCTAAAGTAAATTAAGTAACAGACGAGGCGGCTACATTTTGTACAATCTAAACTGACAGGATATTTAGGTAAACTAAGCAAGACTGTATCCCTATAAATGAAACAGGATGAGAGCTGCCAGCCTCATCAACTTTCTCCTTTCAACTCGGAGGCAAAGACGAATGTTCCTTAGGTTCTTCAAAAGAAGAGTAACATGTACCAGAGATCTTGCTGATATATCAGTAGAAGTTAAATCAACGTTGACAGTAACACCAACATTTTGGTTCACAGTAGCAGGGGCAGAAGGTGAGCCAAAAGCCAGAGACTACAAACGGAGGTCCAGGTATAACGATGATTCCCTAGAAATAACACCTACATTTCACCTGCACTCAACCTAAAAAAGTTATTGGTCAGCCAAAATTGGACTCAAAGGAGACATTCCCAAAGTTTACCGTGAAACTCGGAATTACTACATCTTGCTGTATCAGGAATAGAGTAGAAAGGGCATATAAAAAGCAAAATAAGCGAATAAAGCAACGAAAGTGTTAAAAAGACATTAATGAACTATGCAAAGTCCACATTAATGCTTAATAGATCCATTACAATTTTTCTTACATGAAAAGGTAAAGGTACTTTAATTCACATACAACTAAATATAAAAAACAAATGTGCAAATGTATACAAAAAATGAGACCCTGCTAACACCACCTGAACTATCTGTGTCAGAAATTGTCTTGGTGGTAAACAATGTACACCATCAAGGGGTTCACAGCGGAAAGTTATTTCTAGCATAATTGGTGTTACAACATAAAACCTGACCCTCAGGATCATAAGGTCCTCGGAGGACCCCCAGTATTGTCATTAGAGCCTTCTGAAGGTTGCCAGGCAGCCAAAGCTGCTGCCACCTCCAGGGCAGGCTTCTGCTCTCCTGTTGCTTGAGAAGCTCGAGCCCAGGAAGGCAGAGCAAAGGATTTCCTTTGGGAGAGGGCTGATACACCCTCTCCCTTTGGAAATAGGTGTTACAGACTTGAGAGGGGTAGCCTCCCCAGGCCACTGGAAATGCATTCACGGGCACATTTGGTGCCCTCCTTGCATAAACCAGTCTACACCGGTTCAGGGACCCCCAGTCTCTGCTCTGGTGCGAAACTGGACAAATGAAAGGGGAGTGACCGCTACCCTGTCCATCACCACCCCAAGAGGGTCCCTGGGTTTTGCGATGTTGGATTCAAGGTTGGCAGGGAACTCTGGGAGCATCCGAGTGGCCAGTTCAAGCAGGTGACATCAGAGCCCCCTCCTGATAAGTGGTCACTCAGCTTTCCTGGTCCCTGGCAGCGCCATTTTCTGCTAACCGTGAGCTTTGCGTTTGCCAAGGCTTGTTAGTGGACTCCGATGATGCAAACACAACTGCAATCCTCCTTCCGCGTGGAACATCACCTGCATCCTCCAGGAACCCAACTTCATCTTCTTGGATGCAGTGCAGACTCTTCTTCTTCATCAGTGGTTCTCTCCTTGCACCTTCATCCTGGTGGGTAGGGGCTCCTGCCCTTCCTGTACCCTGCCTTGCTTCTTGGACTTGGTCCTCTTATTTCACCGGTCTTCTTGTCCAGAAATCCACTGTTGGTGTCTTGCAGTCTCTTCTGGGTTTTGCAATATTCTTCTTTACTTCTGTGTGTGTGTTCTGGGAAACTTACTGTCATTTACTCCTGTTTTCCTGGTCGCTGGGTTGGGCTGTGGTACTTACCTTTGGGCTTTCCTAGTACTCCCATCTCCCCTCTACACACTACACTTGCCTAGGTGGGTGACTGACTTTTGCATTCCACTTTCTTAGTATATGATTTGTGCTCCCCCTTGTTCCATTTCTCACTATTGTGATTTTCGCTAATTGCACTGTTTTCTAACAGTTTGTATGCCTATTTCTGCAAACTAGTGTATATAATTTGTGTATTACTTACTTCCAAAGGAAGTGTAGTCTCTATGTATTTTTGGTATTTGTGTCACCAAAATAAAGTGCCTTTGTTTTTGTAACAATAAGGCCCTCATTATGACCTTGGCGGTAAATCCCACCTACCGCCACACTGAATGCCGCCAACTTACCGCCGCCACGGCAGATATCCGTTCACCATATTATGACACACACACACAATAATCCGTCAGTATTCGGCCACATACACAAATCCACCATACCAAAGGTCAGTGATAAACTGGCCATATCAAATCCCACACCGTTACGCCAACAGAACAACGTCCACTTCATTCTGACCCACGAAACACAACGGCGGACATTCAACGGCGGTAAACCACTGGCGGTACATACCGCCGCGCTCAAAATGGACACACACATACAAAACATCACCACATTGGACAATTCAAACAACACACACCTGACACCCATACACACACCACACCCACTCACCCACGCCACTATAAAACACACACCCACATTACCCACAACCCTTTACCATTACAAACCATTGTCAGTAGAGACACATCAAGACCACAGACACAACTAGAGCCACACACTATTCACACCTACTCACACTCCACATCACACACCCCAACACATTACCCAACACACTCTCACCTACACACCTCACATAATACCCATGGCACCACAAAGACACCCCCGTTTCACAGAGGAAGAGCTAAGGGTCATGGAGGAGGAAGTCATCAGGGTAGAATCACAGCTATTTGGAGCACAGATGCAGCAGATATCGATAGCTAGGAAGATGGAGCTATGGTGGAGAATCGTGCACAGGGTCAACGCTGTGGGACAGCACCCAAGAACCAGGGATGACATCAGGAAGAGGTGGAATGACCTATGGGGGAAGGTATATTCCATTGCAGGAAGACACCAGCTCGCTGTACAGAGGACTGGCGGTGGACCCCCATCTCCTCCCCCACAATTAATAGCATGGGAGAAGCAAGTCTTGGCAGTACTGCATCCTGAGGGCCTGGCCATAGTAGGAGGAGGGCTGGACTCTGGTAAGTCAACTCTCTACTACTATCAACCCCCTACCTGCATGCCATCACATACCCTGAACCTCACCCTCACTCCCATCACTCCACCATTTCCCACACAATCCACCATCACATTTCACTTATCCCAATGTCAAGCCCCGCATGCTCTACCAATGCATGGACACCACTCACAGCCCTGCATAGACACTCATCACTAAAGCATGCACACCATAGAGAACTAACAATCCCACCATACACTAACATACACAAATGAAAGCTGGCAGGGCAAATCCAACCATAGAGGGGAAGCCACAGATGCACAATATGTCAAACACAGAAATAATAACACAGCATTTACATCCCCACAGGTACCCCTGCAAATGTCAGCGGAGATGAGGTGCCAGCACTATCCAGTCCCCCAACTGAAGAGGCCCACAGTGATGACACCAACTCTGGTCTTCAGGATCTGGATGACCAACCTGGCTCATCAGGGACCGCTGGACAGCCGGTTACCCAGGCCCAGTCACACACCACCACAGAGCCTCCCCCATCAGGAAACACCATCACAGCACCCACCCGGCGTACCCACACTTCTGTCCCCAGGACATGCCAATCAGCAGTGTGTCCACCTCTACAGGAACCCCAGGCCACACCTCATACCCAAGACAATCAGGGACTTGGGGTCAGTGGCAGTGGGCACACGATTCAGGGGACAGAGGCACAGGCCAACATGGGAACTGGGAGGACTGCTGTGTGCCAGGGGGTTGACAAGACCAGGAAACCGACTCTCCAGGAAGCACTTGCAGAGATCCTGGGAGCCTATAAACATTACCAGGACACGATGGGCCAGATCCTGGACAATGTGCAGGAGAACAGGTGGCTGCAGGAGGGACAGTACCAGGGGATCAGGGAGGACTTGCAGGCCATTAACAACACCCTGATCTCCTTAGCAGGGGTGCTGACAGACATGGGCAACATTATGAGGGAGGCAGTCGCACAACAGCGGGCCCCTGCCACTAGCCAGACAACTGAACAGCCTTCCACCCCCGCTGCCCCTAGTGGCCAGGAGGCCCTGCCACAGGACCCACAGGCCACCAGCACCCCTCCCCCTGTAGTAGGAGAACCACCCCGCAAACGTTCCCTGCAATCCAGACAGAAGCCAGAGACACTTGCCAAGACCCCTGCCAGGAAATGAGACTCTCCTGATTGTCACCCTTGTGTCCCACTCTGTAACCCTGTCCACCTTGAACTGCCATCGCTCCCCTTCCTATGTACCCTTGGACAATGCACCTGTGCTACAAACAGACTGGAACAATACCCTGGACTCTCCTCCATCATCACCCCATCCCCTTGCACTTGCCCATCAATATTTTAGGACTTCAATGAACCCTTTGGAAAAAATAGAAGTTTGGAGTATGTCATGTTTTTCAATTATGTATTCATTGAAACAGGTACAAACATTGCAGTTCAACTGTTCAGAAAATGAGCATAGATTAATGACCTGTAGTTGGCTGCAGTGATCACACCAGGAGTGTACGTGAGGTCACCAACATCTGCAAAATGAATTGCCAGAGCGAACAGTAAGTGGGCATAGAAGTGGGAAATATCAGCATGCCAGTGCCACAGAAATTCAAACAAATGACTTTGAAATGTGATGTAACACTGTCCTACCTGTGTGTCATTGGAAATATTGTCTGATCACTGATGTTCTGTTGTCCTCATCCTCATCCTCTGCCTCCTCATCCTCACTGTCCACAGGGTCCACTGCTGCCACACGGGCATCTCCAGCCTCCTCCTCCTGCAGGAATGAGACATGGCATCTGAGCCCAGATTATGCAACATGCAGCATGCCACCACTATCTGGCAGACCTTCTTGGGTGAGTAGGACAGGGATCCACCTGTCAGATGGAGGCACCTGAACCTGGCCTTCAGGAGGCCAAAGGTTCTTTCAATGATCTTTCTGGTTCACCCATGTGCCTAATTATAATGTCTTTCTGCCCTTGTCCTGCCATTCTTCACAGGGGTCAGCAGCCATGATAGGTTGGGGTAACCAGAGTCACCTGCAAATATTGAGGGACAACATTTAGCCACACACTATCCCATATGGCCCACATCATACCCATACACCAACATCTACTGGGTGGGAACCAGGGCTCACCTATTAGCCACACCCTGTGCCTCTGTAGTTGGGCCATCCCATTTGGGATGCTGCTCTTCCTCAGGGCAAAGGCATCATGCACCGAACCAGGATACTTAGCATTGACATGGGAGATGTACTGGTCAGCCAAGCACACCTTCTGTTCATTCATAGAGTGGAAACTCTTACAATTTCTGAATACCTGTTCATTCTAGCGGGGGTGGTACAAATGCAATATGTGTTCCATCAATAGCAACAGTTGTGTTGGGGATATGTCCCATTGCATAGAACTCGGCCTTCACTATGGCCAAATCTTCAATCTCGGGAAAAACGATGTAGCTGCACGTGTGTTTAATCAGACAACACTCTTGTCAGCACGTTTGAGAACATTGGTTGTGACATTCCTGCTGCCAAGCCCACTGTCACTTGGAAAGAACCAGTTGCCAGGAAATGGAGCACTGATGCTGTGGGGTGACGGATAGCAGATATGAGGTCAGGCTCCAATTGGGCACACAGCTCTGTGATTGTGGCCCTGTCAGGTCTATAAGTGACGATAATGTGCCTGTCCTCCAGTGTTGCCAAGTCCACCAGGGGTCTGTACACGGGGTATGTCTCCATCTTCTATTCATCCGCAGCGGTAGGTATCTGTGGGGCAAAAGAGTGAGGAGCCAGTCACAAACTGAACGATGGAGCTACAACAGAACTTTGCACTGTCAGAAACGGTGGGAGGACCTGAGACATTGGGCAAGGAAGACGGCGGAGGCCCAGCTGGGGACGGCCTCCCAACGAGGAAGGGGTGTCCGTCGAACCCTGACCTCCCTGATGGCCTGCATACTAGCAGTGGCCTATCCTGAGCTGGATGGGCGCTTGAGGACATCACATCAGTCACAAGGGGTTAAGTACAGTGGCTATCATTACAACTTACGCATGGTAGGGTGGTCTCTGGGTAGGGGATGTGTGTTAGTGGGTGGCCCTAGGCCAGGCCTGATATTGCAGCATAGGTCCCCTGGTGGCTAGAGTTCTGAAGGGATAAACCTGCTACCTAGCTCGTAGGCATGCACTACTGGTCAGGGCTGCATGGGTCCCAGGTGTGCTGCATTTGGCGGTGTGTGCTCCTCCCCATGCCTTGGTGGCAAGCTATTTCTCTGCTAATGCTATGGCATATTGAGTAGGCCTGTTCCCTGTGTGTGAGGGTGCTGTGTACACCAACGGTGGTGTGGGGGCAGCCATAGACTCAGTGTATCCTTTGTCTCCCCTCCCTTTTTGTTGTGTCATCATGTCCTTATGTGCATTAGCATCAACTGGCGGAGGAGCAGTGGCACCGGCGACAGAGGGAGCTGCATCCCACAGGACCCAGGAGGCAGAGTCCACTGATGCAGAGGGCACCAGTGGCGCGGAGGGCGAGGGGAGCACCACAGCGGGGACTGGAGGGGACAGTTCTGACACAGATACCTCCTCCCACGGAAGCTCCCTGGTGGTGGCAGACACTTCTGTGACCACCCCAGCTACAGGTACAGCCGCCATCCCAATACCAGCACCGCCCTCCCAGCAGCCCCTCATCGAGCTGCCCGTGCTCGCTCACCCAGGAGGGTGGGCATCTCCTTCCCCCAGGCACCTCAGGCCATGCCCCAGTGAGCCCTGCTGCCCTGAGTGAGGAGGCTATTGACCTCCTGAGATCCATCTCAACCATTGTGAATTCCATCCAGGGGCTATCAGCCCAGATGCAACAGACTAATGCATTCCTGGAGGGCATTCACACTGGCTTAGCGGCCCAACAAGATCGATTCAGACTCTGGCCTCCTCTCTGATGGCAGCCATCCTCCATGTTTCTACCCTACCCCCCAACTTCCACTGCCCAGTCCCATTTTCCTCAACCCCAAATCATCCCAAGCACTCAGCCATATGGGCATGCACACAAGACAACATACAAGAGTGGTACAGGCAAACACAAGCACCACACTTCATCCCACAGGCACTCAAACAACCACCAACCAGATGCAGACACACCAACATCTACTATTTTCACTGTCTCCCCCTCCTCCTCCTCCCTCCCAGTTCCATCTACACTCACACATGCATGCACTACATCATCATCCACTACCAGAATAATCACCACACCAAGCAGAACACACCCCTCACTGGCAGACACCTCCACAACAGCCATGCACACGTTCCCGGTGTCCTCTCCCACTGTGTCTATTCCCCCCCATCCTAAGGTACACAAACACAAGCATGCGGCACCTAATAGCCATCCATCTCACAACAGCATCCAGTCCATGCACCTGCACCCAAAATCAGCCGACAGACACCTCCAACAACCAATCCCTCTTCCTCCACTCCCATTCTTTCTCCCTCTTCCTGCCCCAATGACCCTAAAAAACTGTTCCTATCCACCACTGACCTCCTCCCTACACCTCCCCCCTGTCCTGAGCGTATTGGCAGGTTTGGAAGAACCCAGTCAAACACCTCAGCTACCCAGTCCACAGGCCCAGTCGTCACCACACCTACTCTTGGTGGAAAAGGATCCAGGCCACATGTCCTGACGGTGAAGGAGCCTGCACCAGGCAGCCTCAAGGGAAAGGAGCCTGCCCCAGCTGCCAGAAAGAGGAGCAAGGAGCCTGCCCCAGCAGGCAAGAAGGGAAAGGAGCCTGCCCCAGCTGCCAGGAAGACAACAGAGCCTGCACCAGCAGGCAAGAAGGGAAAGTAGCCTGCCCCAGCTGCCAGGAAGAGCAAGGAGCATGCACCAGCAGACAGGAAGACCAAGGGGCCTGGGGCAGGAACTGTGGCGGAGCTCCCACCACCAACCATGGTTGTGCAGCCAACTGAGGTTGCAGGGGGTGGGTAGGAGCCTCCCCCCCAGAAGCACCACCACCTCCACTGAGCAGCCGTCCGAGGTTGCAGGGGACGGGCAGGAGCCCCCCCAAGCATCAGCACCACCACCTACACTGAGCAGCCGTCCGAGGTTGCAGGGGATGGGCAGGGCCTTCCCCCCCAGCAGCACCACCACTTACATTGAGCAGCCATCCGAGGTTGCAGGGGATGGGCAGGAGCTTCCCCCCAACAGCAGCACCACCACCTCGACTGAGCAGCTATCAGAGGTTGCAGGGGATGGGCAGGAGCCTCCCCCCACCAGCAGCACCACCTCCACTGAGCAGCCGTCACAGCCGGCGGACGATATGTACTCCTGCCTCCATGGGCTGCTGTGCGGCCTGTCCACTCCAGAAGCAGTGGGTATTCACCCACCTGAGAGACTGTGACCTTGCACTCCCCAGGACCAAGCACAGGGCATGATGCCCCCGCCAGAACCAGTGGGTAAGACACCCACATGGCCAACACTCCCCAGGATCAAGAGCACAGGGCACAATGCCCCCTCCAGAACCAGTGAGCAAGACACACACATGGCCAACACTCCTCAGGATCAAGAGCACAGGGCACAATGCCCCCTCCAGAACCAGTTGGAAAGACACCCACATGGCCAACACTCCCCAGGATCAAGAGCACAGGGCACGATGCCCCCTCCAGAACCAGCGGGTAAGACACCCGCATGGCCAACAGTCCCCAGGATCAAGAGCCCAGGGCATGTTGCCCACCCCAGAACCAGTGGTTGAGACACCCACATGAGAGACTGTGACCTTGCACTCACCAGGACTAAGCACAGGGCATGTTGCCTCTCCAGAACCAGTGGGTGAAACACCCACATGAGAGACTGTGACCTTGCACTCCACAGGACCAAGCACAGGGCATGTTGCCCCCTCCAGAACCAGTGGGTGAGACACCCACATGAGAGACTGTGACCTTGCACTCCACAGGACTAAGCATAGGGCATGTTACCACCTCCAGAACCAGTGGACGTGTACCGTCTCCCGGCTGAGGTGCCCCCTAGTCCCCCGCCTCCCTGAAGTGCCTGCCTATTTACCATCTGATGCCCCTGCAGTGTTCTCTCTGTGTTGATGAAGGTCACATGTGTGGCCTTGGACTTTGGCCTGTGGCCATGTGACCTATGAACATTGTGGACTAGGCTGTGTCCCTTTTTCTGTACATATGTTTATATCATCTTGCCTAACTTATTTTTCATGCTGTGTTGATCTCATTACATTCACTTTTTCAAAATCGTTTTGTCCTTGCATTATTCATCCGAGTTAAGGAGTAAAATTGTTTTTGTCATGCAGTTGATTGTGTGTATGGTGGGGGGGAGGGGTTGTTGTGTGTGTGTGTCACTGTCGTTTTCCTTCTTTCCTCCCGTGTGTGCTAGACAGCTGTACTCACCGTCGTCGTCTTTGCCAGCGTTGGTGTTCGTGGTGGAGCAGTACGTAGAATATCATGGGGAAGACATGCAGTTCATGCTCCATGGCGGCGTGGTTGTTCCCTGTGTCTCCAATGGTGAGTCCTTTCCCTTCTGAGCTCAGTTTCCGCTAGGCTTTTGATGTCATTGGTACCGCCCCGGAAAAGGTGACGGATGTCTTGTCATAATATGGTGGGCGGAACATTGACTTCCCGCCGTGGTTGCTGTTCTTTCTGCCCTGGCAGTCGGTGTGGTACATTGACTGTCTTTAAGAGATTTTTCCGCCATCGTCATAATTTGGCGGTAGTTACCACCAGCTTGTTGGTGGTATTACCGCCACTTTAACACCAACCACCAGGGTTGTAATGAGGGCCTAAGTGTTTTCTTTCATGTGTGTAAGTACTAAGGCCAATTTTTATACTTTTTGACGCAAGTCAGCGCTAGCGCAGATTTGCGTCAAAAAGTTTACCGCCGGCTAACGCCATTCCAATGCGCCAGCCGGGCACCTTATTTATGGAATGACTTTAGCCGGCACTGCGGCCTGATTAGCGTAAAAATAAATTACTCTAACCGGGCAGCGGAGGCGTAGGGAAGAATAGTGGTTGTGCGTCAAAGAATGGTGCAAGTCAGGTTAGAGTCAAAAATATTGACTCAAACCTGACTAACGTCATTTTTTGACGCACAACCCCCATGGAAATGATGCCCCCCTGCCCAATGGCCATGCCCAGGGGACTTCTGTCCCCTGGGCATGGCCATTGGGCACAATGGCATGTAGGGGGACCCAAGTTAGGCCCCCCCATGCCACTTTAAAACGTAAAAACAATACTTACCTCTATTTACCGTAGATGGGTCCCCCCATCCATGGGTGTCCTCCAGGGGTGGGCGAGGGTGGCAGGTGGTGTCCCTTGGGGCAGGGAAGGGCACCTGTGGACTGCTTCTATGGTTGGGGACCATGGAAATGAGCCTACCGGTCCCTTCACGCCTGCCCTGACCCAGGCGTTTAAAAATGACTCTAAACTGGTTTAGAGTCAATTTTTAAGGCCATCCCCCTCCTGTGAGTCATTTTTGCACGGGAGTATGAATAAGGCGGGACTTCCTTCAAATACCAATACTGTTCATTAGCCATTGTGTCACACAGATGTAGTCGGAGTCATGTGTTGTGATTCATAACATCCCATTTTAAATGTACTGTCAACTACTCATCTACAAGCAGTGCACTGGTATGAGACCTAATTTGAGTGCCAGAGTTTACAAGCAAACCAAAGTATGCAGTGGACTAGAATTGCATTGGTGTCTTCCATCGGTACCTATTACGCACATTAAATTGACCGCCATGAGCACTAGCATTAGAAATTGCCAACTGCCTGTTCTGTATGCAGGGACAGGTGGAAGTGACCTCACTCCGCCGGCGTTTGGCGTCATGGCAAAAGGCGGTCTGCACAGCCGTGCAACTCCTCTTGGAGCACAGGAACCAATGATGATCACCACCGGTGGTGATGGTGTTCACCGGCGCGGACGTAACTGCCATTTTCTCTATACTACTTCACTTGATTCCTGACTCTCAGCACATCAACACCTCCACTGCATGTACTGCTGTGTCCTGTGTCCGGAACCCACGATGGCCCGTGCTACGTGGGATAGGGCCCCAGCCTTCACATCGGAGGAACTTGAGAAGCTTGTGGAGAGAATGTAGTGTTGAGTTCATGGTGTCCTTCTGTCTGTGTCTCCCATGCAGGTCAGCGCCCATCAGAAGAAAGGATTATGGCGTGCCATCGCCAATGACGTGTGGACCCTGGGGGTCCATATCTGGCAAAGCACCCACTGCAGAAAGAGGTGGGAGGACCTGCGACACTGGGCCCGGAAGACCGCGGAGGCCCAGCTAGAGACCTTCTCCCAACGAGAGAGGGGTGCTCGTCGGACCCTGACCCCCCAATGACCCACAGTGGCCAATCAGGAGTTGGATGGGTGTTTGAGGGCAGCGCATCTTTCTGGATGCCTGCCAGGTTGTATGGGTGGATGGTTGAAGTCAGTGGATGGTCCAATATGCCCGTTTAGCTAATCTTGTGGACTCCTGCTTAGCAATGAAGAGTGGTATGTGAATTTGGTATTGACAAGTAGCTGGCATACCATGGCAGACATGGCTTCGTGAATCCCAGTAGGTGTGCAGATGGTAGTGTTTGAGTAAATTTCTGCTGTTGTGACCAGGCAATGGTTTTGTATTGTGGTTTATACTGTGGTTTATACTGTAGTGTTAGTCCCAGTGAGTAATTGTGATGTGTATGCCATATGTGCTGTTGTTGCTGAAATTTTCCTTGTGCTCCCTTTCTTTCTCCCCCATCCTCTCTTCTTTTCTAATCCTGTCCTTGTGTGCATCAGCATGATCTGGTGAAGGAGCAGGGTCACCGGTGAGTGGGGGAGCTGCATCCCACGGGACCCAGGAGGAAGAGTCTACTGAAGCCAAGGAGACCAGTGGATTGGAGGGTGATGGAAGCACAATGGGGGAGACAAGAGCTGATACTGCTGACTCTGATTCCTCCTCCGATGGAAGCTCGATGGTGGTGGTGGACTGCTTTGGGACCACCCCAGTTACATTATCTTCCGCCACCTCCGTACCAGCACTGCCCTCCCAGTAGCCCCCACTCAGTTGCCCATGCCCGCTCACCCAGGAGGGTGGGAGTTTCCTTCGTCCCAGGCACCTTAGGCCCTGCCCATTCAGCCCTGCTGCCCTCACTGAGGAGACTATTGACCTCCTGAGATCCATCTCTGTAGAGCAGTCAACCATAGTTAATGCCATCCAGGGGCTGGCATCCCAGAAGCAGCAATGCAATGCCTATCTGGGGGGCATTCACAGTGGCCTAGCTGCCCTACAGAGATCGTTTCAGGCTCTGTCCTCCTCTTTGATGGTAGGCAGTGTCCCTGGTTCTTCCGTCCCCCTCCAACTAACTGTTCTCAGTCCCAAAACCTTCTCCCCCCACCCTTCCCAAGCACACACTCAGACCAGCATGCACCCAAGACAACAGACAGGACTCGCACAGACATTCACAGGCACTACAGATCACACCACAAGCATACACACAGCAACACACAGAAGCACACACAACAACAGCCACTGCCTCCACTGTCTCCCCCCTTCTTCCTCCCTCACAGTCACATCAGCAATCACATCTGCAAGCACGGCATCTACAGTCCCAGATCCTACCACCTGTACAGCCTTGCCCACAGTTACCACAACAGCAGACACTCAGACCAGTACCCCATTCACCACCAGCGCAGTCACCACCACCACAACCACATGCAGCACACCCACCTCACTTGCAGACACCACCACAACATACATGCATACAACCTGTTTGTCCTCTCCCATCCTGTCTGCCCAAACCCCTCCCAAAACACAGAAACACTCCCACTCAGACACTCAACAGCCATCCACCTCACACAAGCACACTGTACATGCACCTGCAACCCAGTCCAGCACACCTACTCCTCCTACAACCATTCACTCTACCCCCACTCCCAAACCTGGTCCCACAGCCCAACCCATTGTACTAAAAAAAATGTTCCTTACCCACCTTGACCTCTTTCCTCCTCCTCCCCCACCCTGTCCTGTATGTAAAAGGAAGGTCCTGCTCCCCAGCCCAGTACCTCCGAATCCCAGACCTCTTATGTGCCTACCCCTGCAGCAGCACCTCCCACTAAGGGGCACAAGATTGCCACTCCGACCCCCCACCTCAAGCCCGCAAAACAAAAGTGCAAAGACCCACCCCCCTCCCAAACCCATGGACCCCCCCACCCAAGAAACACCCTCCACACTTCACCCACCCACCGGTACCCTGAGGTGCCTGCCTTCCATCATGATATCCCTGCCCAGTGGAGTGACTTGGGCTGTCAGGAGTCAAGTTGGGCCTTGTATTTTGCCCTGTGGGTTGTTTGCAACAACATTGGACTGGCCAATTGCCCTTTGTATATGATTGCCTCCTTTGTTGTGGGCGCAAGTCCACCAGAATACAGTGGTTGGACCAAAGGTATGTGTCCTGGTTTTCTTTACTTCTGGCTTATGTTGTTATTGGATTTTTCTACCGAATGATATTGGTATGTGGTATGTTTGTATAGTGTGTGTTGTGCGTGTGGGTTTTGTCACTCTCTCCTCCCTCACTTGTGTGCTAGGCAGCTGTACTCCCCGTCGGCAGCGGCATTGCTGCTTCTGGATTGCCATTGCGTGGTACAGCATCGGCAGGGCTGCAAGTTCGGGTTCCATGGCACCCACGGACTCCTCTGTGTCTCTGGAGGTGAGTGTCTCCTTTTATATGATTTGTTTCCGCCAGGCTTTTCGTGGCGGTGGTCCCTCCCCCGGAAATCCTGGCGGTCTGCTAGGTCATTATATGGTGGGCAGGGAATGGTGTTCCACCGGCCTGAAGATGTCAATCACAGTAGTCTGTGGCCGGACCACACTGGCGGTTCAGGTGGTACTTTGGCTGTCTATGGGAGGGATCACTGCCATGGTCATAATTTGGTGGTCTTCGCCGCCAACCTGGCGACGGAGCTACCACCATCGCTGGCATGGCGGTCAGCTGATCGCCAATGTCATAATGAGGGCCTAGGTGTCCCTTTGAAGACACCATATGTAATATGAAATACAACAATGTTGAACCCAACAATAACAAGGGATCTGGGGTACAAATTAAATTTTCAACGAAAACAAGCATTTAGTCTCATACATCATAACAGCATGAAAATCAGAGTTATCACAATAAATTATTATGAGAGAGGAAAACGTGTTCGGTGCTTCAGCATGACACACAAGGAAGTGTACACAACTTGGTGTATCACCTTAAGGTATTTGATACACGACCCCAAATTAAAGCAGAAGAATTTTAACGGTTTGTTAAGTGAAAAGGTTGATGACGTTTCGATCCTGTATCAATATGTGATCACCATCAGAGTCTGTCTAATTTGAGGAACCCTAAGGCATTCTGGAATCATGAGTGACACGAAAAAAAATAGACAAATATTCAGTCAAGTGGTCAGGACTGGGAGGAGGGACTGTCCATTAGGCAAAGGGCACAATTTTAAAGAAATGTGGGCGAGGCTGGCCAATGGTAATGACTGGAAATTAATTTGGTATGACCCTAGGTGAAAGTCTCCATCAGGAATCGAGAACACAGTGGAAAGACATCCTTAAGAAGTTAAAATTTGCTGGCCGGAGTCCGAAACTGTAAATAAACTTGAGGTGACCAGGGTAAAAGTCTTCATCAGTGACTAGGGAGGAGGGGAATCCTAACAGAAATCTGGTGAGATAAAACCGTAATAGGATGGGGCTTCAATGAGGATGTGTAGGCCATGATATCCGGTTGCTCAGCTCCATGGGATACCTTCTGGGATGCAGGTGGAGGCACCAAGCCAAACCTAAATAAAGGATCCTCTCAACAAAACCTCTCCTAATTGCATTAGTAAGAGAGTTCACTATGTACAATGCCTTACTATTGTATTTGTCAACTTAAAAATGTAAAACCCCTTCTTCTGTTATGGAGCCTAGAAAGTCAAACCCCTTCCTATTGAGGAGTCCCAAATTAAAGCCTCTTCCTATGGTGTTTGGCAAAGAGGTCACAAGAGAAAACTCCTTCCTGTTGTATTATCCAGGGAGTTCACAATGGAAAATCCCCTCCTATTGTATTTGAGAAATATGGTTCAGGAGGTTCCACAGCTGTTGGAAGTTACCAGCCCCAACTGTGTCAATGAGGATGTCCTGGGGCCTCTGTAACCCAAACCTTCAAACTGGGTACCATGAGCAACCTTTAACACTTATACCTAAGGGTAACTAGGTAGAGCAGCCAAGGTTGATCTCAGAGGGGTGCTGTGGGCTACAAAGTCAAAACAACACACATTAACACTCAATAAATTAATGTCAACTCAACGCCTTTTCTTTATAAAGAAAAGGCACCTTAATGCAAACACAACTAAACACTAAAATCATAATTAAAATTATTTACAAGATTTAAGGTGGAATTGCAAATTGGAACATCTCTTATTAGGGTCTTTCAGATTAACTCGCTTGCAAATCACACATCCTAAGGAAATATCACAGGGGGCAACTAACCCTGTAAACGAAGTTTACCCGTCATATTGTATTTGTCATGTACAAAATGTAAAGCCCCTTTCTATAATGTTTGTCATAGTATTCACATTAAAAAAATAACTTTCCATTGCAGTTGAAAGAAGGTTTACAATGCAAACTATGGTACCTTGTATGGTTTTGGCACGCGATTGTAATGTAAAATCTCTTTCTAAAATATTTGTCATCATCTTTCCAATGTGGTACCACTTCTTACTGTATTGGTCACAGTATTGCACCACTCAAAACTGCTTCCTACTTTATCTGACCTGGAGTCTGCATTAGCAATGTCCGATCAGTTATAAGTAATGGAACTACTTGTTAGGTAGTCTAATTTGCGGGATTCCATGTTTGAAAATACTTATAAATAAGTTCCAGCACAGTGTAACAACAAAACACTCATAAAGATCTATTGGCTTTAACATATGTTTTTCACAATAAATAATATAGACCTAATAACGTAGAAGCACCAATTAGCACATGTTTATATTTAGGTCCACAATTGTGACTACATGTATACTTTTTGTATGGTTTCGCAAATGCTCGCCATGGAACTGCATGCAGATGTATACATACACCCACCCATAAAATGATGCTAGGAACTAAACAATGCACAATCCGACCATAAATTAATAGGCAAATATAAACGGAAAAAAAACACAAGCAGAAGTCTATGGCCCAGCTGGAAATACATTACTTATCGGCACAAATAAATGCAGATACACAGGAAGCAGTATTTATCATGGTCGATGAATCACACCAATCACACGTTTTCCCTTTTCATATGGACATTGATATGAAGCTTGATGCAGTAACTCCAAAAATCTCACCTTTGAGTTTTTTGGGCATTTTCACCTGTTACATTTGGCAGTTTTGGTCTGTTTTAATGTATCTCTCTGTGTCAGAAAAGTCTGACTAACATATAATTGTACAATACTTGTGCCAACAGGTATTGGGGCAGAGGCTGAATGTATCAGTTCACTTCTAAAGAAGAGCTGTGATGTGCTTAGTTTAAGCCATTGGCTGCCAGTGGGGCCCACCAGAACGTATTTTTGGCAACCAGCCCTTATTTTTCCTCCTTGGATATTCACAGAGAGCAAGAGGGAGAAAAACTCACAAACAGGAAAGAAGGAAGAATAGAAAGACGGGGAAACATTATAAAGGGAGAAAGCAGGAACCAGCAAGAGTGAGCTAAAGGGGCAGCAGTGTCTGGTAGTGAATTAAAGAGGCCTGAGGTGGAACTAAGGCTGCCAGTCTCGGTATCTGAACCTTCCACAGTGCTGCCCTCTGGTATCTGAGCAGAGCTTTGGGCACCAGCACTCATTTTGCGGTACATGTGAAGCACTGGGCCCATGGGGATATGTCATTGCTGCATAACACATGTCAACACCAGCATTATATTTGAATGAGTTGTCACAAATGGGCAACCTGATGAATCGACAGAGGGTTAGCAAAAAGCAGACAATTCAGCTGTGAAAACACATTTGGTGAAAAACCTAGAGGGCAAAATCCACATGGTAGGGGTGAACTCTCCCACACCCAGGTGTAATAACACTAATCACAGGAATAGTGAGGAGTCACAACCAGGGTTATGTTCAACTCAGCTGAAGATTACTGCATGCAAAGCCCTGGAATGGGTTGTCCTGGGAGTTGGACAGGGTTCCTGTAGGAAACTGCCCTTTTTGAATGCTCACCCCCACACTTTTTGCTCTAGATGCTGTTGGGTATGACTCAGAAAGTGCACTGTAATGTGCTACCCAATCTCCAGTGCCCCCTCCCTAAATTGGTAAATGTGACGTGGTATTCCCAATTGGCAAGTACTTTAACCCCTTATAAGTCCTTAGTATATGGTACCAGTGTTAACCAGGGCATGGGGGCTAAAGGGGTCACAAGGGCCTGAAGCCCTGTTTGTGCCACCCTGAGTGACCTAAGTAAACTACTGCCAATGCAGATTGCAGGAGGAGTGTAAACTGTTCGAACTAGACTGTGCCCACACCATGAGTGGCAGTGCCCAAGCACTATCTTTAATATATGTCAGTCACCCGTAATGAAGGTCTCCTGGGCCCAGAAGGCAGGTTGTGTTATATTAAAGGTGTGGCCAGATAATTGCAAGTTTATATGTCCCTATAGTGGCCTTTTCCATTAAAGGCTACAATAAGTGAACAACTGTCAATAGGATAACATTGGCCGGCAACCAGGCAAACCCGTGGTCGCTAGCTCCATTATGGTACCACCGAAATGGGTGATGTTTGCTATCGAACAACACGCCTTCTTACCCCAGACATGAATCTTGTATCAGAATTGATGTGGCATGGACTTTAGAGGTTGCCCACCGAGTTGCCACAGTTTTCCTGTGCTCAGTCTGCCAGCTAGCAGCTGCTGCCCCCTGTTAGAAATGGGGTCTTTGGTTGACAGTCAGGTTACCCCCTGTTCAAGCAAGGACCCTCAGTCTAGTCAGGGTAAAAGAGAATCACCCTCAGCTAACCCCTCCTTACCCCCTTGGAAGCTTGGCAGAGCAGTAGGCTTAACCTCAGAGTGCTAGGTGTAAAGTATTTGTACCAACACACACAGTAACTTCATGAAAACACTACAAAATGACACAACACCGGTTTAGAAAAATAGGAAATATTTATCTAAACAAAACAAGACCAAAACGACAAAAATCCCACATACACAAGTCAAGTTATGAATTTTTAAAGATTAAACTCAAAAATAGCGCTTAGAAACAAAAATGCTTCAATGAGATGTTAACACGGCGTCGTGATGGAGTCGTTCCCAACAAGCCGACACCAGCGGCGCCGAACACGGAGTCGTGTAGACCCCCAAGTACAGTACCTTTGGTGAAGAGTGAAAACAAGCCGATGCGCGAAGTCGGGGATCGCGGCGTCTGTGCGAAACTTTGAATCCGTGCACTTCGAGCGGCGTCGGTCACGACGTGGTGCGGCGACTTCCACGGAGTCGCGGACTTCAGCGGAGCTGCTGCGGCGTCGGGCCTGCGAAGAGCGTCGCGTTCCAGCGTAGGTCACGGCGTCAGGTGCAGGCGGCGTTACCGGATTCAGCAGCGGCGTCGGTCCGGCGTCGTCCGAAGTCGATTTCCCTGGATTTCTACCCGCTTTCCTTTCAAGGGCCCAGGGACTGGATAGGGCACCACTTGTCAGGGCAGGAGTCTCTCCAGAGACTCCAGGTGCTGGCAGAGAGAAGTCTTTGCTGTCCCTGAGACTTCAAACAACAGGAGGCAAGCTCTAACTCAAGCCCTTGGAGATTTCTTCACAAGATGGAAGGCACACAAAGTCCAGTCTTTGCCCTCTTACTCTGGCAGAAGCAGCACTGCAGGAAAGCTTCACAAAGCACAGTCACAGGCAAGGCAGCACTTCTTCCTCAGCTATCAGCTCTTCTCCAGGCAGAGGTTCCTCTTGGTTCCAGAAGTGTTTCTGAAGTCTGTAGATTTGGGTGCCCTTCTTATACCCATTTTAGTCTTTGAAGTCACCTTTCTTCAAAGGGGACTCACACCTACTTGTGAAATCCTGCCTTGCCCAGGCAAGGCATCAGACACACAGCAGGGGGTTGGAGCCGGCATTGTCAGAGGCAGGCACAGTCCTTTCAGATGAGAGTGACAACTCCACCCCTCCCTCCTAGCCGAGATGGCTAATCAGGAAATGCAGGTTACACCCCAGCCCCCTTTGTGTCACTGTCTAGTGCGAGGTGAAAAACAACCCAACTGTCAAACTGACCCAGACAGGGAATCCACAAACAAGGCAGAGTCACAAAATGGTTTAAGCAAGAAAATGCTCACTTTCTAAAAGTGGCATTTTCAAACGCACAATCTCAAAATCAACTTTACTAAAAGATGTATTTTTAAATTGTGAGTTCAGGGACCCCAAACTCCACATGTCCATCTACTCTCTTGGGGAATCTACGCTTTAATCATATTTAAAGGTAGCCTCCATATTATCCTATGAGAGAGACAGTCCTTGCAACAGTGAAAAACGAATTTAACAATATTTCACTGTCAGGACATATAAACCACATTACTATGGGGGTGATTCTAACCCTGGCGAGCGGCGGAGGCTGCCCGCCAGAGTTCCCCCCTCCAGAATACCGCACCGCGGTCGTAAGACCGATGCGGTGATTCTGGGTTTTCCACTGGGCTGGCGGGCGACCGCCAAAAGGCCGCCCGCCAGCCCAGTGGAAAACAACCTTCCCACGAGGACGCCGGCTCTGAATGGAGCCGGCGGAGTGGGAAAGGGGGGACGGGTGCAGTTGCACCCGTCGCAAATTTCACTGTCTGCAATGCAGACAGTGAAATTCAAAGTGGGGCCCTCTTACGGGGGCCCCACGACACCCCATACCGCCATCCTGTTCCTGGCGGCAGAGCCGCCAGGAACAGGATGGCGGTATGGGGTGTCAGAATCCCCATGGCGGCGCAGCTCGCTGCGCCGCCATGGAGGATTCTTTTGGGCAGCGGAAAACCGGCTGGAGACCGCCGGTTTTCCTGTTCTGACCGCCGCCAAACCGCCGCGGTCAGAATGCCCTGCGGGGCACCGCCAGCCTGTTGGCGGTGCTCCCGCCAACCCTGGCCCCGGCGGTCCATGACCGCCGGGGTCAGAATGACCCCCTATATGTCCTACCTTAACCATACACTGCACCCTGCCCTTGGGTCTACCTAGGGCCTACCTTAGGGGTGCCTTACATGTAAGAAAAGGGAAGGGTTAGGCCTGGCAAGTGGGTACACTTGCCAAGTCGAATTTACAGAGCAGAAATACACACACAGACACTGCAGTGGCAGGTCTGAGACATGATTACAGGGTTACTTGTGTGGGTGGCACAACCAGTGCTGCAGGCCCACTAGTAACATTTGATTTACAGGCCCTGGGCACCTCTAGTGCACTTTACTAGGGACTTAACAGTAAAACAAATATGCCAATCATGGAGAACCAATTACGTACATATTTTAAACAGGAGCCCTTGCACTTTAGCACTGGTTAGCAGCGGTAAAGTGCCCAGAGTAACAAAAACAGTAAAATCAGAGTCCAGCACACATCAACAACCTGGGGAACAGAGGCAAAAAGTTAAGGGAGACCACGCCAAGGATGAAAAGTCTAACATGTGTCCCCCCCAGCTAAAAGTGGGGAGCAACTACCCAACCTCATGGGAGTTCTCATCACTAAGGCGGAAGAACCTGGACAGACCATCAGCATTGGCGTGCTCTGTACCAGGACGGTGTTCCACCGTAAAGTCCATCCCCTGTAGGGAAATGGACCACCTCAACAGTTTTGGATTCTCACCCCTCATCTGCATTAACCATCTGAGGGGCCTGTGGTCGGTCTGAACTCGGAAGTGAGTCCCAAACAAGTAGGGTCTTAGCTTCTTCAGTGCCCAGACCACAGCAAACGCTTCACGTTCTATGGCACTCCACCTACGTTCCCTGGGTAGTAACCTCTTGCTAATGAAGGCTACGGGTTGATCTAGGCCCTCTTCATTAAGCTGTGAGAGTACTGCTCCAATACCATGCTCTGAGGCGTCTGTTTGCACAACAAACTCCTTGGAGTAGTCAGGTGCCTTCAGCACAGGTGCTGTGCACATGGCAGCCTTCAGGGCATCAAAAGCGCTCTGGCAAGCCTCTGTCCAGATCACTTTCTTGGGTTGCTTCTTAGAAGTCAACTCAGTTAAGGGGGTAACAATGGTACCATACCCCTTAACAAACCTCCTGTAATATCCTGTGAGACCTAAAAAGGCTCTCACTTCAGTCTGGGTCTTGGGAGGCTCCCAAGCCAGAATCGTGTCAATCTTAGGCTGTAGGGGTGCCACTTGGCCACTCCCCACCTGGTTTCCTAAGTACACCACAGAACCCTGCCCTATTTGGCACTTGCTCGCCTTAATAGTGAGGCCTGCCTTCTGCAGGGCCTCTAACAATCTCCAGAGGTGTTGCAGGTGTTCCTCCCATGTGGAACTAAACACAGCAATGTCATCCAGGTAGGCGGCACTGAACTCATCCAGTCCTGCCAACACCTGGTTGACCAACCTCTGAAAGGTGGCAGGGGCATTCTTCATCCCAAAGGGCATCACGTTGAAGTGGAAGTGCCCATCTGGGGTAGAGAATGCTGACCTCTCCTTTGCCCCCTCAGTTAAGGCAATCTGCCAGTACCCAGATGTTAAATGAAACGTACTGAGGTACTTGGCAGCTCCTAACCGATCAATGAGCTCATCAGCTCGGGGGATGGGGTGTGCGTCAGTCTTGCTGACCGCATTGAGACCCCGGTAGTCCACACAGAACCTAAGTTCTGGAGTGGCACCAGGAGCAGCAGCCTTTGGGACCAATACCACTGGGCTGGCCCAAGGACTGCTGAAGTGCTCAATAACCCCTAGGGTTAACATTTTGGAGACTTCCTCCTTAATGCAAGCCCTGACCCTGTCAGTCACTCTGTAAACCTTATGTTTAACAGATGTACTGTCCCCAGTGTCCACATCATGTGTGCACAGGTGTGTGACTCCTGGGATCAGGGAAAACAGCGAGGCGAACTGTCTCAACACGTGGCAACAGTCCCTCTGCTGTTCCTCAGTCAGGGAGGGGGAGAGGATCACTCCCTCCACAGACCCATCTTTCTCTCCTGCAGACAGGAGGTCAGGAAGAGGCTCACTCTCTTCCTCCACCCCGTCATCTGTCGCTAGGAGCATGGATAGCTCAGTTCGCTCAAAGTGTGGTTTGAGGCGGTTGACACGTAGGACCCGCAAAGGGTTCCTGGGGGATTGCAAGTCTACCAGATAGGTGACCTCGCTCTTTCTTTCCACCACCTCAAAAGGCCCAGTCCACTTATCTTGGAGAGCCCTAGGCTCCACTGGTGCCATGACCCACACTTTTTGTCCAGGCTGAAACTCAACCAGAGTGGCATTCTGGTTGTACCAACGTTTCATATCCTCCTGGCTTGCTTCCAGGTTCTCCTGAGCGAGACTCCTGAAGCGGGCAGTCTGGTTTCTTAGTGCCAGCATGTAGCTAAATACATCCTGGGGTGGTTTACTAGGAGCTTTCTCCAAAGCCTCCTTCACCAGACTGAGTGGTCCCCTCACAGGGTGGCCATAGATGAGCTCAAAGGGGCTAAAGCCAAGTCCCTTTTGAGGCACCTCCCTGTAAGCGAACAGAAGGCATGGCAAGAGGACGTCCCATTTACACCTCAAGGGCTCTGACAGGCCCTGAATCATGCCTTTCAAGGTGCGGTTGAATCTCTCAACCAGACCATTACTTTGGGGGTGGTAAGGTGTGGTGAACTTGTACGTTACCCCACACACCTTCCACAGAGACTTCATATAAGTGGATATGAAGTTTGTACCTCTATCGGATACCACTTCCTTGGGGAACCCCATGCGGGTAAAAACTCCCATCAAGGCACGTCCCACCACGGGGGCAGTGACCGTCCTTAGAGGAATGGCTTCTGGGTACCGAGTGGCATGGTCCACCAAGACCAGGATGAACCTGTTGCCCATGGCTGTCTTGGGATCCAGAGGACCCACAATGTCAATTCCTACCCTTTCAAAGGGAGTACTGACTACAGGTAAAGGTTGGAGGGGAGCTTTGCATTTCCCCCCACTCTTGCCACTTGCCTGACAAGTATGACAAGACCTACAATAAGCAGCTGACTGCTTGTGCATCAAGGGCCAGTAAAAGTGGGAGACAAGCCTCTTATAGGTCTTGTCCTGCCCTAGATGTCCTGCCAAAGGCACATCATGAGCCAAACCCAGTAGGAAGGCCCTGAAGCACTGGGGTACCACCAGCATACGAGCTGACCCAGGCTCAGGAACCTTAGGCTCACTATACAGAAGGCCATCCTCCCAATATATCAGGTGAGTACCTGGCGCCTCGCGAGCCGCCTGGGCTGCAGCCTGCTGCCGCAGCCCCTCAAGAGTAGGGCACTCCTTCTGCGCTGTGCAGAATGCTTCCCTGGTGGGTCCCCTTCCTGCTGCCACTGTGACAGCTCAGGGACCTCCCCCAGTTCAGCCACCTGCTCCCCTGTAGTTTCCGGAGCGTCACCCTCAGGCTCCACCTCCTCCCGGACCGTGGGAACCTCGGGGGCTGGTTTCCCGCGCCCCCTACCCTTCCTCTGCTTGGCAGTCCCCTGGGACACTGTTTCAGGCTCCAGGGGCTCTTGACTACCCTGATTGGCTGCCATAGACCGGGTGAATACGCATACCCACCCAGGCAGACCCAACATCTCCAAGTGAGACCTGTGTTCCACCTCCTTCCAAGGGGAATCCTCCAGGTCGTTACCTAGCAAACAATCAACAGGCATGGTTGGACTCACAGCTACTTTCCAGGAACCTGAGACCCCCCCCATTCAAAGGGAACCTGCGCCACTCTGCAGAGGCGCTCAGAGTTGTCTACCGCAACTACTTGGTGAAGTACCCGGGGATCAATCTGCTCTTCAGACACCAGGTGACTCCTCACTGTAGGCACACTGGCTCCTGTGTCTCTCAGAGCCTCCACCCTCTGTCCATTGATGGTCACCCATTGCCTGTACTTCTTAGTGTTATCAGGCACTAGGTTTTTCTGGACCATCTCAATGTCCCCTAGTGAGACAAGGGTCATTTCTGCTGGTTCCCACCCACCTGAAACCAACTCCTCCCCAAGCGCTACACTAGCCAAACCCTGGGACGGTGCACCAGTGGGTGCCGGTGTACTTTTGGGGCATTTGGGGTCCCCCCTCACATGACCCACCTGGTCACATGCATAGCACTTACGTGGGGGACCACCTGCCACTGGCTTCCCTTTGGACAACCATGGCTTCTTTTCACTGGGGTGTTGGGAATCCTTACAATGGGAATCAGTTTGGGGCCCTTTAGAGAACTCCCCCTGTTTGCCCTTACTCCCCCCTTTCTTCTGAGAGGGACCCTGCCCACCCTTGGCGTGGTCTCCCCCATACCTCTTTTGGACCCTGGTGCTCTCCCAGCGGTCCGCTTCCTGTGCAAGCTTCCTGGGGGTCAGTCAGCTTGCTGTCAATGAGGTGCTGGCGCAGCTCTGGAAAACATAAACTGTACAAGTGCTCCCAAGCAATTAAATTGTAAAGCCCCTCATACGTGTTTACCTTACTGCCCTTCACCCAACCATCCAGTGACCTGCAAAAAGAATCAACACATTCCAACCATGTTTGGGATTCCTTTCTCTTGTAGGATCTAAACTTCTCCTTGTACTGCTCAGGGGTGAGACCATACCGGGTGAGTAAGGCCTCCTTCATGACAGGGTAGGTGAGATCCTGAGCATCCCCTAAGGCTGTCAGTGTGTCCCTCCCCTCTGCCTCAAAATGCTTCCACAGGGCTGCCTCCCAATGAGCTTCAGGGACCAGGTTCATGTGGAAAGCTGACTCATAACCCTTGAACCACAAGTAGATATCATCCTCTCTCTTATAATCCCTCACAAGGTCTTTTGGGATGTGTACCCTTCTCTCAGGCTGCACTGTAGGATTGCTGCCACCATCTCTACTGGACTGGCTTCTATGATCCATCTCTCTCAAGCTAAGCTCATGAGCCATTGCTAACTTCCTCTCCTCAAGGGCCAGCCTCCTCTGCTCCAATTGGTACTCCCTTTCTGCCTGTCTGTCCTGTAACTCCTCAGGTGTCAGACCCTTGGATGAGACACTGCTACCTGCCCTGGAGACCTTCTCCCTGGACATAACAGGCCCACCCACAATACCATTGTGTACTGAACACTCTTCCTCATCCTCCTCATCTCCCTCATCCTCTGTGTGCCCTTCAGTGCTCTTGGCTGTCACCCAGGCCCTCTGCGCCTTTTGCAGCTCCTCCTTCCTGTATGAGCTCTTAATGGGACAGTCAAAACTTTTACAGAACTGCTTCAACTGAGCTTTGGTATAACTCTCCAATTTCTCAAGGTCAAAGTCAGCTCCAACTGATGCATCTCCAAGTAGAGACATGATGAAAGGTAAAAAGAGTGCAAATTTCCAAATGCAGAAACAAGTTCCCAAATGAAGTTCCAGAAAAGTCAATCACAGGATCAGTGAAAAAAGAAACTGAATGCAGAGCAAAAACAGTCCAAATAGAAAAAAACTAAAATCACCAGACTAGTAGTATGTGGTCACGTAGTGGTCTGAACTCAAACAGTAGTGTACACTTAATTACTGTATGTCAAGTACAAATACAAGTCCAAATCCCAACCGTTGATCACCAGTGTTCGAAATGGGGTTTTTGGTTGACAGTCAGGTTACCCCCTGTTCAAGCAAGGACCCTCACTCTAGTCAGGGTAAAAGAGAATCACCCTCAGCTAACCCCTGCTTACCTCCTTGGTAGCTTGGCAGAGCAGTAGGCTTAACCTCAGAGTGCTAGGTGTAAAGTATTTGTACCAACACACACAGTAACTTCATGAAAACACTACAAAATGACACAACACCAGTTTAGAAAAATAGGAAATATTTATCTAAACAATACAAGACCAAAATGACAAAAATCCGACATACACAAGTCAAGTTATGAATTTTTAAAGATTAAACTCAAAAAAAGCGCTTAGAAACAAAAATGCTTCAATGAGATGTTAACACGGCGTCGTGACGGAGTCGTTCCCAACAAGCCGACACCAGCGGCGCCGAACACGGAGTCGTGTAGACCCCCAAGTACAGTACCTTTGGTGAAGAGTGAAAACAAGCCGATGCGCGAAGTCGGGGATCGCGGAGTCTGTGCGAAACGTTGAATCCGTGCACTTCGAGCGGCATCGGTCACGACGTGGTGCGGCGACTTCCACGGAATCGCGGACTTCAGCGGAGCTGCTGCGGCGTCGGGCCTGCGAAGAGCGTCGCGTTCCAGCGTAGGTCACGGCGTCAGGTGCAGGCGGCGTTACCGGATTCAGCAGCGGCTTCGGTCCGGCGTCGTCCGAAGTCGATTTCCCTGGATTTCTACCCGCTTTCCTTTCAAGGGCCCAGGGACTGGATAGGGCACCACTTGTCAGGGCAGGAGTCTCTCCAGAGACTCCAGGTGCTGGCAGAGAGAAGTCTTTGCTGTCCCTGAGACTTCAAACAACAGGAGGCAAGCTCTAACTCAAGCCCTTGGAGATTTCTTCACAAGATGGAAGGCACACAAAGTCCAGTCTTTGCCCTCTTACTCTGGCAGAAACAGCACTGCAGGAAAGCTCCACAAAGCACAGTCACAGGCAGGGCAGCACTTCTTCCTCAGCTATCAGCTCTTCTCCAGGCAGAGGTTCCTCTTGGTTCCAGAAGTGTTTCTGAAGTCTGTAGATTTGGGTGCCCTTCTTATACCCATTTTAGTCTTTGAAGTCACCTTTCTTCAAAGGGGACTCACAGCTACTTGTGAAATCATACCTTGCCCAGGCAAGGCATCAGACACACAGCAGGGGGTTGGAGCTGGCATTGTCAGAGGCAGGCACAGTCCTTTCAGATGAGAGTGACCACTCCACCCTTCCCTCCTAGCAGAGATGGCTAATCAGGAAATGCAGGTTACACCCCATCCCCCTTTGTGTCACTGTCTAGTGCGAGGTGAAAAACAACCCAACTGTCAAACTGACCCAGACAGGGAATCCACAAACAAGGCAGAGTCACAAAATGGTTTAAGCAAGAAAATGCTCACTTTCTAAAAGTGGCATTTTCAAACGCACAATCTCAAAATCAACTTTACTAAAAGATGTATTTTTAAATTGTGAGTTCAGGGACCCCAAACTCCACATGTCCATCTACTCTCTAGGGGAATCTACGCTTTATTCATATTTAAAGGTAGCCCCCATTTTATCCTATGAGAGAGACAGTCCTTGCAACAGTGAAAAATGAATTTAACAATATTTCACTGTCAGGACATATAAACCACATTACTATATGTCCTACCTTAACCATACACTGCACCCTGCCCTTGGGGCTACCTAGGGCCTACCTTAGGGGTGCCTTACATGTAAGAAAAGGGAAGGTTTAGGCCTGACAAGTGGGTACACTTGCCAAGTCGAATTTACAGAGTAAAAATACACACACAGTCACTGCAGTGGCAGGTCTGAGACATGATTACAGGGTTACTTGTGTGGGTGGCACAACCAGTGCTGCAGGCCCACTAGTAACATTTGATTTACAGGCCCTGGGCACCTCTAGTGCACTTTACTAGGGACTTAACAGTAAAACAAATATGCCAGTCATGGAGAACCAATTACGTGCATATTTTAAACAGGAGCCCTTGCACTTTAGCACTGGTTAGCAGCGGTAAAGTGCCCAGAGTAACAAAAACAGTAAAATCAGAGTCCAGCACACATCAACAACCTGGGGAACAGAGGCAAAAAGTTAAGGGAGACCACGCCAAGGATGAAAAGTCTAACACCCCCCAATAAAGGAATCTGACCCCTGGGAAGTAACGTGAACACTACCAGAAGTCAGGACAATGACTTTGATGGGAAGAAGGTCACATCTACCTCCCTCCATCCCTCCCTTCCAGGAAGGCTAGTGAAGTGGCAAATCAA